>NC_068416.1:24196793-24551793 GCF_023724105.1 Carassius gibelio | reverse complement strand
AACCACAGGTTAACCAGGGTGATTTCCTAGAATCGGATCAGGATGTGGTTAACATGATGCTGCATTCTCTGTACCGTCCTCTCACTTAAACGGTGTGCGTTCAAATGCATCAGTACACTTTAGAATCACATTTACCTCAGCAGCATGCATTTGTGTGTGTTTCTTCAATCTACGAGAGTGTTGAGTAAGGTGTTTATATCTTGTAGATTTTCACACGTATGTCATATCTGCCGTTTGACATATCTGTATGAATCAGTCTGAAAGTGTTCATATTCTAATAGGAGTCAGGTTTGTGAGGTTTGTGGGTACATTTGGGTGAAGTCATTGAGTCTGAAAACAAAAGTATGTTATTTTGAGTGCACTGCATTCCTAATCACAGTGATAAAATTATAACTCCTTTTTAAGTCAGTTTTTTTTTTCATCATAGCACCAGGTAGCACCGCCTACAATGAAATCTCATTGGTTAATAAGCTCATAACTGACTATTCCTTATTAAGCACTATAAACATAAGATATGTTTGAGTTGGTTACGAATTTGGAAAATCATGCAAATGCATGATTGTTTTGAACGCGAATGTTGTCGCAAGGATGTAGGAAGATGCAAAAAATTGTGAAATCGTGTCTAGGCTTGCATGTGTTTACATATGTGTGTTTTAAGGGGTATAACTAATAAAATGATAGTGCAGAATCAGTAATATTTCATCCTCTCTCTCTTTTAGGCACGGCAGCAGGCTCAGATGAGACACCAGATGGCTTCTGACAGCAAGAATGAATATTCCTCATACCTGCAGAAGTTCAACCAGGAACAGAACGAACATTATTACACCATCATCCCTAATATTTTCCAGGTGCGCACACACGCACAGAAACATCCTCTGAGAAGGAGTCCGCTCTTTATATCATCGTTTATTTGCATTGTTTCTGAATTCACTATTGTGGATTATGCAAATTAGGTAACAGCATAAGCACGCCCCCAAAAGGCAATTTGCATGATCTCGCAGCTCTCTATTCAGAAATACACACGCTAACTCTGTATGTGTGTGTTGTGAGCAGAATATCCAGGTGATGGAGGAGAAGAGGATAGAGCGAATGGGTGAGTCGCTGAAGACGTTTGCGGAGGTCGACCGACAGATTCTGCCCATCATCGGGAAATGCCTGGATGGAATAACACAAGTGGCCGAGTCCATCGAACCCAATAATGTTAGTAACACACTCATACAGACTTTCTGTCTGGAATTCCTCTCATTCTCGCATAAAAACTCAATCTGCATTGAACAAGACATTACTGACTCTAACACTGATCCAGGATCAGTCTCTGGCCGTTTATTCACATGGACAACATTATCATAAATCACTGATACCTGATCCTTCATATGACGCAAGTAGCATCATTTGCAGATTATGAAATTGCAGAAATGTCTAAAACTGTTTTGAAAGAAGTCTCTTGTGCTCATCAAGGCTGCATTTGATTAGAAATACAGAAAAACTTTCATTTTAAAATATAATTTGTGTCACATGATCGTTCAGAAATCATTCTAATATACTGATTTGCTGCTCGAGAAACATTTATTATCAACAGTGTTGAAAACAGTTGTGTTGGAACTTTTTTAATGTAAATTTTTTTATGATTCTTTGTTAAAATGAAATGTAAAAAAGCAGCATTTAATTGAAATTGAAATCTTTTGTAGCATTAAAGATTCAAAAAAGGATTTCTACAACCTTAAAATTCTTATTGTCCAATAAAAGGTTAGATTTTTGAGAATTTTTAAAACAAAAGATCAAAACGATTAACAAAGCAGATTAATTTTCACAGCCTTCTTTGATCAG
Organism: Carassius gibelio; assembly: GCF_023724105.1. Lineage (NCBI taxonomy): Eukaryota > Metazoa > Chordata > Actinopteri > Cypriniformes > Cyprinidae > Carassius > Carassius gibelio. The sequence goes on along the minus strand of NC_068416.1, from coordinate 24,549,966 downwards.
ATTTACCAAGCGTGTCCATATTTTGGGGCATGACTGTACATATTAAAAAATAATAAAAAATAAGAACAATAAAATTACTTAAACTTTAACAAAAATGTAAATGAACACAAAAAATGAATCGAATTCAAAATATGAATAAAAAGTATAATCCCACAGTAAGACTATCTGTCTGTCTGTCGCCCGCAGGACTCCTCTCAGGTCATAGAGTCGTATAAGTCTGGGTTCGAGCCTCCTGGCGATGTGGAGTTTGAAGACTACGGTCAGGCGATGAAGAGGACGGTGTCTGAGACCAGTCTCACAAACTCACGCCCGGACAACAGAGCAGACCGTTCCAGCAAGGCTAAGAGCAAAACTCTCTGGCCTTTCAATAAGAAAAGCAAGGTAACACACACCGCACCGGCGTCACATTCACTCGCAGCTACTAGGATCTGACTGAAACCAGAACTCAAGTAAATATGAACAGCACAGACAGTATTTGATTCTTTTATGTGTTTAGATGAGGTTTGTTTATTGTAGCATTTGTAGATGCTGTTATTGGTTTGCCACCATCGTTCTCCTTTCCTTTCCCTTCCCTGTGTTCACCTGCACGAAAATACGTTCCACGTTCATCCTGACGCCCCACTGATAACGTACTAATGCACCGGCCCGAGAGGCCTCACCTTTGACCTTTGCAGAGAAACGCAACTCTAAAGCCTTTATTCCTGCGTTGTCCTTTCAAACCGAAAGTAACTTCCTTCACTAGCCGCCCATCGGTGCTGTTCTCATGGTAACCACATTCTTCTTCCTTTTCCTCGTCTTCCTCTGTCATCTTGTGACCTTTGACGTTTGTGTCAAAGGCTCCGCCCCTACTGAGCATGCTCAGTCCAAACCCCGTCTAACCTTGCAGGACCAGGATGTGAGCATTAACACTGTCATATGTATTTAATGAGGTGTGTCTGTGTGGCTATGGGCGGAATGGAAAACTAGTTTATACTGTGCAGTTTACACTGTTTATGATTGTTTAGTTAGTTCAGTTAAGAAATTTATACTTTTAGTCAGCAAGGATACATTAAATCGATAATAAAGACATCTGTAATGTTATATTTTAAAATATATGCTGTTATTTTAAACATGCTATTCATTCAGAATACACCAAATATTAAGAAAACACCAAATATTAACGGTTTTCGAGCTGAATGATAGTAAGAAATGTTTCTTGAGCAGCAAATCTGTATATCAATATGATTTCTGAAGGATCATGTGACACTGAAGACTGGAGGAATGATGCTGAAAAATCAGCTTTGCATTAAAGGAATAAATTTTATTTTTAAATATATTACAATAGAAAGCATTTATTTTAAATTGTAATAATATTTGACAAAATTGCTATTTTTACTATATTTTTAATCAAATAAATGCTGTCTAGCATAAAAGACTTTCAAGTGCATAATATATTTATTTTAATTTATGCAAAATATTACAATATTATTAATATTTATTGTGCTCACATGATCTCATTACATATTTAATTCGGCAAGTGGCATATGGTTATTTGCATTTTTTTGTGCATTTATTGCACTTTAGTTTGCCAGTCTGTGAAATACTGCAGTTTATATTCTCTTCACGCTGGAAATGGAACGTTTGCGCATTGCATTATGGGATATCATGTTCCATGTGGTGTGGTTTGTTGTATGCTGCGCATTTTTGTCATATTTGCGTATTGCACATAGTGCCTAAATAGTAACAGAAGTATGCTGTTCCAATCATAGCCTGTGTTTGTCAGTTCACGTCTATCCTGTGTGTGTAACGTCTGTGTTTGTGCTCAGGAATAACACAAAACATTATTAGGAGACTTTACTTAGAAACCACATTCAATAATATTCATCTAAACACTAAACACACACACACATCTCATGCAGAACTGTGTCTGATTAATGGTGTTTATGCATGAAAGCTGATGATACTGACAAAATGTTGAATGTTGTAGAGGGTTAGAAGTTGAAATGTTTCTTGTGTTTATGACGGTAAAGTTTAGAGGAATCTTAAGCTGTTGGCAGCATCTGTGACTAGCTGTCCATTGCCACAGGAAATCAGCTCAACTTTGGAAAACAAGGAGAAATGCTGTTTACAGTAATGCTCTTACATGGGACGTCTGTGGGCCGCAAGTGTTAAGTAGAGCTAAAACATTGAAATAATTTTAGCGTTAACTAAAAATAAAGCTGAAATAAAACAAAATATAAGATATGTTACACCTAAACAACAACAAAAAAAATTGAAATGGAAAAAAACTGATGTACCGGTACTAAAATTACAAAAAAAATAAAAAAATAAAAAATTGAATAAATAAAAAATAAAGTGTAAATAGCAAATCCCTTTATTTTTGAGAGTGTAATTGAATAGCCTGGAATTTATGCTTGCTTTATTTATTTATTTATTCTACTTATTGTTTTTTTTCTTATCAGTTATTTTTAACTAATTCTTTATATATATATATATATATATATATATATATATATATATATATATATATATATATATATATATATATATATATATATTTAGCTATTTTAATTACAAATAAAAATGACAATAGCATATAACATTTGTAAAAGTTAAACAGCAATAAAAATGGAAATATAAACTAAAAGCTAATTCAAAATATTAATTCATGCTTTAATAGTATATACTGTAAATAATACTAAAATAGGACAAGATATTATGGAAGGGTTAAAGTAGAAAATGTGAAGCTCATATTTAATCTGAAGCAATTATTAATTTTGTGCGAAGTATGTTATTTGAGCCGGAAAGTTGTGTGAATCATTCGTTTAGTGGTAGGACTATTTCTGGATGTGTAACTCATTGCTCAGTGGACTTCCATCATAAGTGCATTATTGCACACATACATTTGATTTCCTGTGGTATTGGGCACACTTGTGTAGATCTCGGGTTTTCCTAATGCATAGAGGGCAGATTTAGTCTGTGATGTTTTAGCAGGTTGTCCAGTCTGTTGGGAACTGAACCATTAATGTGAGCTCTCCCAGAACGCACGTTCATTAATTTCTCCATTACGCTTTGGGGAGCTCACTGATAACAGTGAAAGAGAGAGAGGAAAGAGTGAATGGTTGATCTGAAATCAGGTTTTGTGCTGTAGAGGAATGTGTGTGTGTGCGTTTGTTAAAGGGACAGTTCAGCCAGAAATTAAAACGCTCATCATTTGCTCACCCTCACTGACTGACTTTCTTCCATGGAACACAAAAAGAGAAAAGGAATATTTATGAAATGAAATTTGAATAAATACTTTGACAAACTGCCGGAGATTTATAGTTCTAAAAAATAAAAAAAAGAGATCAAATGCAGATGTTACTGGTGGAAGACTAGCTGAAATGAATTTTTCAGCTGCACACCGTCAGAAATCTCCTACTGCCTTGATCAATAGAATCAAAGTCCATTGTGCATATATTACATTATTTCACGCAAACACAATCCTACCAATAAAAGTACTTAAATTGAAACTTAACTGATGAAAAGGTGAATTATCGGGGACAGATTATTAACTGTGAACAATGACTTCATATGTACTACTTTTACAAGGCTTTTTGTCATTTTTGAAGCCCATGGTCCCCATTTGCTTCCATTACATTGAAAAATCACCATAAAAATCTCCTTCTTTGTTCCACGGAAGACCGCCAGTCAATGACGTGATGTTTATTTTTGGGTGAACCGTCCCTTCAGTGGTTCTGCAGTGATCTGACCCCTGCATGTGACCCCTGATGTACAGGAGCGAGTTTAACGCACTAACTCTCTCGCTCATAGGGTTAATAACACCACAGCTGCAGCGTGTTTCTTTCAGTTGCCATTTCTTTTAAGTTCCTTTTATGTTTGCGTTCTCCTTTGTTTTATTAATTGATTAATTGATTAATTAGTTTAATTTTTGGGTCCTTATTTTTCTTGTTTTGTGTTCCCCTTCCTTTTTTGTTTACCTCTTTCCGGATCGATTTGGTCCCACCCTCTCTCTCTCTCTCTCTCTGTAAACCTCTCTCACTCACTGGTCGCTGCTCTGTGGCTCGTGTCTTACTGGTAGCTTATGTCCCTGTTAACTTCCCCCGTACCTCGCCAGCCCCCCCCTGACCCTCCCTCACCTTCTGCTGTGACCCCTGACCCCTGCCCCACTCCCCAGACCCCCAAACAGTCCAAGGAGCCCCTGTCCCACCGATTCAACGACCTAATGACCTCCAAGTCCAAAATGCACTGCCTCAGGAGCCTCCGGCGCGGGGTAAGTATCCGTGCATGCTGGCAATCCACGTCTTCCACGTGCGTGTTCATGTGAGTGTGTGTGTGTGTGTGTGCCGCTCTGTGCCTGTCATCGCCTGTGCTGTCATTTCAGTATTCATTTACATAAAGAAAAAGGAGCCGAATCATCATTTGAGGTGTTTTTTCGCATTGCATTCTAAATGCAAAACAACCCATTGATTTGACTACTGCTGCTTATAAGTCATGACTGAATAATCATATTTAGGTGATTTCTCAGTTAAGGGGATTTTCTGTGCTATAAGATGATTTCATAACGAAAAAAATATTTTATTTTATTTATTTAAATAATTAAATTAATTTAATTAATGCTGGCTTCTGGATAGGATACCGTAGTTATATTATGAAATGTCAATACTTTTTTATTTATCTATAATATTATAGACATATCAATAATATTTATTTATTCATTTTTAATACTGTTAATAATTGTAAATTTGAATAGATTTTCAATGAATGTGGTATTTATATTTAAAATTTGTATTTTTTATAACCAAGAATCACTGACCCAATCAGTGTTATTTTGATATTATTAGATTTTATATTTACACTTCCACTTTCTATTTAAATTGTTACTTTTTTATTGTGTGCATTTTTTGTTTAATTTCAAATTTAATGTTCTTTTGTTTTTCCATTTTTATTTTTTAATTTCTATTTAGCTTTCATTTATTTCAATTTTAAGTATCTTATTATATTGTAATTTTTTTTCTAATGTTTTTCAAAAAATTTTGTCATTTGAATTATTATTTTTCAAATATATTTCTATTTAGCTTTTATTTATTTTATTTAAGTTTTAGGTTTAGTAACTTCAGTACTTAAACTTATTATTTCAGTTAGTTGCTAAGGAATTATATTTGTTTACAGTTTTTAATGTTATTATGCCATTTCCATATTATGTTATTTCATTTCAAAGTAATTTTAATTAATTATGTTTTTTAAACAGTTTTATTTTTAGTTTAAACCAAAAACCATCACAGCAAGCATTTTAGAAAACAACAGACTTTTTCCAAAAAAATTATAATAATTTGAATATTGTATTATATTAAATTATGCTACATTAAATTATATTAATCCTCACCCTTTATTTAGTTGCAATAGTGCTAAAAATCCTGTCTTTGTGGAAATATGTGGATGAAATTGAAATGTTTTTTCTACAATAGTTTGACTAAGTATTGACTTAGGAAGACTTGAAGGCAGCATCGGCCTCTGAAGCGATGATGTCAAAGTGTGACTCAGATTCCGCAGGCGATGATGTCATGCAGTGACTTGGATTCTGGAAGCAGCAATGGAATTTTTTATATCTTTCGGCTCCTTTTTCCTCCTCCTCACGCAGCCAATGGAATCCACTCTGCCTCTCTTTCTTTCTCTCTGTCTGTCACTCTCTCTCTTATTCATGTTTTGTTGTTTGCGTTTACCATGGTCTCACTGTCTCACGTTTTCAGATACGTGCATTTCATCACACGGGGGGCCAGTCGGAGGCACCCTGTGGTGACAGATCAAAAAAAAGGGTGCTCAAACATACAGCTTTATCCTGAGTAACACACACACAAACTCTCAGAAACAATGTCTTCTATTTACACACACGCTGACATGTGACTTTCTGATAAAGTCAGAGCAAATTCACCTTCCCTTCAGGAAGGCCGTCCGCGTGTGTTTCCGCATGTGCAAGCTGTGAGATCTGAGATTCAGACTTTTGAATGACTTTGCAAGATAACAGACACAAAACACAGCTGATAACGCTTGCATGTCCCTGTGCAAATCTCTTCAACAATTGATGGTCAGTGAAAAAAAACAACAACATATGAATCATTTCTTATTTTTGGCCAGGACAGGAAGTGTTCATCGTGCTGACAGAGCTATAAGAAACTTATTGTCCGCATTTTTAACATATACAGAGTCAACAGTGATGCCTGAATCAGCTCACAGTTGAAGGATGTTATAGACACAAACGATTAAAAATAGAGGAATAAACTTGAACATATAAAGGTCTTTGACACTTCCATTGTCTTTCATTTGTGCTCCCGGCTTCTTTATAATATATATGTTTATGGTTTATATGATTTGATGCACATTACTCTTTGAAGGTTTGAGGTCAGAATAAAATGAAGGCTTATATTCAGCAAGAATGCATGAAATTGATCGAAAGTGATAATGTAATATTTATAATGTTACAAAAGAATTCTATTTTGAAAAAGTCACTTTTCTATTCATCAGAGAATTGTTTTACATTGATAATAATAACAGTGAATCAGCGTGTTAGAATGATTTGAGTAATGATGCAGAAAATTTTGCTTTGCATCACAGGAATAATTTACATTTTGCAATATATTCAAATAGAAGACAGTTACTTTAAATTGAAATAATATTTAACAATATTACTGTTTTTATTTATTTATTTATTTTAATATATAAAATAAATGCAGCCTTCCTGAACATAAGGAACTTATTTTAAAAACCTAAAACAATCTTCCTGACCCCAGACTTCAGTGGTAGTGCTTTAGAGCGTTGTTATTGAAAAAGCTGGATTTGTTTTAATAATGCATGTTATTTTTTGCTGGCTACTCTAGTAGACTGTAATGTAGACACTAGAGCATATCACATACTTATTTATTATGTAAGACTATAATAATCAGAGAACACCTTGAAGAATAATATCAGAGTTTGTCTTAGTGCCTGATAGTCAGTTAGGTGTGTGTGTGTTTGAATTTTATATGTGTGCAGGTTTATTGACACAAACGTGTGTATGTGTGTTTGTTCTAGTGTGCAAATGTTTTTATTGTATATTTTTGTTTGTAGAGTGATAGCGTGTGCGAGTGTGTGTTTGTGTAGTTATGCGTGAGTGTTTGTGTTTAATTAGGGTTTATTCTTTGCTGCAGTCTGCCCAGTCTCTCTATTATAATAAAGAAATCATGAAGAGGACTCTCGGTCGGCCTACGTATGCTTTCGAGGCCAGGCAATATGTCGTAAGTGTGTGAGAGGAGGCAAGAGTGTGTGTGGCAATTATAAACATAGTTAGTTATACAAATTTATCCATAAAAGTGGTTAAACATGACAAAAACCTCTTTTTGGGGACACATTCCTTTCGTTAGATAAGTCAATTGAGTATATTATTTTTAAATATATAATTGCAACGTTTGTAGTAAAATATTATATTTACTGATTTGGTTAGTTTTTGATTATTATTAGTACAGATTATTATTATTATTATTATTATAAAACTGGTGTGTGTGCTTGAATGATAGCTGAAATAGAGTAAATAAATTTAACAGACGTAACCTCATTTAGTGTTTTTTTATTATTATTATAATTAATATGAAATTGTTAAAAAAATCTGAATTTATATCTGTTTGAATTCATTCCCCATGAATGAGGTTAATGTCTGATATTCGGTGTTAAAATCCATTTGTAATTGAGAAAAGTTACATCATCATAAACTGACGTTCTCATTGGCTCTTCCGGCTTTTGACCCCACCTCCCATGTGCAACCCCAGCAGCCTGGCTCCGCCCCTGTGCTTTGAGATATTGGAAGTTTATCTCTATGTATACATCACATTCACACAAACAATCCCGTCTGTATTCACTATCTATATCTGTTACAGACACGTTCGAAGTCTATATCTTGTTGCACATTCATGAGTTTGAAAAGTCTTTAAACATGTTACATCTTTCCAGTGCATTTATACATTCATCAAAACCTCAGAAAATAGTTTGAGCACCCTAAAATATAAAGAAGTCCAGAGAACTTCACACAAATCGTTTTCACAAAGTTGTTGCTATCACAGCTTCATAATAATTATTTTTTCACATTCCAAAGTGCAGTCAATAAATAAACAAACTAGCCATTTTTTCTATATATATTTTTTTTATATAAAATAATATTTTCCAAAGTCCACAAAATAAATATACTTCCCAATTTTCATGTATTTTGCATATTTTAATATATTTTAATATATATCTTTATATTTACATTTTATTATGTTTAATATTTAGTTTTTAAATGAATTTGTTTTCACATAATTATTTATGTGATTTATTTTATGTAATATTTTTCATTAAATAATCTCTTATTAATCTTTTTATTATAATGATCATTTAGTGATCTCAAGTGTTCAGTCAAAACTAATTGTTTACTTCAAATTTTTACCAAACCTCTACCTTTCCTCCATGAATTGCTTTGTTTTGAGATCCCTTCTCAGGTATGATCACCTAGAATCCTCTCTGGTGTGATGGCAGCCTTAAAAAAAAAACAAACAAAAAAAACAAGTCATTTTATCAGAATATTTTCATTTTTGTTTCTCTTTCTCTTTCCTCTGTCTTCTTTTGTTCACCCATCCCTGATGTGTTCTGTTTATTGGCTGACTATTGCTTTAGGACTGATGATGTCATCCTCATGTGACTCTAACAGTGTGTGTAATAACTGGTTCATTGGTACCTGCTGAAGTTCACTGCATCAAAAGAAAATGCCAATCAATTTCTGATGAATAAAATCAAAATTGCATCCTATTTTTTTCTAGTTGTATGCAAATGCATCAAGCTACAGCAGTAAAACGGTTTGGCGAATATTGTTGCATCATCTACAATATTGCTAAAAATGGTAACATTACAATACTGAATTTATCATTTTAACCTTAAAAAGACAGTCAACCAAAAATTTGCATTCTGTCAGGTCATTCCAAACCTCTATGCATTTGTCTGAAGAATGTTGGTAACAAAGAGTTTTGGTTCCCATTCACTCCCATTGTATTTTAGTCCAAGTGATGGAATAAAAGTGGAACAGAAACCATTTGGTTACCAACATTCTTCAAAATATCTTCTTTTGTATTCCACAGAAGAAAGAAATACATACAGGTCTGGAATGACTCAAGGGTAAGTAAATGATGACAGAATTTTTTATTTTTTAGTGGACTGTCCCTTTAAATGTTTAGAACATTCTGGAATATTTCAAGGTTCTGAAATATAAATGCGCATATAAGGCCTGTACTTCCGCTAAAGCGACATTTTCTCCATTCACGTGCCAAAGTGAGGCTTTCAACGTAATTTCTCATGGCTCTGCCAGCATAAATCTGTTTTATGACGGAGCACAAAATACTGACGGCTGGCCAATAGTGAATTATGATGTAGTGAGCTTCATCAATGACATCATGAGGCATAAACACACCTGCATGCGTGTGTGTGATGTGAACAGCGGTCTGATGTTGCTCCCTCTGATGTTTTCTCTCTTCTCTCGGTTCATTCCCTCGATTGCTCTCTCTCTTTTCGTCCGTGAGAAGCTCTCTCTAAAGCTGGTAAGCATGACCTCAGTAGCATGTCGGTAGCGGCATGACCGTAGCATGTCCGTCGCTGTAGTAACACATGGTCCTTTAACAACACTTTGTTCCTTTGTGCTCAACCATTATGGTTATTTTTGTTTACAATGATAGTTCACCCCAAAATTTGAATTTGCTGTTAAGTTAATCGCCCTCAGGCCATCCAAGATGACTTTTTTCTTCTTCTTCAGTAGAACAGTTAGATGTTGGTGATTCATAAAATGCAAGTAACAGGCTATCATCACTTTGAGAGTCAAAAAAGCATATACAGTCAATGCAAAATTAATATTAGTGCTCTTGACAATATATTGAGGTCTTATGAAGCGAAACGATCAGTCTGTGCAAGAAACTGACACATCATTTCACATCATTATTGTGTGCTTTAATAATATAATTGCATATACGTAAACAAATTAGTGAATTCATTTAAATGAACTATCCGAAAGAAACAGTGTTGAGGCTATGAATGAGAGGTAGAAATGTTAAATGAATGAATGGTTTGTATACTACAGAGACTGAAGCGCGTGACGGTTGCAGTAATTTCAGCATCTGCCGTCTCAATGAGGACATAAATACATAAACTAAATCACCAGAACTGAGAACAGAGTCATTTCACAAGCATTTTACCATTTCATCTGAGTAAAACCAGTGTCAAAATAAAAGTAGCCCGTCAAAATAAAAGTTTTTACATAAAGGCATTGTGCTAGAAATATTACTATTATTTAGTAGAATGTATGGGATACTGCTACTACTGTTATAATAAATTAATAACACTTAATTTTTGAAAGAAATAAATCACACAATATTTCTTCCATGTTTAAATTTTAATAGCAATTCGTCCCCTTGGAATTATAAGGTTCTATCTGCGTTCTGAGTAGTTTTGAGATATTGAGCTTTAAAGTTTTTGTGTTCCATAGACTTCTGTAGATAGAACCTTTTTGTTTTTTCAATAAAAAATCCCAAAATGTACACAACTTAAAATAAAACAAATAAAAATAAATTGTCACAGAATAAGAATATGTGAATAACTCAATTTTGACAAAAATGTCAGATAGAACCTTATAATTCCAAGGGGACGAATTGCCCTTTATTTATCAAAAAAAAAATTATGTTTACATTTCATTAATTAAAAGACAAATTAAATTTGGGTGAAACTTGTTTACTGTTTTTCATAATTATTTTACTTGTAGAAAAACGTGAAACATAATTGTAAATAAGTATAAAGAAGGTTATTGGTTTTATTTTTAGTGATAAAAAGGTTTTTTTTATTTTTTATTTTTTTTTTTTTTATTAGAATATTTTTGTGTTTTGCTTTGGTACTGAAATTGGTACCGAGAACCGTGGATTTTCACTGGTATCGGTACCGAATACTGAAATTTTGGTACCGTGACAACACAGTTTCTTGCACAGACCAATCGTTTCGCTTCAGAAGACCTCAATTTATTGTCAGGAGCCACGGGTATTCATTTGATCTTGCCTGTATATGCTTTTTTTGACTCTCAAAGTCACGGTAGCCATCGACTTGCATTTTATGATTCACCAAGGACCACAGTTTCAGTTAAAAATCTTCTTTACTGTTCTATTAAAAAAATGTAATAATAATGGATGGCCTGAGGGTGAGTAAATTAACAGCATATTTTAATTTTTGGGTGCACTATCCCTTTAATGACACTTCTGGTATTGTTGTGTTATATAATTTGACCTTTGCGTGTATTTAAGTTCAAAACCATGTTGTTGTCTGATTTATCTTTTTGTTGATGTCTGTTTTGTTTTGTCTTGTTGCTGTGGTGACTGTCCCTCTGTGTAGCTCTCACTCAATGCCCACGTGCGGAACCTTATTGAGGTGATCTGAAACCCGTTTTTTTGTCCCTGTGTTTATTTATCTGTCCCTGATTCGGTCTTTTTATGTTTCAAACAACTTGATTAATTTGATCCCTAACCAGATGTGTGGCATGATATGCTGAAATGTCATCATATTGAATGTAGTTATAGTGTAAGTTAAAGGGACAGTTCAGATGCAAAATTATTATATAGTCTTTATTTTATGTCATCCTAAACCTTTGGCTTGATTTATTTATTTAATAAATTAATAAGACACGCTTAATTTTACATTTAACTTTCATTTTATGGAAAAGAGCAATTAAGTCAAATTGGTTTTAAATGACATGAGGTTGAAAAATAATGTAAAATAAAGTGTTATTAATAATTATCCGTGATTAGAATAAATGAAGTATCTTTTTACATGTGATTATTGAATTACTGATGGTGTAGTATGATTTAGTTAAATATTATACTGCAGGTAATTTTTAGTTATGTTTAAACATCAATCTGTTTATAGATATGCATATTTTGATCAATATAATTTCTTTGAGTTTATTTTATTTAGATCAATTTTTTTTAATCGCAATGTTACATAATTAACATTTTATTTTAACAATTTGTCTTTGTTTTGAAGAGGGTGAGTACAACAGTGAGTGTAGCATGTACAGTATATTGTGCTTGTGTAAACCTTGAATATAAATTTTTGAAGTTTGTGTTTTTTTCTGATTTTGTGGTTTTATTTAACTGTATTTTGATTGACAGTGCAATGCATGCTCAGAAAAATCTGGTTGTTTGTTGTTGCATGACAGTATGGTGATGTGGATGAAGGGGTAAGGTCGTTGTGCCTGCCTTGTGACCTTTGACCTTTTAGCATGTGCATTGACCTGTGGGCAGCACTGTAGAAAGATACAATCACCTATTCAGTCCAAACCTTTTTTTTTTAATGGAACAGTTTATTGAATGTTTGATCAAATCTTGAAAATTGCATATGTGATATTTATTGGGTATCATATTAGATAACTCAGTCTCTTATGGCTCATACACATGTTATAAAAAGATATTATAATAATATGGAGCTCATACATGAGGATGAAAAAAATTCATTCAAAGAGCAATTTTGTGCAGCTTCTGATATTGATATGGCCAAAAAGTAAAATGAAATTCTTATAGCTTGTAAACCAATGAGATCTTCATGAACAGTATAGCATAAAATGTGTGTAAATATAAATTTTCACTCTAAATCCCACAGTAATATGTCTGAATAAGATTATATTTAAATGCATAGATTTATGATCAAACAGATAATGCAATGCAGTACAATGATGACTGACAGAAGAACAAATAATAATAAAGCTGCTTGAGTCCAGTAAGTGTTCATCTTGAAATATTGCTATCAATAGAAAAGCTATCCACACGTTTACTTCATTTAACTGTGAGGCTTTAAATGTGTGTATCAAATGTGATACAGTAGGCTTCATAGGGTTAAAAATCATTGCACAAGGTTTAACCTTCACAATTCACGACTCTTTAGCGCCAGCATGTGGTTGAAATAATGGCAACAATGCCCATCAGAGAGATCTAATGTGGAAAAAGCAGTGGCATGAGGGATCACATTAATGTAGACAGGAACAGGATATTTGAGCGAGCGAGAAAGAGGGCACATAAGGACAAATACGAAATTAAATCTCTCAGATTCAACCAGAATCAGATTTCAAAGATTAGCGAGCAAGATAATAGTTAATTTTATGAGAACTGTTTAACCGATGTTGTTGTTGGCATTTGGACTGAATAGGTTCGCCATTGATCTGGTTTGCCTTTGATAAACACTTGATCTGAAAGCTGATTGGCTCCTTTCCAAAGGCAGCTAGCCAACCAGATGACAGGAACAGAAGAATCTTTAATAGTCTCTTGATGTGATTGGATGTGTCCTGGTTTGACCCGCCCCATTTATACATATCCATATTAGTTTATATAATGGCAGAACAGCACAGTGTGAGTTATTTTGAGGGCAGATGCTCACTGTTTGTCTGTCATCCTCTCTGTCTCCTCGTAGAGCTCAAATCCTGAGGACTTCAGTCATCTTCCTCCAGAGCAGAGAAGGAAGAAGCTTCAGGCCAAGATTGACGACATCAATAAAGACATCCAGAAAGAGATGGACCAGAGGTACACAGACATGGACAAACACACACAAGCTTGTATATCCTGTCACACACTAGTCAAAAATCCCAATGGATACATAGACGGTAATAAAGACTCTTTAAAAAGTCACAAGACTTTGTCAGCCTATTTTACAAAGTATTGAGATTTTTATCTCAGATTGTACAGTTTTTCTGGTTTTTATACCAATTACTTTCTTGTTTTAGTAATTTTTTTATGTATTTATTTATTTTCTTATTTATTGTATTTATATACATATTTATTTACTTCATTTTATTTATTTGCATACCTGTACATTTGCAACCTTTATTATTTACATAATTTCTTAATTAACTATTTATTTATTTGTCATTTATTTGTTTAAATGCTTATTTATTATTTTACTTATTCATTTGCACACATATTTATATATTTCCATTATAACTTTATTTCTAAAATCAATCCAAGATTCCTTTATTTTATTATGAAGTTGCAGTACGTAGAAAATGCACTATAAATAAGCCTTTTGGAATATTTTTTGACTAGGCCAGAGTTTGACAGGTTTTATTCAGCAAAATGTATCTATGTATTTTTGCTCTGCAGAGATGCTTTGACTAAAATGAAGGAAGTGTACATAAAGAACCCACAGATGGGCGATCCCAACAGCGTGGACCCTCGGTTAGCAGAGATCGCCCAAAACATTGAGAAACTGCAGGTGGAGGCTCAGAAATTCGAGGTGCGTGTCATTTAATACAGCACAGGCCTGCTTCAGAGAGCTTCAGTTCAGTGGAAATGAGTGTGTGTGTGTGTGTGTGTGTGTGTGTGTGTGTGTGTGTGTGTGTGTGTGTGTGTGTGTGTGTGTGTTTTAGGGCTGGTTAGCGGAGGTCGAAGGAAGGCTGCCAGTAAAGAGTGAACCTCCACGGAGAACGAGTGTCCTGTACGAAACCCAAAACAGCACACCACCCACCACCAACAACAACAACTGCGCACAGGATAGAGAGAGGTACACACTCTCACACACACAACATTAGCAAATAAGATGATTATTACTGGTTATATTAACATGCATCAATTTACAGTGACAATACTTTACAAAACAGGTGCTATAGTTATTGTGTACGTGTGTGTGTGTGTACGTGTGTGTGTGTGTGTGTGTGTGTGTGTGATGGAGCAGTCCGGATGGCAGTTATACAGAGGAACCGAGTTCTGAGGTCCAGAGTAAAGTCCAGCCGGAAACGGCGGAGTCTGGAGATGAATTTGACGATGCAGATGAAGAAATGCTACCCACCATCGGCACCTGCAAAGCCCTCTACCCGTTTGAAGGTATTTTATGTATAAATGGATAATAAAAAATATAAATACACAATTAAACAAAAAATATGGGCTCCATTTCAAACCTCACTGTGAGTCATCAAATGCATATAGACAGCATCTTAAGTAAAAAAAAAAACTCAAAAAAGTGATTTCTTCTTACACTTTACAATAAGATTCCATTTGTTAACATCAGTTAGCTACATTATAAATAATCAATAAAGTTTAGTTTATTTTAACTTTTATTAATGCATCTATCAGTGTATGAACTAATTTTGTTAACTAATAATTACTGAAATTCTCATTGTTAGTAAATTGTTAGTTAATGCATTAACTCATGTTAACTAATGGGACCATATAGTAAGTGTTAGCTTATTGAGGCCAGTAATTTTTTTTTTTTTTTTTTTTTTATACTTGGACACATTAAATTGATCAAAAGTGATAGTACAGACATTTAAAATATTACAAAAGATTTCTGTTTCTACTCAACAAATTATGTAAAAAAAAAAAATATGAAGCAACACAACCATTTTCAACATAATTAATAATAAGAAGAAATGTTTCTTGAGGAGTAATCAGCATATTAGATTGATTTCTGAAAGACCATGTGACTGAAGACTGGAGAAATGATGCTGAAAATTCAGCTTTGATCACAGGAATAATTTACATTTTAAAATATATTTTAATAGAAAAAAAAACACTTATTTTGATTTACTGTATTTTTTATCAATTTTTTTTGCTCTGATGAACATAAGAGTCTTCTTTTAAAAGCATGAATTAATCTTACTGACCACAAACTTGTAAACTGCACTGTATATGCATATTTGAATTATTTATTGATGGATTGATTCTCTCCCAATGTTCTGTGTAGGTGTTAATGAGGGCACCATCGCAGTAACGGAGGGTGAGCTCTTGTATGTAATAGAGGAAGACAAAGGTGACGGATGGACGCGTGTTAGAAGAAACGAGGAAGAGGAGGGTTACGTCCCCACATCCTATGTTGAGGTCTTTCTGGACTCCAACGCCAAAGGTGCCATAACCTACATATGACCCAAAGCTTTAGGTCATGTGATCTCAGAAGTGTGTTTGTGTATAAACACTGAAGGAGATGGCTAGGGTGTGTGATCCTGAATCTCTCCAAGCCAACAATGTGACTTTCTAGACTTTTTCTCTGAAACTGAATGACTAAATGATTGTATGTGTCTTAGCACATGATGGTTGGTTTTAGATATTAGCCAACCATAGTTATGGCGGTAATATGCTGTCATTTTGAGTAGCAATGCATGTTAGATCACGCCAACTAAATGTAAAGACAAATGCAACACACACGTATAAGAGGAGACACATGCAAGTTTTTGTACTGTTTTCGTATGTAAATGAACTTTAGGTCAAATTATGCTAGTGTTTTTCCACCGAAAAACCATTTTCACAACCACTAGTCAAGCACTAGTAATAATACACAGTTTATAAACAGCATAAAAAGTATCATTTCCTTTTCACAAAATATATTTGTGTAATACGTGTTAGACTGAGACTGCCTTTTTGCTTCTTTAGCTGTGTTATTGTATTCAATCTGAACACTTGTAGTTGATACTGAAAAAAGACTCAGTATGATACATAGACACTTTCAACAAACATACTATAAATGTGTAAAAGCAAAGTATGCATTGATAAAAATCATGATTGCATAGTATGTTCCACGTCCACACCATCATGTTTGGTGCTCTTGATCTTTATAACTAAGAGCTGAGATGAAATATGAGGTGAATATGAACCTTTTCTGAATGTTTCCTCACAGATGTGTTTTCCTGGAGAAGGGTTTATCTTTCTGAGGGTGAGACGGAGTGCTTGTTGAGTGCATTAACAGTACAACTCACAAACCGACAGAGAGATAACCTTCATGCAGATCTTTGATTGTTGAGAAAAACATACTAAAACTTAATCCGAGTGCTCTGTTTCTGCAAGCCTGACTGTTTGAGTGGGTTTGTGACAGTATTTCACTGCATAAATGCATGTTTGAGTGTGTTTTGGGGTCACGTTTGTTCTTGAATTCAATCAAGAACACTGAATTACTCTTGCCAACAAATCACGCATATTATAAATCATCCTACAAATAATCCTATGTGTTTTTATTGTCATTTTCCAGTTCATTTTGCAACATATATGCCATATGTGTGTGTTTAGGAGTGCATTTAAATTGGCTTTTCACACTTGTTATCATAGTTATTTTTAACCCTGGATTATCTTGTTCCATGATCCATTCTCTGTACATGTGACACTGTAGTTTTGAAATTACATAAAGCAATAAGCCCCAATAAGCCTCGGTTTACAGTGAATATATAACAGCTAAGGGGTGTTGTTTATAGGCTTGTATAAAGTCCATATATTTAAATTAAATTAAATTTATGCATTTAGCAGATGCTTTAGTGACTTATAGAGCATTCAGGCTATCAATTTTTACCTAGCATGTGTTCCCGGGGAATCGAACCCCCAACCTTGTACTTAATATCGCAATGCTCTACAAATTGAGCTACAGGAACACTATATATTTATATATATTTAGCAAGTTTTCACAAAATAAAAGAGCAAATAACGTGTAACATAAATAAATGTGATAAAAATAAAAACAGTATTCTTCCACAAAACAATGCAGTTCCTTAGAATCATTTGTGGTTGCAACAAAGTGGTTGCCGAGAAACACACAGAAGTAAACAAAGGTGTGTGTTCGAACATGAAAAAAAAAGCTTAGATCATAGCTCAGCCAATCAGAATCAAGGACCGGAACTATATATTAGATGACAAATTTAAATGTAAAAACTTTTACAAAATTTTTTAATGTTGTCTTGAATTGGAAATGAAGTAAAAATAATAAGAAGATAACCCAGGGTTAGTTACAGTTTGAAAAGCCTTTCATAGAGGGCATTGGTCCATCACTTCACCGAGTCTAACATGTTTTTTTCTTTTGTTCTTCATATGTTTGTTTGTTTGTTTGTTTGTTTGTATGACTGCAGATTCGTAAAGTATGGAAGGAGGACTCAGTGGTGCAGGGCAAACAGCAGCCACATGTGGGGAAAACTACCGCCTACCCTCCATGAACCGCCCTAGAGTGAGACAGACACAAAATAAAGAGAGGAACAGTGAAAGAAACGAGAGGAAGAGGCTCTAGAGACCTCTCGGCCTAAGAGACAAACTTTAACAGCGAGTCAGAGAAATATTATGGCATTTAGATTTATTACCTGTGTTATTTTATAATGAGGTGAATATGATCTGCATATATCATTTTGCTTTACGGCTCTTCATCGCTGCTGAACTGCGCTAACATTTCTTTCAGAGTGAGTGTGTGTGGTTGTCTTTAACAGTCTTGTTTCTGATTTTCCTCACCTTTTCTGAAACTAAAACCCTGGGAATGTGGTCTGTAAAAGGAGCTGAATTTTTGGCACCATAACAGTGCTGCGTTCCATTCATATTCCTGCTATATATAGCTTGACACTTGAAAGATTGTGTACACTACTCGTCAAAAGTTGGGAACAATTACGATCTTTAATGTTTTGAAAGAAGTCTGTTCTGCTCGCTAAGGCTGCATTTATTCAAATAAAAATACGGTTAAATTGTGGAATATTATTCCAATTTGAAATAACGGTTTGATGTTTAAGTATGTTTTAAAATGTTATTTATTCCTGTGATGCAAATCTGAATTTTCAGCATCAGTACTCGTTCAGAAATCATTCTAATATACCGATTTGCTGCTTGATTATGATTGGTGCTCTGTTATTAATACTGGTTCTTATAATCATCAATGCAAAAAAACTGTTTTTGCTGCTGAAACCTTGATTTTTATTCAGGAATCTTTGAACAGAAAGTTCAAAAGAGAGAAATCTTTTGTGACGTTATAAATATCTCCTATCACTTTTACCTCAATCTTTTGAATGGTAGTAGTGTATCATGGTTTCAAAAGAATATAAATATAAATTACATTTGAAAATATATTAAAATAGACGACAGATATTTTAAATTGTTTTGGCTGTATTTTTGATCAAATCATTCCAGCCTCGGTGAGCCGAAGAGGCTTCTTTCGAAAACATTAATAAATTGTAATTATTATCAACTTTAAGTGTATAAAGAAACAAAATGGCAATGCAAGCATGTCCTACAGGTGTATGCTTATCAACAAATCATGTTTTACACAGCTAAAAACATTCATATATAAATTTATGATGTTGGAACTTAAAATCATTCATACAGTTTTTTCTGTAACGTGAAATGTGAAAAGTTGCAAGCTGGAATCTTTCTCAAGTTGAATGGAACGCAGCATTAAAGTTCTTCATGACGTCGCTCCTTCATCAGGCCACTCCCCTTTAGACCCTTGACTCCACCTCCCAAAGTTAACAGCTGCTGGCCATTGGTTGCTCACACAGCTGTGGCACTATTCAGGGGCGGGGCTTCACTGGCCAATAGCATGTCTGCTTGCCCTGGCACCTCCTCTGTCTCCACCCTTCCAGTGCAATTACTAATACTGTTTATCTCTTTGTCTTATCCACCTCATTTTTTTTTATATAATGTCCCTTCAGTGATCCACATTTCCATTCATTTTATCCATTAAGACTTCCTGCTTTACCTTAACCGTCCAATCATCGTGCTCAAATGCTGGTTTTGTTTGTCAGGCAAGGGAGGGGCTATACTCATGAATATTCTAGTGTCTTGTTGATATGGGTATGTATTTATAGTGACAGCTGTTTTGTTCACATCTTCATGGTTTTACCCTGTGGAGCACCCAGCCTAGAACCTCGTGACTTCATTGGATTTGCCGGTTTTATATATATACTCTGAGCCAAATGTACAGGTTAACCAGACATTTAACATGCATCATGTGAGCTGTGAGCGTTTGTATCTCTCTTAACCTGGAGAATAGACTTGGAAGTTTTTAATTCAACTGATTTTTTTCCCTTTTTAATGTAATCACTGTGGTTTGGCGAAGGGGATTTTATTTGTATTTTTTTGGTGAAGAGATTACATTTTGTCATTTCATCATCTTCCACTGTTTACTCACCATCCCTGAGGCACATAATTGTAACTTTTCTTTATATATATATATATATATATATATATATATATATATATATATATATATATATACTTTTTTTTCTCTAACAATCCTATTGGTTCCAGGAGAGGTTTTAGATATTTTTAATTTTCGCTTTTTTTTTTTTTTTAATGGTTCTTAATTTTATCCCAAAACATCTACATCTCTACAGGCAGCATCATGGAAATGAAAATTCGCACATGCCACAGATCTGCAATTTAATGCTGAATCCTTTTATTATGTTTAACAAAGCGCTTATTGATGAATTATGATGTTTTATGTTGAATGAATTGAGTGGCCTCTCAGACTAACTGACTCACTCACTATTGATGAACCTGTAATCATAAAAATGTGTTAGAAATAAGAAATGGTTTTGAAAGCGGAGAACATCTCAATATCTTGAAGAGGAAAACGTCATTTCGTATGTCTTCTGAACATACACACTTTCTCAAGTGCTCTGTCTCTCATTGAGAACAAAACAATTGCTAAACAACTTCATTTCAGCCTTTTCAGCATTGTTATACTTTGTCGGCTATCATCATATGACGTGTACATACACACCTGTCAATGACAAGAATAATTTCCCCTTACCTTACCTGCTTTATCTGCTTTATTTGGGGCTTCAAAACACCATTCCCGTATCAGAGAATGCTATATATATATATATATATATATATATATATATATATATATATATATATATATATATATATATATATATATATATATATATATATATATATATATATATATATATATATATATATATATATATATATATATATATATATATATATATATATAT
Source organism: Carassius gibelio (assembly GCF_023724105.1). Classification (NCBI taxonomy): domain Eukaryota; kingdom Metazoa; phylum Chordata; class Actinopteri; order Cypriniformes; family Cyprinidae; genus Carassius; species Carassius gibelio. The sequence goes on along the minus strand of NC_068416.1, from coordinate 24,529,220 downwards.
ATATATATATATATATATATATATATATATATATATATATATATATATATATATATATGTACCATTCTATGAATAAGAGTGAACTACCAATCCATGGCAATAGTCTATTTTTTTTAATTTGTATTAATAAAAATGTCCCAGTTTTTTTTTTTGCTTTGCTAAATGAAAACTCTCTTTTTATTTTATTTTATTTTTTGGTCTCGTTTGGTGGGGTCTGCCAAATGTTAGTTTTTTGCACTTCTTTGTTTGTGTCCTATTTGTTATGCTTGTGTTTTTGAGCACTGAATACTTTGTACGTGTTAACTGTGCCAATTAAAGATAGAGGGGAAAAATGTATGAATTATTGTCTCCGTGTATCACTTTGTGTGTGTGTGTGTGTGTGTGTGTGTGTACTTAACCATATTTTGGTGACATTTTTTATTATCAAAAAGTGAGCTGAACCTGACAAAACCTCTTTTTGGGGACATCTTCATTTGTAAAGCTGAAATAAAAATAAAGAATTATTATTTTTTTGTATAAATGCAGAAAGTTTTCTGTGAGGGGTAGGGTTAGGGTCTGGGTTAGGATTAGCTAAAAAAATATCTAACTATATATGTATACAAAAACAACAGAAATCTATCCAAATATCAATTTATGGATTTGCATAGATTTCTGTTGTTTTTATATACATATATAGTAATTTTGTATGTATCTAATTTTATATTAGCATTATATCCTAGTTTTATCATTTTTACACATAATTAACACAGTGGCAAAATGGCTGAAAACTTGTGTTAACTTTATAAACAAATTTTATTAATAAATTTGTTTGATAAGAATTCAGAATATGTATTTATTTGTTCATTTGAAATTTACTATTTTTGCAAACCATAAGCTCTTAGCTTCAATGTATCATTCAGTAACCTAAAAGGCTGAAAGAAAACTCACATGTGAATATTTAAAAAAGTAAACAAATAATATTTGAAATTGAGTATTAAAACAACATACAGCGGGGATCGAAAGTTTGGGCACCCTTTGCAGAATCTGTGAAAATGCAAGTCATTTTAAAAAAATAAGAGAGATCATACTAAATGCATGTTATATTTTATTTAATACTGTCCTGAGTAAGATATTGTACATAAAAGATATTAACATTTAGTCCACAAGACAAAAAAAAAATGCTGAAATTATTAAAATAACCCCACTCAAAAGTTTGGGAACCCTTGGTTCTTAGTACTGTGTTCTGTTACCTGATGATCCTCGACTGTCTTTCTGTTTTGTGATGGTTGTGCATGAGTCCCTTGTTTGTTCTGAACAGTTAAACTGAGCAGCGTTCTTCAGAAAAATCTTTAAGCTCCTGCAGATTCTTCAGTTTTCCAGCATCTTTGCATATTTGAGCCCTTTCCAGCAGTGACTTTATGATTTTGAGATGCATTTTGCCAGCCCTTTTGCTCACTCTGGATGAGTACATTTCTTGGAAAGTGGGGCGGCTTGTACCAATGATTCACTCAGCAGTCCACACTACCCTCTGAAGTCTTCTGAGGTCAGATTTGGTAGCTGAGCTGAACCAGACAGTTACTGAAGTGGAGAGGATGGATTCAATGATGGCAGAGTAAAACTGTTTCTGCAGCTCCTGTGGTGAAGGAAGTACAACTTCTGCACATCAAATTTTTAACAATGGAGTCAATGTGAATGTCCAATTTCAGGTCCTGATTGTGGTGCCCAGGAACCTGAATGACTCCACTGCAGTCACAGTGCTGTTCATGATGGTGAGTGAGGGGAGAGCAGGGTTTCTCCTGAAGTCAACTCTCATCTCTACAGTTTTGAGCGTGTTCAGCTCCAGGTTGTTAAGACTGCACTTTAACCTCCTGTCTGTAAGCAGGCTCGTCCCCACCCTGGATGAGACGGATGAGTTTTTCATCTGCAAACTTCAGGAAGCTGTTGATCCACTGACAGACTGAGGTTTAAGATCTGTGTGAAGATGGGGGCCAGCTGGTCAGCATAGGATTTCAGACAGGTTGGTGTCTGAACACATGCAGTTCAGGTATTTGCACTTTTTTTTTTCATGGTTTTGTCTCATTGTCACATGAAGTGCATAATTCATAAAACAGCTCAAAACCACACAGCGTCTCCCCTCAGTGGTAAATGATGTCTTTAAACAATTCACTATAAGAAAAAATTAAACTACGCTAATTTTTTTAAGGACTTCCAATATAGCCTATTCATGTGAATATAACATTTCCACAGGCGATTTCCAACAAACCCTTTCATTTTCATGACTGGTAATAAATCAGCATTTTGGACAACAATAATAAATTCACACATCACAATTTCTATATCCAGACCTGTAAGTTTTATTTATTTGGCTTCCTCAGCATCAAATGTCAGTTAGACTAAATTGGGGCGTGGTGTAGATACCAGAAAGTTGGATGTAAATTATTTTATCTTTATCTCAGATATCCATTTATTACAGTTAAACTATTATACTTTACACAAATCGGCCTGAGATTTAAGTGCAGCTCAATGGAGGCTTCAGGTTTTTGAGCCGCCGAGCGCCCCCTTGAGGACAGTACACTACCCCGCCAATGAAACGATTGATAAAATATCGCGAGATTCACTTGAACGAACGAGCGGGAGTTGTGAGACTTCCATTTTCAAACCTCGGACGTTTTAATCGACGATGCTTTTCTTTGTTTACTTTGATTTCGCCTTTGTTATAGTTCTGTAGCCTTTGAAAATAGTTACATTTGTGATAAATTACGATAAGAGACGATGGATTCAACAGAAGACGATATTTCGGCTCGGGTTTTGTTGAGGAGAGTCCTGCACACTGAGTTACCCAGATCTCCTGTAACCAGAAGGTGAATTCAGTTCAAATGCCACTTCAGTTTTAACGTTATACAAATAAAAATGCCCAGTATGATTTTAGATTTTTTGCTTAACGTTTTTTTTTTTAATTGATTTACGCGAACAGTTTATGCCAATATCTAACGTAAACAAACGTAAATATTTGTTCGAAGTTTATGAGTAACGGCTAAATACAATAATGGTAACGTTAAACGGAAAGTTATCAATAATCTAGCTGTAAACAAAGCGCTCAAGTCTGTATTTTTATTCACTGTTACCTTTTAAAATGAATTAAATCCATCTAAAACACAACAATGCAAGGCATCCATATGGAGAGAATTGTATCTTCACTTTTTTGTTATATTATGTATTGTGTAATGTTTGTGTATTGCTTTAATTGTGTGTATAATATCTATCTAACGTTTATTTTCTGTGTGTTTCAGTGCAACAAATGTACGACGGAGTATGAGGCTAAAAAACACCCCTGGACTGGAGAGTCCTGGATCTGCCTTACGACACAGACTCAAGAAGAAGCTCCATGAGGTTTGTGTGGTGTTTAAATAAGAAGTTTCATGTGTTGCAAATGCATATTCTACATGATTAACGTACATCCCTAAATCATTTTTCGTCTGTTTCAGAGTGCCTCCTTGTCACCCCTCCCTTCTCCTAAACGGCCGAGGTCAACGGTGGCAAATACGAACCCTCCTGTCACTGCCCCGTCCCCAGTATATGACGAGGACATGACCACTCGTGGTCTGCTCAGGGGCATCATTCAGATGGGTGAGTCAAAACTCACTGCCAACATTTTTAGGAATGAACTAATACATGTACTATTAAAGAGTCTTTGTTGGAATTATTTAAATTTCCAGTCCTGGAAAAGTCATGGATATGTTTATAGTTTAATATAGATCTTTATTGGTATGCTGTTATGTTTAAACAAGTATTATTATAATTTAGTTTATAGTATTTACTTTTTTGAGCTTTTTTGTTATTACATTTAAAAAAAAATGTATGTGTGCTTTTATAATTTTCATTAGTTTTAACAAATATTTATATTAATTTCAGTTTTAGGATTTTTAGCAATTCAGTTTTATTTTATGTCAGTTAGTTGTAGGGCTGAAAAAAAAAACTGTATATTAATTATGTGTATATAAGTACACACACACTAATGTATATATTAAGGAATATGTTAGATTTATATTAGTGCTGTCAAACAATTAATTGCGATCACTGATCACTTCCATGTGGAAGTTGCACCATCAACCATTCAGTACCGATACTTGTACAGGCCCACCCCTAATATTAATTATTTATACATACACAGTACACACACATATAGTATGTAAACATAATTTTTTATTTTGAATCAGATTTAAGTGGCATTTAATTCACAGAGCCATAGTTCACTGACAAGCATTGCAAAAATGCATATTATACCGATATAGACATAACTAATATTCAGATTTAATTTGGCAAAAAAAAAAAAAAAGACATTTGCTTCTGCAGCCCAAGCATTTGCACAGATAGTTGTAACAAAATTGTAAGGAGAAAATCCCAGTTTTTAATGATTCTCCCATGTGTGTTTCAGAGACCGAAGCATCGCTGCTGATGTCGGGTCAGCCTGCGCTTCAAGAATCCGAGCCGAATCCAGCCGAGTCCAGTGCTGGAGAGAGAACGTCAGTGTCTCTTTAATCACATATGCTTGTAATCCTCCTCATGTTGTGTTCATGTGTCTGTGTTTTCTTCAGTGAAGGTCTGTCTGGAGTGGAGCTGTCTGACCTGACTCTGCACACTGAACCTCTGACACATGTGGTCAGAGGACTGAGCCGCAAGAAACCGCAGCAGGTCTTCAGTGTGTCAGCGTTCGAGGAACAGTTCGATCAACTGCCAGGTGCTTCGCCTGTTATACTCCTGTTATATTTGTTAGCAAGAATGTCTGTGTTTGGAATTAAACTGCCATATTACACATGTTTTGGTATATCGACACATAATTTGTGACGTTCAAAATCACTTATCATCTAAACCCTTTTCTATATTGTCAGACAACACAGAAGACACCTCAAATGTCTTTCATAAAGGTGATGTCTCTCAGGCGAAAGGAGATGCTTCTCAAGATTTAGATGTGTCTTCTGGCTCAAAAAGGTATATGCTTTGTCCATTATATCTCGATTGACTGGCCTAGTCACTAAATCTGACATTAGAAAGTAAATATAATTACTAGCTTGTTGTTAATTTATTAGGAACTGCAGTATACAATACATACGGTAGTATGCTGCCGATAATAGTTAAACTGATAATCACAGTTATTTTGCTCAAATGATCAATTAGCATGATTGTTATAAAATGCTTTTTGGATTGGATTAGAATTATTGCACTTTCATATAAATACAAATCAAGAAAACATTCATTCTTTTGGTTTATCGGACCTTGTTTAGGTTCTAGATATACATATATATATATATATATATACACACACACATATATATAATATTTATTTATTTAAAACACACACTTTACATTATAAACCAGTAAAACAAGAACGCTCTCTCAAAAGCTAAACCAACAAAATTCGTAATATTGATTCCCACATTTCCAAATGTGGTTAAAAGAACAGTGCAAGTGCATATATTTAGCAGTCACAATTGCAAACAATATATTTGAAGTTCATGTTTGGATTTGTTACAGTTCAGTCTTTCTCAAACCGCCATGTGAAAGAAAACAGACTAGCTGTATTAAACTTTATTAACTTTAAACTCCAACTTAAATTTTTGCAGGTGCTTTTAGATGATCCGTTCTTGGTTTGCACGTTGTTGTGAAGAGAAAAACACTTGGCTGCATGTATCCATTTAGGAAAAAGCTTGCAGATGATTTTGCTTAAATAATGGAGAAAAGTAGAAATAATGATCATTATTGAAATCTGATTAATCGTCCTGTAAGAAGATGTAAGGGACATACATGATTGAGGCATTCTGAGTGTGATTCAAGTTTATTTTCTGTCAGTGGGCTGAACCTGACCTTGAAGACCCCATTTGTAGAGAAGCGCATTGAGAGGGCGGGGCTTCAGAGGAAGGTCTCCAATCGGAGGCTGCAGTCTGTGGATGCATTTGATGAGGCCGTTCAGAGATGCCTGGAGCAGGGTCCTAACCAAGGTTTATATAAACTCTAACGTTTTGCTTCCATCTGAATTTGTCTGTATCTAAAATGGTTTCTCTCTCTTCTAGATCAGTCTGTATTTCAGGAAGGAAAAACTCTAGAAGATTCCTCCTGGCAGAAGTTCACTCTCGGCCTCAGTGATGTCACAGAGCTTTATGTCCATTCTAAAAAAGATGACACGATGGGACCTTCTGCGGAGAACGAGAGAGCTAGTGATATTCCTGACACTGAACCTTTAATTCAAGAAGAAAAAGATCATGAGATGGAATCACAGGATCAGGAAGAGTTGGTGCCTCCATCCCAAGATGATGTGTATTTGAGTGCAGAAGATATTGTACTTGCTCCAACGCAGGCGATGACCGAATCACTTCCTGAATCTCATGATGTGGAGCTGCAAGATCGAGAATTTGTGGAGGAAGTTGAGATTGGGAATATTGTGGAAATTGAGTACGAGAACATTGTGGAAACGGAGGATCAAGAGGTTGTAGAAATCGAGGATGACAACATTGAGGAAATCGAGGATGAGAACGGAGAGGAAGTCGAGGATGAGAATGGAGAAGAAGTCGAGGATGAGAACGGAGAGGAAGTCGAGGATGAGAACAGAGAGGAAGTGGAGGATGAGAACGCCCAGGAAGTCGAGAATGAGAACGTCGAGGATGAGAACGACGAGGAAGTTGAAGATGAGAATGCTGAGAAAGTTGAGGATAAGGAGGTTATTGAAGCTGAGCATGAACATATTGACACCTCACAGTATCTAGAGCGGATAACTCGTAGAGCTCACCGCTCAGAGGGAGGAGGTGCTGTCCTGGGAATTCCAGGCACCTCAAGAGTCACAAAGAGTTTTGGAGCTGGATTGAACCCCAGAGAGAAAGGTGAGCACAGTGAGACTGCCTGAAGTGGCAAAATCACAAAGTACTTCAACAGTGATAATGGAAATTAATTGCTAATTCAGTTTGTTTGTGGGCTAGTAAAAACCTAACGTGTTTCTGTTCAGATCTTTTGGATTTTGTCGATGAGGGGAGAGTGAGTCTACAGGACATTCCAGATGAAGAAAGAGAAGCACTGGGCAGCCCTGAGTTTCCTCCGCTTCACCCTGCAGCAGAGCTCAGCACACCAGAGCAGAGGTCACTGCAACATGAGGCTAGTCTGCCTGAAGAACATGTGCCAGAGCTCGCAGAAGAAGAACCGAACCAATCAGAGGAGGAGGAGCTGATGGACTCTGAACCAGCCAATCACAGCCCTGAATTTCCACAGGATGAGGAGGAGGAGGAAGAGGATGATGACGACGATGCTCTAAGTGCAGGTGACTCCCACTTTCACATCCTGCTCATCTTGATAAATCAGTGCCTCTGAATGAGTCATTTTAATAAACTGGTTTAACAACGTCCTGTTATACATAGTAAACCAGTTAATTTGATTAAAGGAATTAAACAACACTCAATTCTTTTTAGCAAGCTATTTCATTTGAGTGAATCATTTTAATAAACTAGTTCAAAAACCAATACATTAAAAATGTGCACAAATTCCTGTGTACTAAAATCCTCAAATTTTGCATTATCATTGCTCATAATAATATTCAATGTTTAATGTATTGTTAAAATGTTAGCTTGAATCATTTGGGAGCGAGTTCTACCCAGTTATTAAAAAGAACCATTTCAAAAGAATGATTTCTTGTGAATCAGATATAACTAGGATAACTTGCATTTACTTTAGCATTGTTTTTTTTTCTTTTTTTTTCTTTTTAGAGTTGTCCATGAAAACTCCTGCGTTTGTAAGACAGAAAAGAGTTTTTGCCAATCGTACTGGGCATACTACGCCAACTGTCCTTAAAGAAGTGAACGCTGGGTAATTTACCATCCACTTTCTTCTTCCTGATGTCCATTTTACAGTCTCCCACTGTAAATCTAAAACCCATTTATCTCAGTCCTGCCCCTCAGGTTGCCAAACGAGCCCCCAGGCAGAAGCGCCAGACGGGGGTCAATGTTCTTCCCAAGAGTTACGTCATGAGCGTGTTCAAGCACTTCGCCAAGACCAAGGTGGCCAGTGACGTCTACCCTGCCATAAATGAAATGTAAGCCTCAGGGAGCAGTTATTTACCCCAATGCAGCATGAATATTTGAAGTTACATCTCATCTGTTGGTTGTGTGCTTTTTTTGTTGTTCCCCTTAGTCTTAAGAAGTACTTTGAACGGCTAGCAGACGATCTGGAAGCATATGCTACTCATGCCAAACGTAAAACTATTGAGGTTGAAGATTTTGAGCTCCTCATGAGAAGGTAAATATTAAAAAGAACTGTTGAATTTACCCACCCTTACACTGTTCAAGATGTATTAGATGAGTTTGTTTGTTTATCAGAACCGATTTGGAGATATTTAGCATTACAACACTTGGATCCTCTGCAGTGAATGGGTGCCGCCGTCAGAAGGAGTCCAAACAGCTGATAAAAACATCACAATAATCCACACCACTCCAGTCTATCAATTAACATCTTGTGAAGTGAAAAGCTTCGTGTTTGTAAGAAACTAATCCATCATTAGGAAGCTTTTAAGGTTAAATGTTCACTTTTAGCCAAAGTATGAATCTATAACATGGACATATCTCTCCTGATTTTTTTCACTGGAGAAAACAGTATTATAGATAGACTGTTTGCTTCAAGATGTTAATAGAAAGTTGTGTGGATGATTGTGATGTTTTTATCAGCTGTTTGGGCTCTCATTCTGATGGGACCCATTCACAGCGAGTCATTCGCTATTACTTTAAGATGTAGTTAAATGGCTTGTTTTTGTATACTTTTGCACATTTGTCTGTATATCGTGTTCCAGTACTTGTTCCTCATATTTTTTTTAGGCAGGGCTTTGTGACTGACACCACACCTGTGAATATACTGATCGAGAAATATCTTCCAATGGAGTATCGGAAACTTCTCATCCCAGTGGCCACCAGCGGAAACAAAGTCATCCCAAAACAAAGAAGGTGAACATGCAGATGTGACGTCCTCCTTAAACACTGCAGGTGGCTCCGCAGGTCTGCATGTGTTCTTGTAAATATGTTCATGTGTTCAAAACAATAAATGCCTTGGTTTGTAAATAAGGATTTGTGTAATATATATCTGCTATTTGTTTTATGCAGCACTATTAAAAATGCTTTCAGTTCTGTGTATTTTTAGCCATTTATGTTTTTTTTTTTCTTTCAAAACAAACATTAAAAAACAAAAAAAATTTAAATTGATGTGACTGTCTTATTGTGCATGATTCATTTGCACAGAATATTCCAAAGACAATGTGTTTTTCATAAGCTTTCCTCAAAATATTTAGTTTATCCCATGGAAAAATATAAACCACAAATATCAGCCTTTGTTGGAAATTATTTGAAATATGCTGGTTGGGAATAGAATATTAGAGTATTGTTTACTCTGCACTATGCAGTATATACTATATACTACCTTATTCAACATATACTGTATACTTCCAATTTTGTGAAAATCATTTGTTTTATTTGACACACTGTAAATGAAAGTTTTTTCCATCCTGTTTGCATTGTAAATTGAACATTTGGTCAATTTAATAGGTTTATTTGACAAATATACATACATAATGGAATATACTGTTGATGTCATACAAACTGAGAAAGTAGTATTATGTAGGGGTCAGAGTCTTACATATTTTTACACTGTTTTCCATTCAAGTAAATGCTGTATGATTTTAAATTAAAACATCAATAAATATTTGATAAATATATTTTTTGCAGTGCAAAGTAATTGCAGTAGTAATATTTCTGTATTGATTAGACAATTTTTTGAATAACAACAATAAAACAAATTCTAAATTAATATTTCACCTTTTTTCCCACACAAAAAAAATGTGTTTAAATGTGTTTTCATGATGTGTCCACTAGGTGGCAGTCACACTCCATCACAGATAAGTTTAATAGGCTTCAAAGTGGTGTCGTACAGGGATTGAGTTATGCACCAATATTGTTCGTTATAAAATGGATATTTCCAGTCTTGGATGCTGAATGGTCAGTACAACATTTCTAAATGCATATCATTGTATTCTTTATACAGTATATTATATAAATAGTATAGTCTATATCACAAACCTTAATGGAAGGTTTAAACGTCATGCATTTGCTTAATTCTTTAATTAATTGACTATTTTTAAAAGCAATAAGGACATAATATGTTGTGATTATCTGAAGTAACAATATCTTGTTACTCATACATGCTCATTTCCACTAAACAGCCAAACCGTGACCTCTTATTCACAGCCTCTTGTACTTTATTGCTTAAATAACCACTTTAATGTGATGCAATGATTTATAGAAGAATTTAGCTGAAAGTAAGTATTGCACCATTTCTTATTCTTTTTCTCCAGCTTTTTTCCCTTCCCTTATGACTGAAGCAGACGTGTGTGTGTGTGTGTGTGTGTGAAAGAGTTTTACAAGGCCAAGTCTGTTATTGAGATTTGCAGCTCCAGACAGACGCTGGATTCCTGTTCCTTTCAAAATCTCTCTCAATATTTCTTGTCTTTATTTAGTGTCAAACTGGATTTAGATCCAAATCTTTCTATTCCGGATCCGGCTCATGTTTCACACCATTTTCATTGTGTTGTTGCTGTAGATTGAGTCGGCTATCCAGATGTTGGGTCCCTGTGGCCCTCTGGGGCCCTAACCTCCTCCTCCTGCATGCAGTGACCCTTCACATACTCCACAGTATGAGTCAGCAGTGCAGCGGCTCCAGCAAACTCTTCATCTATCATGTTGAGTTTCATTACAATCTAGCACTTAAACCAAACATTGGTTGAAAACGAACCTCTGACAAGCCAATCTGTTCTCTGTCTCCTTCATAAAGCCACGAACGTGGGTCACACAGAGCAGCAGCCAGAACGCTCATGTCATCAAGCACATGACTCACCGGGGAGAAATGATCCTCGATGTGGCTGGATCTGCGAGCGAACACGTGTGTGAAATTAGCTGACTTCTTGCTTAAGATGAGTTTTTTACTGATGGAGAGAGTGATGTGTAAAACTGAAAAACCATTGGATCTGTCTTTTAAAGTCAACAAACATTGACCCTATTTACCTTCTTTACACAGTAATTCTAAAGAAAAACCAGAATCTTTCACCAAATGTAACTTGCTCTGCTTCTGAAACTACTTTCTTTTCAGCTGACATCATCGAGTCCCTCCCCTCCATCTCCTTTAACCAATTTCTGATGGAAAATGTTTTTATTTTTTACTTGTGGAGGAATAAGATATATCACATTTTGTAAGTAAAATAGTTAGCAAATGTATCATATTAATTTTACCAAGATTTGTTATGTAGTTGTCTCAACATGGTGAGCACTGTATTGAGGGGAAATCTTAGAAAGAGTAACTCAATTCCACTAAGAAGTGATCATCATTGTTCTCTGTTCCCTTGATAGGCTGCACGAGAGCTTTAGAGGTTCAAGGCTGAATGGGCGCATTTGAAAAGCATACTGGAGAGATCTTTTATATTGCAAATAGTAGCCTAGCAGTAGTATGCTATTCTGAATTCAGCCCAAGTTATGTTGTTTTGCATTTCGGTTTGAAACCTACTACACAGGTTTTGAATTTTTTTTTTATCATAAAGCGCCCTGCAAATGCCATTTGAAATGCATTGAAAACAGCTGTTCACGAAGATAATGACGGCGTTTTGAAAACACGGCACTTAAAGGGGGGGGGGGGGTGAAATGCTATTTCATGCATACTGAGTTTTTTACACTGTTAAAGAGTTGGATTCCCATGCTAAACATGGACAGTTTCAAAAATTAAGTTGTGGGTTTGAAGGAGTATTTCTGTTCCAAAAATACTCCTTCCGGTTTGTCACAAGTTTCGGAAAGTTTTTTTCGAGTATGGCTCTGTGTGACGTTAGATGGAGCGGAATTTCCTTATATGGGTCCTGAAGCACTTCTGCCGGAAGAGCGCGCGCTCCTGTATAGCACAGCACTGAGAGCACAACAGACTTCACTGATCAGAGCGAGAGCGTCGCGAAATGTCACAAAAGAAGTGTGTTTTTGGTTGCCAGGGCAAGACAACCCTGCACAGATTACCAAAAAAAAAAACAGCATTAAGGGACCAGTGGATGGAGTTTATTTTTACAGAGCATCAACGGAATTGTGCAAGTGTTTGCGTTTGTTCCCTGCATTTCGAAGATGCTTGTTTTTACAAACAAGGCCCAGTTTGACGACGGATTTGCACATCGTTTATTTCTTAAGGATAATGCAGTCCCAACGAAAAAGGGTCACGACCGTGTGTTGGAACCACATGCGGTGAGTAAAACTGCTTCAAATATCTCTGTGTTGTTAACTTCGCTATCGGCGCATGAGCACATCAAGTAAACAACATGTGATGTTGTTATCAAACTGCACTTTCCACATGTACAGCTTAAAAAAAAAAAAAAGACGACATAGTGGAACTTAGTCATTTTCCAAAACCGCTAAGCAAATATATACAGTTTCAGTACATACCACATAGAGACGTCGTTGCTGATGCTGCTCTTGTTAAATTTCAGCCTCGGGATCTGATTCTGGATCATAAATATACGCTGAATCTGACTGTTAGCCATGGTTTGTTTTGGATGTGTTTTTGTAATGTCACAGCTTCCAGATGCTCTCAACGCAAAAGCCTACTGGCGCTCGTGATTCTTTAGCTCCGCCCACACGTCACGCCTCCAGCCGGTCGTGTTTTTCTGGGAAAAATCGGTACAGACTATCTTTCTCTTATGAATATAATAAAACTAAAGACTTTTTGGAGTTATGAAGGATGCAGTACTACTCTATAGGTACTCAAGATTAACAGGATATTGAGTGAAAACGAGCATTTCACCCCCCCCCCCCCCCTTTAATAAAAAAAAAAAAAATCAACTTTTTGTAAAACGTCACTCATGCTTTTTTTTACCCCCAAAACACTGTAAGAACAGCCACTTAAAGAATCTGTAAAAAAAAAAATAATAATAAAGGATTAAAACGTACTTTCCCACATTAGAACATGTTATTGTCACCTTGTTCCTGTGGTGTAGCCCCGCCCCCGCAAAACCTCATTGGTCTTCATATAGCTGAAATGTGTTCTGATTGGTTGTTGTGGACAGACAATGTGTTTGATTCTGGGAGGTTTATAGTGTCAATTTGAAATGAATTTAGAATTTTCTTTCAGAACTCTTGTATAGTTAACATTGTTTTTTTTGTAACCCTTAGCATAGCACCCAAAGATTAAAAGTGGTTTGCATGCAAGTATCAGCAGAAAATTTGCTACTGTAGACCATATTTTTGACATTTTATGTCATATTCTCTGTTAGTGAGATGTGACCTCAGCCTGAAGCCTTCTTTTGGACAACATAGAAAAGATATTAGCAAGTCGTCCAGCTATCTGTTGTAAATCTCAAGATTTGAATGGTCAACTCGTCCAAAACAAACAGCAGAGTTTTGGGGTCCCTTGTTTGTAGCTGGTCTCTAGGCGCGGATGTTTTCTTGTTGTTCTGTATCTGTTTTTGTGGTGTTGTGTGAATGTTTTCTTCTCTTCTGGCTGCAAGAGAAGTTTCAGTGTTACTGGCGCTATTTCTTGTCCGTTCCTGCCAGAACTAGGACCCAGCGGACCCAAACCAATTTCATCATCACTGCGGGACTGAGTCACACTGCTACTCAGCAGAGATAAAGAGAGAAAGATCTACTCGGCCAAAAATACATGAATACTACACACCAGGTGGGAATAAAGTGAAAAGTAAATAACAAAACAGAAGGAAGGACAAAGATCTAGAAGGTTCAAGAAAGCTTTCTTTCTGGTCTGACCTGGTCAGACCTTTAGACACAGGCAAGCACCACTCCTGTTTTCTTCAGAATAAGCAATCTAGTTAGTCATACTAACCACATGCGATATTAGCTAATGCAATCTTATCAGTTTAATATGGTTTGAATCAAACACTTTTTTTTTTTTTGGTTTCTGGCAGATGGACCATGACATTTAAAATCCCAAGTCTCAAATACTGCCGAGACAAGTTATTTCCAGAGAAGGTGAGGGTTAGAACTGTTTCCCAGAGCACAGTGTGGTTTAAAGATTTAAAGTCTTACAAAGCGTACAATATCTTTGTGTGAGCCAGGGCTATTACAGTTAATGAAAACTAAAAGCATAAAAAAATCAATTTAAAAAATCAATGTAAATGAAATCTTATTTTAGTTCAGCTAGCTGCCCAGGCAATATTTTTATTTTAGTTAATTTGATGTACTGCAATAACTAAAACTGAAATAAAAAATGAATAAAAACTGCACAGAAAAAAAAGAGAGTCCAAAATTACTGAAAGCTAAAATGTATGCAAACTTAAAATAAAAGTAAATATGAATTAAAAACCAAGAGTTTGTGTGTATCACAGTAATACTAAAATAATGCTGATGTGGGAAAAATTAAGTAATATTTGTATCAGTCTGATTCATAAGCAACTTGTTCAAACAGATTTTGTGCATGGATCAATTTGCTGAATCAGACATTGCTACCATTTTCCTGAACATACACAAGCTTAGAGACTACTGAACAAACAACTTTCATCTATAGTAGGAATGAACTACTTTTATGATGCTGTAATTTTTTTTTCAGTCATATGGATTTCGATATTTCGGGCTCCAGTCCTTATTGTTCTTAATTGTGTTGAAAACCATGAACAAAGATCATTTGTGTGATCTTTTCCACAGAAGAATGAAGTCATTCAGTAATGATGGTAATGGTTGTACTATCCCTTTAAGAGGTTAATGACATCGTCGAGTGTTTCAGACCACAGTATCTGTATCATCATGTCTTGCAGTAGACCGTCAGACCACCTCCAGCATACTGAGCGCTGTGGCCAGTGACCGCATCTCCCACCCCCTTCAGAAAGATGGGCTGATGGATGGAAAGTCAGAACGATGACTGTTTTTTCTCAATTTTGCTCTCTCTGCACCATGATCCCCCTCTCCCCTTGTCTTTCTTTCATGTCCTGCCGAAGATATACTACTTCCTGCCCGAATGTACACGTGGAACTCTTCTCATGTGCGTTTTCCTTCTATCCCTCTTATATTGTATTTCCTTCCCTTTCTTGTTCATATGTTCCCTTTATCTCTTGTTTAATTTTCATCTATCTACACACATTCTCTCTCTCTTTCTCTCTCTCTCTCTGTGTGTGTGTGTGTGTGTTTTCCTATGTTAATTCTATTCAGGTTTTTGAAACAGACTACAAACTACTAATTTTAAAAACTTCTGTTTTCCAATGCATTTGATTTGACCTTTGGACTGCTGTTAAACAAAAGCTGTTATTATCGGCCCACAGTCTTTAATATTATTTGATCAGATTGGCAAAAGTGTTTTTTTTTTGTTTAAAATTGGATTAAAAATGCAAAATAACAGTTTTCATTTTGATTGAAGTCACTTGTTAAATCAACGACATGATTTGATTAAACAATGAGACTAGTATTCTGTTCTGGAGATAAATTCCTCTGCCACTAGTTTTATTGCAATTGCTGCAAGATGTGCCTTTACTGAGAGAATAGTCCTAGTGGTTTCCTTTTGGGGATTAATTTAGGATCGCTATATGATGACACATTTACACTAATGAGCTTTTATTCACTATGTACTCTTGCTCTTTTATTTGATGGCTGAGGACTTTCTGGCTCCATCCACGTGTGTGTGTGTGTGCCAGACTCGTGCGTTTTACCTCGTCCTGACCGCTCCAAGGTCTCTCAGCTCCACTGAAAGCCCCATGTTTACCTTTCCAGCAATTTCTCATTGATTTCATTAGCTGTGATTAGTTGATGGTTGGTTTGTGTGATTGGTTGTTTGCGGGGGAAATGTTCTGCTCATGTTTATACTGGCACAGATTCGTACCACTTCCAGAACCATGTGATACAGAACTGAGTCATCAATAATTACTGTGTTTATTAGACTGTGAATACTAAAATACAGCATCAATTTAGAAATGCAATTATAATGACATTTTCGGAAGAAAATTGACTGGTGTTTTCCCATGCAGAACCTACGTCCACAACGCAGCGGTGCTATGTGAAGTCGCTAAAGCGTTGTCATGTTGTTTTTAAGTTGGTGTGTTTTTTCTTTTTGTGTTTTGCTATGTTGCAGTGTGTTTCTAGGGTATTCTAGGTTGTTGCTAACTGATTTCTTTTATTTTCTTGGTTGCGTTGCAGTGCAGTTGCTTGGCTGTTGCTGAAATATTGTTATTGTATCTCTATGCAGTCGCTAGGGTTTTACTTTTGCAGTTGCAAGGGTGTTGCTGTATAGTTTTGAGGTGTTCTGAATTGTTAACTGGGTTGTTAAAGCTAAGCTAACTGCTTTTCCACTTCGATCCGACTTCTAGGCATGAAATACGTTTAGAAAAGTAATAAAATCAAGTCAGATGATTTGAGGAATAATTTACGTCTGGAGCACAAACCGAGCAGGGCTACAGGCCAACGTTTATTTTTTAGTGTTAGAGGTTTGCTCAGCTCACTAACACTAAATACTAATGTGATGCTTGACTCCACTAATGAGATGGGTTGATGAGTGATTTATGTTTTGTTTATCAGACTCTTGTGTATTGTTTGTATATTTAAAGGCACATGTGGGAGGCCTGTAAGAAACATCTCAACCTTAGAAAGATATCCAGCTCTTACTGACTTTTTAAGGCAGAACCGTATGAATACAGTGGAGCTACCGTAAGACCATCTTGCTGCTAAATCAGGCAAAACCTCCTTAAAAGGTCATTGAGGAGACAGTCTTTATGCATTTTTGTTGCCCAGTCGAAATAAATGCCCCCTGCTCACTTGCAAACTATTTTCAAATGCGGTGGAGACTGCCAGTGGAGAAATATGGAGTAATCATCCGTAGTCGTCGTTGAGGATGGGTGGTTTGCAGGAGAAAGAGAGAATATTGGCGATATCCTGGAAAGTGTTTGGTGAATATTGGTGTTGGCCGCTGGTTTGGACTCCTGGGTCAGAGTAATGGGCCGCTTTTCTGCAGAACTGTCAATCTTCACTCCATCTGCTTTAATAAATACAGTGTGAGGTTTTTCTGCATGATGCTCCAGTTAGTTATTCCTCTTAAAAAGTGACTCAGAGCTTCAGATGTTCTGATTTTCCCTTGAAATAACATTTGCTTTAACATCGCTTTTAAAAAGACACTTGTTTCAAGCTTGGCAGAGGTCGATGACATCATACGTAATTTTGATTATTAAACTGAAAGAACTGACTTCATCGTAAGAGACCCAAAAGACTCTTTCTTTTGAATTTTAATGAGTTGATTCATGAAACTATGAATGTATTCATTAATTTATTCGCTGACAATTATTTCCTTTAAAAATAGTATGAACAAGAGGAGTGGCTGGCCGCACACCGATCCACTCAAGACTGGATGTCTACAGAAATTATTTTATTTTTCAAATTGCATCGTGCAAAAAGGTGCAAAGTGCATGTGGGTTAAAACAGACTAGACACCAGCAAACGTTTCAGCGCATTGCTATCTTCAGTGCTCATTTAGCAAACAACACTCACCCTTTTCAAGCAAGTCAGCAATTAAGGACAAAATCTCAATTGTCTCAAGTAGAATTACAAACAAGTATACACATTTCAAATGAACAACTTCCAATGATAATACAGCATTACAGACTTGTAATGACCTGTAATGACTTGTAATTACAGACCATTGGCTCTACGTACCTGTAGTACAAGGACCTGCAGTACTAGAACTTTTTTTGTTCTGTTTGGAGCGCTACATATATATATATTTTTTTTTGATATATGCTATGGTATTTCCAGGAACTATTTTGGAATTATTCATTTTATTACCATATTATGAATTTATAGCTATTTACCATTTTATTGAAATAGGTTAGTTAAGCTTTTTGTATCATAGGTAAGATATTTTCCATTGTTCCATAGTATATTTTTATGATTAAAAATGGTTTAAGGCATATTATTATTCTGTTTATTTGTTAATTGATTTTGTATGCATATAATGTTCACAATGTTCCTGCCACACAGTGAAAATCACAAAAAGATGTACGTCTAAAGATGTACTTGTGTGTTTGTACTGAATGACTTGCTTTGTGCATCCTTCGCTCAGATTTATTTACAGTGGTGTTGCCGAGTGACGATCCAAACACGGCCCCTTCTCCACACAATCCCATCAGTGCTATAAAGGCTGCTGACCCATTTGACTTCACACACACACACACACACACACATCTGGACTGAGGCAACTCAATGCCTTTGGGATGTCCAGGTGCAGTTGGGAGTTTGAAGTCAATGAGAGAGAGAGAATGTGTCTGCATGAGAAAGAAACATTGTGTGTTGCTACAGTATGCGGTTTCTGAATGTGTTCTACATTGAAAAGAGTGTGTTGTCAAGCAGTCACCGAGATGTTTTTTTTAATGGGTTCCTAGTCATTGTTGTTGTAGCCGCAGAGGTGTTAATGCAGTGCTATGCAGTTTCTAGGGTATTTTGCGTGGTTGCTGAGGTTTTTGAGTAGTTGGGCAGTTGATAAACTGTTCTGGGTGTTCACTGTATGTCTGAATATGAGTAAATCTGAAGATGTTTTATTTTTAAGAGTGACTAACTGGAAGGTCAGTAAAGGGCCAATGGCAACAAACCCTCAACATCTACAAGAGCTCTTCACTTTATTTATAGTCTGTTTGAGATGCTGTTATAGTAGTAGTAGTATTTGTAGATGTAGTGTGGGAGAGAATGTGTCTTCACACCCTTAAAACTGCTTTTCACAACCATCTATCAGTCTTTCTCTTTTTGTTTCCTCCCCTTCTCTACATCCAAGGCAAATGTTCCCCCTTTTATATCTTCCTCTTTGGCTTTTGTGTGTGTGTGTGTGTGTGTCTGATTGTTGGATGCAGAGACAGTGCAGGAAGCAGAGCCCATGATGACATCACCACCCCTCTGTTCCAGCGCACATCTGGAAATGCTCAAGTTTCAGAACGAAAGAGAGAGAGAACCGCAAGAACGTGAGGGAAGAGTACAAACGCGCTTGGCATATCTGCACTACCAGCACAGATAGTGAAAGGAGGAGAAGAGAATAGGGAAGGAGAGAGAGATGGAGGTCTGCTGCTGGACAGAACTAGGGTATGAATGATCAGAGTCAGAATCAGAATGAGCTTTATTGACAGATATGTTTACAGATATGAAGAATTTGTTTTCATGACAGAAATAAAGAGAATAAAAAATATAACTAAGTAAATAAGGAATAACAATCTACAAAATGACAATCAAATCTGTTATATTTATCTTATCTCCTGTTATAATCAAATATGTGTTAAATATCCAATGTTTAATGTTTTAACCCCTCCAAAGAAAGTCAAAAGAAAGGAAATAATAAATAATCTTAATTATATTACACAGGCTGTGGAATGAATGGTTTAGTGCAGAATCCTGCGGTCTGATTTTCTGTATAATGACAGTAAACCGTATAATTAACTGTTGTCCCAAGCAAATTATTTCACTTCTTTAAGATGTTTGGCCAGTGGAGAGAACTATTACACATTCTGAGAAAAAGAGACATTGTGATTGTGTCTGAGGAGGGAGCACGAATATCGACGACTCAATTCCCACAGCTGATTCTGCTCTTTCGAATACAGGCAGACTGATCCAATGGAGATTTCAGGACTAAAACCTGGTTCTGGAGTGTCTCGGACTTGGTGGGTGGGTGGGAATTCTGACAGCTGGCCGGAGGAAATCCTGTTTCCAGTCCACAATTATTATTTTTTTCCGTTTCACCTCCACAGACATGCACAAACACCTCTCCTGCACCCATTTGGAAGCCATTAACTCATGAGGACATCCAGTTAAGGAAACCAGTCGTATCTCCCCTTGTTTCATTTTTGTTGTCATTTGGTACTGGTCTGTGTTTGCCTTATTGGCATTTTCTTCTGAAAAAAATAAAATAAAAATTATCGTTAACAAAACATGACAAATTCACTTTCAGCCAAAAGTACTGTGATACTGTTGTGAATTTGTCATTAAATTTGGATTATTTACAGTATGGTGCAGTTATGTGTTGTGATGCAGATTGAGCAACTTGTGATGTTAAGTATTGTAAAACTAAAGAAAAACTTCAAGTAGTCATTTTCAGATAAGTACAAATGGGATTAAATTATTTATGCACGAGTAAAACTAATTTATATAAAACAAAGAAGTCTTTTTTTTCATATCCCATGGCGGTGTGCTCTGTTTCTCTGTAACTGTGAGTAAAAGGGTTCGTATGGGGACCAGGAGAGTGTCTGCATGCAGTGTCTCTTATGGCCACTAGTGGGCAGATCTTCCTCAAACTCCACAAGCGGTCACGTGACAAGCTCCGCAAATGAAATCATTACCACACAGGCAGCATCTGGGTTTGTCTTTCTCCCTTTTACTGAGTTTCCCACAATGCATTACTTTGTAAAGAGACACGTTTTAGAAAAGAACAGAACAGCAAACATAAATGTAATCAATATCTGTAAAGATAGTGCTTTTGACATCTTTTAAAAAAATTATAATCATGCTCTTTAAAAAAAAAAAAAATTTATGAGTCATATTTCGGTGCTTTTGAATCCATACACAGTGTTAGTCATAAAACAGACATCATCCACTCCCATAGATGATTATATATTTGGAATAGGCCAACAAACTCTTTCATCTCTTGTTCTTTGTTTGTGTACCAAAGACATGGGGAAAAAACTAGAGAATGAAATTAGTCACTGCAAGCATAAGCGACGAATCGGTCCGCGCTGCTAGCATGTAACATTGCGGTGTACAGCCCAGATGACAATAACGTTGCATTCTCTCTTTCTTTCCATCTTTATCTGTCCTCGACCCTCTCCAAATCTGCACGTTTCTGGATAAACTAACTCATTCATTGTTATTTTTCCCCCCTCAAAGGCAACACACAGAGAAATGTGAATATACACTCACTCCTTCTGTAGTCTGGAAGAGAGATGGTGAAATGATTTGCTTGACCCACGGGATAAGGTGGAAAGAATGTACCACAGATGGTTAACACGTTAAAGAGGAGAGAGGGAAAAAAGAGAAGGGAGCGAGAGAAAGAGGGAGTGAAAGAAGCAGAAACGGCTGATGGGGGGTGGGTTGCTTATTTGTGTGTCATTTTTTCCACATTCTTGTTCTGTGACCAATCCAGCCGCCAGTTCAGATCTCACCCACTCTCTGTTCTGTCTGATTTTTCCGTCTGTTTCTCGCTCCAGGGGAGCTCTGTGAAGTCGCCTCTGAGGGGCAGAGCGGTGCCCAGACAAAGTGCTCCAAGCAGGGATTCCCCTGGTCTTTACTTCCCTGATCCACGTTCAGCCTGCTGGCTGTGAGTTCTGCACTTTTCAGGTGGTTGGCTTTGAGTTTTAGAACATTGATATGATTCACTGTCAGAACTTTTCAGAGGGATAAATGTAGGATCCTGGGGTTCTACACTCACTATCAGTTTTAGAAGATTCACATGGGCCATTGTCAGTTCAGAAATTTTACGTGGGATATAGTATGTAGGTTCAAGTATTTGCACACTGCCTAATGTTGAACTTTGAGTTGGTTTTTTGTGTTCACAAAACATTCACACAGTTCACATACTTTCAGGGTGATAAATGTGGCTTCTTAAGTTTATACACTTGCTATAAGTTTGGGAAGTTGTGGCCTAGTGGTTAGAGAGTTTGACTCCTAACCCTAAGGTTGTGGGTTCGAGTCTCAGGCTGACAATACCACGACTGAGGTGCCCTTTAGCAAGGCACCAATTTATGTGGAAACCACTTCTAACAGACTTACTGCTGTAGGTTTTTGGGTTCTAGAACATTCACGTGGTTCACTGTTAGTTCTATAACTTTGTGGGAGTTCTAGTGTTCTTGTGTCATCAGTTCTAGAAGATTTATGTAGTTCATTGTGAGTTCTAAAACTGTCTGTTGGATATATGTGGGTTTTAGTCCTTCATACTTCGAAAGTGAAACTTTCATTGATTTTTGAGTTCTAGAATATCCACATGGTTTACTGTCAGTTTATGTAGCTTTCGGGGTGATATACGTTATAGGATTTGAATGATTGCTCTCAGTTTGAGAACTACAGCAAGCTGTTCAATTGCATGTCACCACCACATTATTGGGAAAGGCGATTTGCAAAAAATCATTAAAAAACCTTTAAACTCATTTTTGCAGGTGAAGCTGGATCACAAATGACTTGCGCAAAGATTGATGCATTTAGGTAGATCAGGGGTGCATTCCTTTCAAAAACAAATGTAATCCACTGCGTCTTCGTCATTGTGGGGAAGTCGTGTTTTGGGTGTTCACTGTATGTCTGAATATGATAAGCCTAGTGGTTAATAGAGTTTGACTCCTAACCCTAGGGTTGTGGGTTTGAGTCTTGGGCCAGCAATACCATGACTCAGATGCCCTTGAGCAAGGCACTGAACCCCCAACTGCTCCCCGGGCGCTGCAGCATAAATGGCTGCCCACTGCTCCGGGTGTGTGTTCACAGTGTGTGTGTGTGTGTGTTCACTGCTCTGTGTGTGTGCACTTCGGATGTTAAATGCAGAGCATGAATTCTGAGTATGGGTCACCATACTTGGCTGAATGTCATGTAACTTCCACTTTCTTTCACCTTCACTTCAGCGGCTCAGATATCTGGAGTAAATGATGACTGCTATGTTCATTATTACATCCAACAACAAAACACCTCAATCGCTTAGTCGGAGACATTCTTGTCTACACCTGCTCAGGCGGTGAAGCATTGGCGGACTGATGGCAGGTCTAAGGTACGACACCAATCTGTGCTGAGACTTTGCTAGTGTCAATCAAACAATCGTGGGAGGGGCCTGACTGTATGATGTCACACTGACAGGCATCTTTGATTGGCTCAATTTGAGAAAGGGGAAATGATGTAACAAGAAAAAAAAAAACTCTGGGTGTATCTTTGTCATTGGTAGTTGTGTACACACCCAACACACACAAGAGTTAAAACAACTTGTAAAAGTGCATGTAGCATCTGATGGCCACCTTAAAACATATCTCCAACTAGACAACCAATCATCTTTGGGAGTTTTGTTATGAACAAACCAGCATAGCAAATCAACAAGATTTATTTACAGCCTAGCTTGAGGGGGTAGAGGATGGTAAGGAGAGGCTGGAAGTCTGTGTCCCAGGGTATGATCCCTCTGTCTGGAATGACTCAACAGGAAAACATCCCTACTCAGGGTTCCACATCAGCAGCCCCCCTTTGACATTCACGGGTGATTTCTGAGAGGTTGTGTGTGTGTGTTAGTGTTTACAGAAGAAGCTGTCTGGAAAAAGAATCACCTCTCCATTGCTGTCATCCATCAACACTAAACTAAACACACACATGCACACCAATCTAGACACACTAACCTAGAGACAACCAGCTAAATGAAGCAATTCAGCAAAGCTGGACTGTAAAATAACAATGTTTGGCAGTAAATCAGAACATATCCGGACGTTGACACATCAACCAAAACTACACACATTTACCCCCACATTTCTCCACTATCTCATTGCCTTTCCATATGTTTCCCCTCTTTTCCCTCCCTCAATGTTGATCCTGGGGTTTTAGGAGTCGCTTAATAATGGAAAAAAAAGCCAGAGAATATTTTCCAGCTCTCAAAACCCCAGAGCCCTCAGTGATTTTATGGAGTGAGTCAGGCTGTCTACTGAAAAGAGGGAGAGGGGGGCATGAATAAAGAAAAAATGGTGCGAAAAGTCAATTGTCTTTATACAGCAGGAGAAAACATGAAGAACATTCTCTCCCATGCTCACTTAATCAATTGTTTCTGACTATCTCGTTGAAGTTGAATGTTCCCTCCGTGTTTCTCAATCTCTCTCTCTCTCTCTCTTTCTAGCTGGACGTTCTCCATGGATTTCTTGGCTCCTGTGGTTCTCAAACCTAAGGACTGAAAGAGAAAGAGAGAGAAGTTAAGACGTATACGGAACAGAAGAACAACTGAGGTCTGATGAAAGAGAGCCTTCATGATCATCATAATTTTGGAAATGTATCATGAATACCATGGTATTTTCTAAAGTACCTTGTAAATACATATTTCACTACAAAAAAAAGTACTGTAGTGGTGTCAAATGAAATGATTATACTATAGTACCGAAATTTATGTACCATGGTTTGTATGCAGTATTCCAATGGTGCATGTTCAGAATATCCCAATAATATAAGTGACATATACGAAATACCATGATAGTACCATGGTACAGTACTTATCTAAAATATCATGGCAGAATAGGGGTATATATCCAAAATATCAAAATAATACGATGGTACGTGTCCAAAATACACTGGTACAGTTACAAAAAATCATATTAGTACCATTGTCCAAAATAGCATGATAGTGCCATAGTGCTTTTTTGTAGGCAAGCTATTTTTGCTACTTCAAGGTGCTTTAGATACTGTAATTTTAAAGAATTACTATATATATATATATATATATATGTCTTAAATCATGCTAGCACCATTGTACCTGTTTAAAGTCCTCATTGTCATCTGAGAGTCTTTAATGGCTGTCTATGGTGATGTCAGTCTGGAATGTTCTGTCAGGTTTCACTGAAAGGGAAAAACAGCAGAGGAAAGTTGTACTTTGAGTTAAATTGTCATAAATCATGGTTAATGTCACACCTGCTGACATCCAAATGACACAGGCGTCCCCAGGCCAAGGCTTTTCAAATACAGCAGTCCTTTGGTGAACGTGTGTGTGTGTGTGTTCCCAGGCCACAATCCAGAGGAATCTGTCAAACGGTTCAAAACTGACCTGCTCCTCATCTGAGCTGTGATTTACACTGCTGTTGTGTCCGTGTCTCTGAGCGAGAGTGACCATTACTGAACCCTAAATGCTGTCCCACCGCACCGCAGCCCCAGCGGAGAGAAGCCAGCTGATTATAGGTTTAAACTGCAAGCGTGCCGTGTGTTCTTTACTGACGGCTGAGAAGTTTCTGTCTGCACAAATGTGGTGCTGGTTTTATGGTATAGACATATTATATGTTTCAAACTCACCATATCATTCTCTTCAATCAGAAAAGCATCACATTCACTTGTATAGGAAGTTAGTGCAACAGAGTTTGAGAAGTGTGAATCTCAGGAAAATTTGCAACATGGTATTATATTTTGTACAGTTTATAAATCGAGTGAACAAAATATGTATGAATATTTATCAATATACTTCTTTTCACATAGTAATGGTTTTTTGCATTACAGTAAAATGAATTAGGCGATGTTAGGTTTAGAAATTAAGTTAAGAAATTAAGTTTATGTGTTACTTTGTGGCATTATTTTTTGTATTTCACTTCATGTAATGTGCCTGAACTTTTTTACTTTTAAAACTCAACTTTTTCTCAATTGTGAAAATTCCCATAAAATTTAATTTATATAATATATCCAAACATACAATAAATTATATTCACAGCACAGAGACAGCACTCATTAAGATAAATGATATTCGCTTAAATTCTTGCTTAAATTCGGATTCTGGCAAAATATCAGTGCTGATATTGCTAGATCTCAGTGCTGCGTTTGACACTGTCAATTATTACATATTTCTAGAGAGACTGGAAAACTGGGTCGGACTTTCTGGGATGGTGCTCAAATGGTTCAGGTCATACTTAGAAGGGAGAGGCTATTACTGTATGTGAGTCTAAGAGAGCATAAGTCTAAGTGGATGTCCATGACATGTGTAGTCCCACAAGGCTCAATTCTAGCACTGCTCTTGTTTAGCCTGTATATGCTCACAGCTATGCTGATGATACCCAGATTTAGCTAACTTTATCTAACTTTGAAATTTCTTCAGTTAAACAAGGAAAAACTGCCATTGCATTTGGAAACAAAGTTGAAGTTCTCAAGGTGAATGTACAGTATACCTTGCCTCTAGGGGTCTAACAACTAAGAATCAAGTCAGGAATCTTGGTGTGGTTCTGAAGAAAAACCTTATTTTCAGAAGTCATGTCAAAGCATACTATCATCTTAAAACCATTGGAAAAATTAGATTAGTTTTTTTCCAGTGAAGACTTGGAGAAACTTGTTCATGGCTTCATCAGCAGCAGGGTGGACTATTGTAATGGGCTCCTCACCGGCCTTCCCAAGAAGACCATTAGACAGCTGCAGCTCATCCAGAACGCTGCTGCCAGGATTCTGACTAGAACCAGAAAATCTGAGCTTATAACACCAGTCCTCAGGTCCTTAAACTGGCTTCCAGTTACATTTAGGATTGATTTTAAAGTACTTTTACTCGTTTATAAATCACTCAATGACCTAGGACCGAAATACATTGCAGATATGTTCACTGAATATAAACCTAACAGACCACTCAGATCATTAGGATCGAGTTAGTTAGAAATACCAAGAGTTCACACAAAAATAGTTATTATGATCCCACAGTAGGAAACAGCTTCCAGAAGAGATCAGATGTGCTAAAACATTAGCCACTTTTCAATCTCAAAACTCATCTGTTTAGATGTGAATTTACTGAATGAGTTCTGTGCTACATCCGAACTGGCTGCACTGTATTTTATGCAACCCCAAATGATTGCACTTTTAAATTTATTTTAAATCAGTTTTTTAATTCCTTGTTTTATTTTTGTGATTGCTTTATAATTTTTTATGATTATTTTACTTTCATGTAAAGCACTTTGAATTACCATTGTGTACAAAATGTGCTATATAAATAAACTCGCCTTGTCTTGCCTATATATATTTAAATATATACATATTGTTTTATATAATTACTTTTAGCACGTCACAGTGATAAACTGGTCAAATGTGCTTAATTACTGTGAAAATAATGTTACAATGTTCAAAATTGGCTTCACCCTGTTTGATTAATGGTCTGTTCTGATGTGATGTAGGAAATGTAGGTTTCTGTTGTAATCTAATCCTGTTTCTCTCTCTCCTCTCATCCTCCTCTTATTTGTCTTTTCTGCTGTCTAATTCTCAGTTTTTCTCCATTTCAGACCAGTTGTCATTTGTCTCTGGAAAAAAAGTTTGGAAACTCTCAATAGTTCCAGGAAAGCTCTTTACATTCTCGCCAGAGGAGGGGTGTGGGGTCTATCCCGCACTCACCCACCCCGCTTTCATCACATCCAGCCCCCTGAGAGGAGTCCAGATCAGGCAGAACCAGGTCCTCAGGAGCAGAGCGTGTTATGTGTAAAAAGCTCTGACACAAATTCAGTGCCACGTGAGTCATTTTGTCTGAAGGAATCTTGTTTGTCTCTCTTCACTGGCCGGTCTTTCTCTCGTTTATAACTTATGTGTGCTGCTCTTTCAGCATTTCCAAAGTCCATCCCCTTCGCTGTGATTGGCTGTTTTGGGTGGCTCAGGTGTGCTTTCATTGGCTCGGTTTAACATTAGGCTCCAGGTGAAATAGCAGAGCTCCAGTCATGCGTAAAGGTCCCAAGACACACACACACACACACACACACACAGCTAGAACACAGTACATACCACAAACACACAAAGCAATGCAAAAATGGCATAAAATCTGAACCACTATTACATAGAAGCTACATTGATAAATACACATGTATTGGAAGTTGATGCAAAGTCCAAAAGAAGCACAGAAGTTTGTTCTGTGCATTCACCATGCGTCCCCCACCCTCCTGCTGGACCGTGCAGCGAGCTCAGATGATGTCAGAGAGAGAGAGCACATATGTTTCTGCTGTTACAGCAACTGTATGGGGAAAGAAAGGGGGAGGGAGAGAAAAGAAGAAAGCAGAGAGAGGAGGAAAAAAGAGATATCAGAGACAGGAGGGGCTGAGGGAACTGCTAGGTGGACCCTGTCTGTAATAAGCCACGCCCCTCTTTGGTAAACCACACCCTCTCTCACTGCACTGGATGTTAACGAATAGAAGTTCTCTCTTTTCTGACTTTTCTTCTTCTACAGTGTTGGTAAAGCTACAGTTTAAACTATTTATAATTTGTAGTAGTTAAATATTTTAAAATGTAATATTTAGACTAATAAAATAGCTTTTTAAAAATATGTATTCATTTAATAATATTTAATGATTTCAAAATAAACCAGTTTATTTGGTTACTGATTTGTTAAATTATAAAATGTTGTCCATAATCTTAACTACGCTTAAAAATAAAAATAAAAAGCATACTAATGTAGTATATAAATAATATTATTATTGGTTTATGTTTCTTATCCTGTTGGAAAATAGTTTTTAAGCATAAAAGTATCAATATTATTAAATTAGGTTTGTGCTTAAAAGTGAAATTTACTTATTGAAAAATATACATAAATATACAAATTTCACAGAGACTTAAATTATTCAATGAATCTTTTTTTGAGTAATTCATTAAAATGAACAAATGAATAAACTGATTCACTTGCATCTTGGCTGTATGCAATACAATGTGACAAAAACAGCCATGTTGCATTTTATTGCAAAGTGCCATTAAGCCAAATTACATTGCTTTGTTGCATCATCAGCGGTCACTGTGTCATGTCACTGTAATTGCCAGCTCTCATTGAAAATAAATCACTTATAATTGCTTCTTTGCTGCAAATTGGTAAAAGTGCATAACTGTTTTCTGGTTAGTTCTTCCCCAAAACTAGTTCCTTATGCATTCTTTTGTGTCTGTGTTTTGCATTTCTTTCAGATAAACACATGTTGAGAACAAAGTGGGACTTTAACCCTCTCTAAAGTCTTCAGAACTCTCTCTGTATATCCTGCAGTCCATGTTGCATCCGCTCAGGCCATGAGAAAGTTTCAGAAACATGGTCTGTTTGTAAACGTCTTCATGAGTGTTGATCGGATCTGGAGAGGAGCAGCTGTTTTTTTATGGCTTTAAATTTATGGCTTGGTGGTTGTTATGAATTGGGTGTTTGCTATGATAATGATTTGAAGTTCAGTGACTCATTCATGTTCCCCTCGTCATGATTCACCACAAGGAAACGTCGCGTAACGTGCAATGTGTTGCACTATGTTACAATAATTAGTTGCATTAATCCTGTTTTCATTATGCCAACGAAGCATGCGAATGCAGTCGCCTGAAGACTCAATCAGTGTGTAAAGAATTAATTGTTTATAGTTGTGTAATGTAGCATTGATTAGGTTTGCACACGCTGACTCTCTGACCCTGTTTGCATGTTTAGAAGCACTTGGATTGCAGGTTAAAATGATTAAATGTTTCACCGACAGTGACACATGAAATAAAGCTGTTCAGAGCTCCAGATTACAAAGTTCAAAAACCCAAAGGCAATTTTCCTAAAGATTAGACTACAAGTGAGAGCTGGGTGTGTGTGTACATTTGCGTAAGGTGATGTCATGCAGACCGGCAACTTTATGATATATAACTCTTAAAGGGACAGTTTACATCCCAAAATTGTATGAATTTACATTCATGCACTGAAAAACAATTAATTCTTTTTTTTTAAGTATATATTTATATATTACGTGTAATTGTATTATGCATATAACAAATGCATTTAAATATATAATCCATAAATATATATACATATACATATACATATACATATACATATACATATACATATACATATAAAATTCAGAGAATCTGGAACAATCTCTGTGCGTAAGGGTCAAGGCTGTAAAACCATACTGGATGCCCGTGATCTTCGGGCCCTTAGACGACACTACATCACATACAGGAATGCTGTATGTATACTCTATAGGTCAAAAAAGAAGCCATATCTAAACATGATTTAGAAGCACAGGTTCTCTGTGCCAAGGCTCATTTAAAATGGACTATGGCAATGTGGAAAACTGTTCTGTGGTCAGACGAATCAAAATTTGAAGTTCTTTTTGGAAAACTGGGACGCCATGTCATCCGGGCTAAAGAGGACAAGACCACATGCTGCATCAATTACAACATCACGGCTGCGTAGAAGAAGGATCCGGGTACTGAAATGGCCAGCCTGCAGTCCAGATCTTTCACCCATAGAAAATATTTGACACATCATAAAGAGGAAGATGTGACAAAGAAGACCTAAGACGGTTGAGCAACTAGAAGCCTGTATTAGACAAGAATGGGACAACATTCCTATTCCTAAACTTGAGCAACTTGTCTCCTCAGTCCCCAGACGTTTGCAGACTGTTATAAAAAGAAGAGGGGATGTCACACAGTGGTAAACATGGCCTTGTCCCAACTTTTTTGAAATGTGTTGATGCCATGAAATATAAAATCAACTTATTTGTCCATTTAATTGATCCCTTTTCTCAGTTTATACATTTGATATGTCATCTATGTTGTATTCTGTATAAAATATAGAAATTTGAAACTTCCACATCATTGCATTCTGTTTTTATTCACAATTTGTACAGTGTTCCAATTTTTTTTGGAATCCGGTTTTGTATATATATATATCAAACGTTTCTTTCTCTTCTCATTGGCAGAAAAGAGAGTGACTTTGGGCAAACGTGAAACAGACTTTAAACCTGGTGGACAATTATTTAAGATGAACCTTTCCAAACACTGTTAAAAACATTCATTTCCTGTTTCCACCACACACATAAACAAACACACACACGCGTGACACGACACATGTTTACAAACCAAATTTGATTGAAAGATGCCTGTCCTCATTATTCCTTGGGAAAAGACAATACACAGTATAATTCTCTAAAATAAACATGCACTCAAATGAATCAAGAAGGTTTATTTTTGCAACCGCATTTTATACTGAATGTACATTGGAAATATTACTTGTCTTTGCCAGTTTGAAGTGGTCGCTGGAGCTTCTCTCTGGTCCAAGCTGGCACAGATCTTTGATCCACTGGGCTCCAAAACCTGGCATGACCACCCTAAGCTTGTATGACCTGTTTTTTCCTAGCAGGAATTGCTGATGTGGTTTTTCAGCTGGTGCGTGACATGTTACAGATGTAGTCCCCCTTGCGCAGCTCTGTAACTGGCCTCACTGGGCTCATTGCAGAGCTGCTCTGTGGGGTTCACCTTAACTGAGTGGTGTTCTCCAATCTTTATTCACAAACACAACCTACAAAGTCATGTATTACTCATATTTCCCCCTCTAATGTTGGATCCAGTGGGGACATACTAGCAATCACACACACACACTTCCCAGCAGCATGAGTAACCAGACCTGAGCTCTAGTACTTCAATATAACCTCATTAGGAAAAATCAACATCCGCACAATGAAATACAGAGACACTTAATCATACTGGAAACCTGTAATGTAAAGCTCACCAAGTCAACTGACTAACCTTAAAAGGTCCCCTGTCCAAATATATCCCAACAAGTATGCCAAAAGCAGTAAGTGAAATGTGTATTAGCTATGTAAAATTAAGTTTATTTTGTTTTATTATTTTATTGAGCTTCATAATCTTAATGGAGATTTTATATTTTATTTTATTGAAAATCAAAACTTAAGAAACTTTTTATTTTACAATAAAATGTGTAAATTATTTTACTGCTATTCCATCTTAATGGAGATTTAAAACATAATAGCGTTATTTTTTTTATTTGATTGTATCTTTGCAAAATAATCTCATTGGTGTTATGAACAGGCCAATAAACTATTTATTTTATAGATTTTAAATGTCATTTCAAGACAGATTTTGGTTTTAATGAAAGGTATATAAGAGGGAATGTTTAATTTGGTCTTGAAAGTATAAGTTTTGTATGGAGAATGAGTGATCAAAACTGTTGTTTGTGTTTTTCTTCTATGCAGTTGTTCTTTCCATGCCTCTCTTGTAAAGTAATGATCAGGGAGAACAGTTATTTTATTTGCCACATCAGACACAGGCCGTCTTTACATCTGCAGTGGGTATGTAGGTGATGTTTGTGTGTATGTAAATGGTTTCTATCCCCTAAGTGTCCTTAATAAATGTTTATTTTGTCTGATCCAGGGCTTTCATCATCACGGGGAGTGCATGTTGTGTTGGTGCACGTGTGCATGAGTGTACGAGCGGCATGTCGTCTTCTTCAATAAGACTGTGAAATTGTCATGCAAAATTAAAGAAGAGAAAGCAAGCAAGAATATTATGAGGTAAAATGTTTATTGAGTGACACAATTTTTAATTGATTATTGAACAGAAATAGATTATTATTTATTAATTTATATAGGCAAACATGCTCAAAATGTCCTCTTATTGATCATTACATATCTAAAGGAATAGTTCATCCAAAAATAAAAATGAGCAGAAATTTAACTCGTCCTCAGGCTGGATGTAGATGATTTTTATTTCTTCATCAGATTTGGAGAAATGTAACATTACATCACTTGCTCACCAGTGGATCCTCTGCAGTGAATGGGTGCCGTCAGAATGAGAGTCCAAACATCTGATGAAAGCATCACAATAATCCACAAGTCTTGTAAAGCCAAAAGCGTTGAGCTTGTAATAAATAAATCCATCATTAACATGTTTTTATCTTCAAGTTCTCTATCTGTAATATTGCTTTCTCCATTGGAAAAGTTGTCTTGTCTGAACCAGGGGAGAAATATGCACAGACCAAGTACTGTTTACAGTCCAAAACAATTCTAAAAAACAAATAAAATAAAAATATGTCATTGAATTTTGACGTGAGAGGACAAAAGGTGATGAACTTCTTCACTGGAAGAAGAGGTATTATGGATTATGGATACATATTTTGACCAGAAGTGATGCTTAAAATGCCATGATGGATTTGTTTATTACAAACAAGCATACAAACACTTTTTTTTTTTTTTTTGCATGACATTAACTGATGGACTGGAGTGGTGCGGATTACTGTGATGTTTTTATCAGCTGTTTGGACTCACTGCAGAGGATCCTTTGATGAGCAATGATGCCAAGATAAAGTGTGAGTACATTTTAATTTTTGTGTGAACTATTCCGTAATTGTAAATGAATCAGTTGAAAATCCAGATGTGCAGCATGTGATGTGGTTGTTCTTATTATTTCATGCGTTTGTTTGAAAGGAGATTCCAGTGTGTTGACAACAGCTGTTGACTCACACACTGGTGGTCTGTAGATCAACACAGCGAGACTAGAGATTGCTGATTAGCTTCACCCTCAACTGTTCTCAAACAAACAAACCAAAAATATCTAATTCTTGCATTTAATGTTTGATGTAAACATTCTTTGAATGGCTGTAGGTGATCTGAGTTATTTTAGGCTGTTGAATACCAGGTGGGGCTGTTTATTTGCCGGTTCCAGTAGCACTTTTCAGTTATTTCGCTAGTTCATATGTTTATGTAATCTGTGACACCAAACTACACACCGCAAGCAACTTCTTAACCAAAGTTTTATTGTGTTACTGGCTTCTAGTATAGACACGGAAATATAATTAGTCTGAATAATGCATTGAATAAAACATCTTTTTGTTTTGAGGCCTAAAATAATGTTAGTGTAGTCATGCAGTTGAGGTTTATGGCTTGGTATATTGTCGTCTTTAGGTAAAACCATCACAATTGCAACCGAACTAGACTGATCACAATGCAGTTTCACTGTATGAAACACTGAAGTTTTTTTGTTCCTCAGTAAACAGCCATGTGTCAAATAGGTTCCGAGGTGAATCAAATGTCCTGTAGAAAGTAACAGTATTTTAGAAGATATTTTAGAAAATCAAATAGCTCAAAATTCACTTGATTGGACACTAACATCCACAAACACTAACTTAACATAAGTACAAGAAGAGGTCAAATGGAGATTGTACTACTTTTTGTCTCATTCTCTCTGGTTATGTATTAGAGAAGATTCTAGACCATATGGCTTTTCCATCATCCCTCTGTACAGAAAGAGAACACAAACCTTCAACCCTCTCCCTTTCTCTCTCTCTCTCTCTCTCTCTCTCTTTCTCAGGTCCATATGGAGCAATCCGAGCCGATCCGGCATGCTGCTCTGCCCAACGTGCCTTTGTGGGAATAACGTAATCAAAAGTGGGTTTGTATCGGGGGGAAAAACAATTGTGTATGTCTCTTTTGCCATATAATTATATATCCATTCACAAACCTCCAACCCTCTTTCATTCTCTCTCTCTCTCTCTCTTTCTCAGGTCCGTATGGAGCAATCTTAGCCGCTCCGGCGTCCTGCTCTGCCCATCGTGCCTTTGTGGGAATAACGTAATCAGAAGTGGGTTTGTATCGGGGGGAAAAACAATTGTGTGAACGTCTCTTTTACCATATAATTATATGTCCATTCAACGGGGAGAGGGAAACTCTCTCTCTCTCTCTCTCTCTCTCTCTCTCTGTCTGTGTTTGTGTTTAGAGTTCACAGTTTCTTCTCTTGAGGCTGCTGTATTCAGAATTTCCAAGTGTGAGCGGCCAAAAGTTAACAAGACATTTATCATACATCATACCACACGCTCCCTAACCAACACACATGACATGATCAGAGGGAGAGGTGAGGATGGAAGTTTAGGAACAACCTGAACCTTCTTTACAAATCCATCCATCCATCCTATTTCTGTTTCTTTCTATCTGTCTTCTGTCTGTCTGTCTTAATGATACCAAGCATGTTTACACAGATATACAGCATCTCCTGCAGCACGATGGGAATCTTTGGGAGTTTCTGAAAGCGACAGCATCTGTTGGGCACATGTGCTGAAAGGTGAGTGAGTTTGCTAAATTCATGGCCTTTAAAATTGCCCTTACAGGATGGAACCGATCAGTTTTTTTTAGCTGTAAATCTTCTCGTTATCAGTGTAGTTCCACTCTCAGCTGTTTCCTGGCCGAGAATATGACCTTTGACCTTCCCCTCTTGAAATTCAGTTGAAGGGTTTAATCTCACCTAGAGGACGAGAAGTTTGTTTAGTGAGTTTTAGCAGCACAAAAGACTGATGGGTAATTGTTAGGGGAGGACTGTCTGAGCTGAATGACATGAAGGATCTGCGTGTTCTCTGAGTTACAGATGTTCCTCCGAACATCATGTGCTCTCAGTTTATCTGACCGCAGTCTTGGGATGTTACGAAGCAGATGCTCTGAAACTTTTCAACTCCGATTTGTCATTCATCCACTGATCTGCAGAAATGACACAGAAAAATAGGATTTTGGATCTGAATTTGTTTATTTCATTTAAAAGAGAATTAGCTCCTCTTTTGGTGGGTTTGATGTTCATTGAGGAGGTTAATGTCATGATGTCCTGCAGCTTTACAGTAGCTCAGCAGTGCTGAAGACAGAATGCGACTAAACTGTATATAGAAAGCATTTGGACAAAATTTCAAACCAATGTGTTTACAGTACACAAGCAACAGACGGTTAAGATGGCTGACTCCACTGTGTTACCATCTCTCACTCTCTCTCTCTCAGGCACACACACACACGCATGCACACACACACACATGCACGCGCGATGGGCATGTACTACTGGAAAAACTCCACATTTGAACATTCAATAGCAAATACTTAAACTAATAACAAAACATACTTACAGTAGCTGATTCAGGAGCACCAGTTTTAGGGGGGCGTGGCAGAGTCTTAACTTGGATAAAGAATATCTCTTCAAATTTGAAATGTTAGTCTTTCCAACTTTACAGTTCTTCTTTATGCACCAGGAGCTTGCAACACTCCAAAGGGAAAGGAAAATGTATATATATGACCCCTTTAAAGCAACAAAATTACACAGAAATGAGTTCTTGATGATCACTTTTTGTTTATTCATCACTTTGTATTTTCAGAATTATTCAGCAGCATTTTTTGAATTCTGTGACACTTTTTGGAATCTTCAGAGTAACTGAAGTTGCTGTAGAACATCTCAAATGCTTTTGGAAAACAGCTGAATGAAATAATGCTGACTCAGTCAATGCGTGGCTGTTTCATGTGTTCACGTCCCCCGCGGGTGCTTCCACCGCAGAGATTCCACACCACTCACTGGTGGAAAAACACGGAGGACTTTAAACCAGGTCTGGAGAAACCTCTCACGCTCATTCATGAAGGCTGATGAAGCTCCAGATGTGTGGAGTGCTTTTTATAGCATCTATTACTGGCACAGACATGAACATCTTATAGCTGGAGTCACTTTTAGGAACTCAATGTCCTGTTCCAAAAGACACTCTAATGAGTCCAGCGTGTGTTCTGACCGACTAACAAACTCCACCAAGTTAATGTGCTACTGAAAGACACTCTCAGATGTGATGGCAATTTTTAGGTCATACGGCAAATTTTAAGTCGGAGTCATGTTGTTCCTGCACACAGTTTTACTTGTTTTCACAGTGTTAACTACGCACAAAATCCCCATCTAACGGGGAACATTCTCAGAACTTTGGCTAACATTCTTGCAACTACAATTTATGAACAAAATTCTTCCAGTCGCATTAATGGAATGTTTTTTCAAACTTATCCGGTCTTTAATTAAAGTTCTCAATATTAGCACAACTATTCATCATTCATAGATTTTTTACATTTTAGTTAATCTAACACTTTTATAGACATTTTATAATGTTCAGAGAACCAGATGTTCCCATAATGTTTGCAAGATTATAAATGGAATCTTTGTATAATCAAAAAGGTTATTTAAAAAATAAACTGACATTTGAATTAAGTTTTCGTAAAGGTACAGGTTGTAGGACCTGCCACGAGAGGGCGCAATACCAAAACAATAAATGATGGATGGAATGATGGGATTTGTTGTCTTCTACCCAACCGCTGACGGCCATCAATCAGACCGAAAGATAAGTCATGGAT
This sequence comes from Carassius gibelio, assembly GCF_023724105.1. Lineage (NCBI taxonomy): Eukaryota > Metazoa > Chordata > Actinopteri > Cypriniformes > Cyprinidae > Carassius > Carassius gibelio. The sequence goes on along the minus strand of NC_068416.1, from coordinate 24,492,658 downwards.
TTAACGGATGCAAAGACGTGATCAGACTATGGATCAGACGTGTCCTCGTGCGGGTCTAGAGATGCGATGCCATGCCCCATAAAACTAATCTTGTTGATCGTTATTATGGCATACGTTTTCTGTAAAGAAACGAATCAAAACAACTCACCTGTTGAGTAAAACACAAGTGAAATCGGCATCTCTTTCTAGTAAAAGTTTGTCGCAAAGCTCTCTCCATCTAGAAAATGCAACACTGATATTAAACCTCACTCTTTCTCTCCTCTTGTCCCAATCTCTCCTTGGGTCGTTTGGTTGTCCCGTACACTTACGTTTACAGGAGCTGTCCTCGTCGACAGAACCAGCGGCAGACGGTAAACAGTAATTATGTTCCATAAATAAGTAACACAATCCACCATAAAACGTGCAAGAAGAAGTAAATAAGGAACTGCTTGAAACATGCTAGTGGTTTGCTGGACGCTAGACACTACTTCCGCATTTGTCCACAACACTGTTGTCATGTGGTGTCTACGTCAGTAAAGGCGGTAACAAAGGTTAACTAACGTCATTGACAGGCGACTGCACTGCCCCGTGTCACTGTTTAGAATGGGGGATTTTCTCATGATTTACAAGTAGTTGAAAACATTAGAGATATTGTTAGTAATCAGCTGGACAAAATATATAACACTTGCCTAGTGGTTTTTGGATATTTTACTGCAAATATCTTACAAATTGAACCTTTAACTTAATGGAAAATTTAGCAAAACATTCTTAGAACACATTTTATTACATTTACATTAAATACAACATAAAATAGAACATTCAGATTAGTCTTATTTACTGTAATTGTCTCTTAGTTTTTTCTTCATTCGAGTCCTTTAGTCTAAATATACTCTGATGTGACTATTCCTGAGAATCTCTTCTTTAATGGTCTCTCCTTATTTTAGAACATGAAGTGTGTGTGAATCTGAATTACTCGACACACAGCCTCAGATCTGCCCCTTCAAAACATGCCGTCTGCGACCGCACACAATTAACAGCAACCACACACACTGGATCTGACTGTGGATCAGTTTTAAGCAGCCACACGTATTCACGCTGACACATGAGTGCTGTTCTCGGATCAGTGCTGGTGGACACACAGGGAGGAGTGCAGACAGTCAGTGAGACATGTTCAATTAACATCCCAGGCGACAACTTTCTGTGCTTTCATGTGAGAAAGCACTAAAAAAGCAGTTTGACTATGATGCTGATGCTGCTTTTAATTGGAAATTTTACTACGATCTTATTAGCACTTATGCAACGATTGGAAGTCAACAACTATGGGGAGCGAACATTTAAACAACGAAAATCTTTGTAGTCTGATAATCATCAGGTCAATTTTTCAAATAGGGCAAAAAGATCAACTGAGTTAATTCAACTAAAATTAAATATAGAAATGTTTGCAGGGATAAGCTGTGTGTTCATTTGAAAGTGAAATGATATTCAGCTAAGTATGGTGATCCATACTCAGAATTTGTGCTCTTCATTTAACCCATCCAAAGTGCACACACACAGAGCAGTGAACACACACACACACCCGGAGCAGTGGGCAGCCATTCACCCAAATGGGGGTTCGATGCCTTGCTCGAGGGCATCTAAGTCGTGGTATTGAAGGTGGAGAGAGAGCTGTTCATGCACTACCCCCACCCACAATTCCTGCTGGCCCGGGACTCGAACTCACAACCTTTCGATTGGCTTCCCTTGATGACTTCCCTTTGATCCATACTCAGAATTTGTGCTCTGCATTTAACCCATCCGAAGTGCACACGCACACACGCACACGTACACATGCACACGTACACGCACACCCACACCCGGAGCAGTGGGCAGCCATTTATGCTGCGGCGCCCGGGGAGCAGTTGGGGGTTCGATGCCTTGCTCGAGGGCACCTAAGTCATGGTATTGAAGGTGGAGAGAGCACTGTACATGCATTCCCCCCACCTACAATTCCTGCTGACCCGAGGCTCGAACTCACAACCTTTCAATTGCGAGTCGGAGTCGCTAACCGTCAGGCCACGACTTCCTTTTGGCAAGAAGAGCCAGAGACCGAAAATGTAAAGCTTCCGTTATGAGACAGACGAGACTTCCACATTCAGGAAAAAGGTGGGTAAGATGTTCTTGCCTGACCCACAGTTTAATACACATGTCAAGGTTTCGGTTAGTTTGGACTTTCAGGCCATGTCCACACATAAACTGAGTATTAAAAAAAGTCCCTGTCCACATGAAAATGCAAACATATGCTATGAAGCACTATCAGGAGCATGCTAAACCAATAGGTAAAGCCATGTTGACAATCTGTGGGCAGAGAATACAGCGCAGGCTCTGATGTCACAAGCCAGAAACTCTGGTTTCGTCGTCGACATGCTAACACTGCAACCAGGGTTTTTGAAAATCTTCACCCTGGCAGGCATTTTCAAAATGTTTCGTTTTCAGTGACCTGTTCAACTTGCAAGGTTGTAAAGAGCTAGGGCAAGTTCAAGCTCAAACCGGTTTAAACGATTTGGTTTGAACGACATGTTTCCGGGTAATGGTGTGCAACAGGGTTTGAGTTACGTTTTCTCTTGTTTGTTGGGTGTCACAACTTAAGGTTGACTTTGCACTGGGCCATTCTCTGCAGAATTATTTAAATATTGCACGGAAAAGACAGATGCGATCGGTTATCCAGATAGAAAAGTCAGTTGATGTTGCCAAGTGTAAACGTGCCATGTTCTGATTGACTGATGATCCAATTCCGATCTGCTTGATCGGATCACGGTGATCGCATGTTAATGCAAAGTGTAAACAGCCTATCACACCTGATTCAACTCATCAGCTCATTAGTAGAGACTTTCTAGACCTGGAATGGGTGTGTAAGGGAGACATACTGTACAAAATATGAGGTGGTGCTTGCAGGACTGGTTCGAAAACCCCTGATAAACAAACCATGCAAAACATTTATAAACTGAAAGTGCTGTGAGGCATTTCTGTATAAAGGCCAATTCACACCTCACAGACACATTTGTCAGACATCGGTAAAAAGCTTACAACAGCCTTCTTGACATCCTCAAGACGTACAATGCCACTTTTAGATCAAAAAACACTGAAGGTAAATGCCATCAGTGCTGTCATTCTTGCTGTTGCTGAAAAAATGCTGGAACAAGACTTTGTGTGTTCTTGCAACAAGGATTACAGAAATGTTGAAGTCTTGTTACATTTTTTGATTCCTATTCTTTTCTGCTTGGTCGTGCTTCAATTGTTAGCTGAACGTGAGCAACAAAGCTACATGGTGATCAAGACCTTTTCATTTTCAGCTTTTTTGTGGATTGTATTACTTCTAATTGATGGTAGATACGTTGCATGTGCATTCTTTTCACCACATCCTCCATGTAACAACACAATAGATGTGAAAGTACTTCAATCAACAAACAATTTTTTTCAATCTAAGGTAAGTAAAAATATAAAAATTTGTGGCTACATTGCAAAACGGTTTGAAATAATTCTTAATGTACAGTACACAGTAAATCTGATCTCCTGATCTTTCATTTAGCATGAATTACTATGGTTCGGGTGAACTGAAACACTAATTAATAGCACGTCTCAAAACCAGCAAATAAAAACATTTGATCTGTGAATATCATTGGAGTAATTACCAATTACTATTGCCTTAATAAATATAATGAATGAATATCATGAAACTAATCACATATTTTGGTATGATCCCCAGCTTGTAGGTTTTTTGCTGTTACACTCTATGCTTACACTAGCCTCCCTTACTACAGTTGTTGGATGCGTGAAAAAATGGTGCAACCGGAGGAACAATGCAAATAAAGCATTATACAACAGAATGAATCCTGAAAACACCTACGGGACAAGGGAAATAAGCCAGAGTGTGGACAGTTCCTGAACAAAACAATCAGGAAACCACGATTGAAAAAGGCTGTTAAAACCAGATCTGTTACAGTGTAAGAAAAGTGTTGCCTGTAATATACAGAGAGTAAAATGAAACACCATTGATTTTCGTTGCTTATGTAATTGTTGTACTCTAAATGATTTTTCATAATTTCATCATAAACCGCAAATCATGCCACACTGTATGAATACAGTGATGCTGTCTTAAATGTATGCAAATTCAATTATACTGTGTGACCATATGATAGAATGGAAACCACGTTGTAAAAGGCTGGGTTGACATTTTAAAATACAGGTTAATGGCTCATTTTTGTTTTACTCTTTTGCAATCTGATGCTTGTTTTTGTAGAATCATTAGTAGAATCTAACAGTTGGATTTGTGATTTTAAATTCTGCATCTGTAAAAACAATAAAACTACTGACTGCTGATAAATAATCTGGTTATATGATTTTAATCTTTCATTTTCTTTACTTGCTGACAAATTGATGCAGATATGTTTTGTTTGTCTGGTTAAAAGCATTGCTGAAGACAACAACATAATACACAGATAAAAAAAAAAAAAAAAAAAAAAAAACGAATTCAGCTTGCGAAGTTCAGTTCACATCTAGTATATAATCGCGCTATGGGTAAGTACACAGGTTCGTTAAAATAAATATATACAATTGTCAAGAAATCAACAATTCATCTTGGGAAGTTTTGTAATGAGAAATAAACTTTATACAATTTAATTTATTCAAACCAGACAAGGAGCTTGAAATATTTAACTGGTCGGCACAGTGCTTTTATGTATGATCTTCAGATCATGCTAAAGAAAAAGACATCACAAGTTCTATATCCTACACTGTAAGGCTGATGTTCCTCTTGACAATGAAGGATTCACAAAACCTGCTAATGGGACAATATTGAGGGGACATTCCAACACACCCCTCCCATATTTATTGAAATATTGGAGGAAAACTTGGTTTAGTGAAAAGTTTCAGACAAACATACAATCCAGAGCACAACTCTTTTAGACCGAATGTTTTCACTTTCACTTTCTCTTAACATAAAGTCAATTGTTAGGCTTTTGTAATATCCCTTTAAGACCTTGTTAATGACACCATCCTGCAGGAAGTGACATCATTTTGGAGGGACAACATCACTAAGTAATGGAAGTGATGGATTCTGTGATGTTTTTTTGTGTTTGTTGGTTTGTGTTTCCAGTTAGATATTCTCATATTTTTTCTATTGTGTATATAAGCACTTTTTAATAAAATAAAATAAAATAAATAAATAAAAATGTCCCTGAGCTTATTTGAGAACTTTCTTGTTTCAAACTTACCTTTTATTTATTTTTTTGCGTTAAGAGTAGTGTAATCTAAAAGTGTGATTAGTGTAATCTAAAAGTGTGAAAGTGTGATTTTAAATCTATGACAAGAGACTAATATAAAGAGCATAACAGATTAGTCACTCACTCTAACGGCTCTTTAGAGAAGATTTTCAGTCAAAGATTTCCTCAGGATCCATCTGCATCTCCACAGCCTTCTGCAAACAGACATCGAGGGCTGAGGCCAAGAGATTAGGTCATTAACCGATGACATTTATCAGGAAATCTAACAACATTTAGACTAAGCCTTTCTGCACTTGGAGTGAATTCAGCACAAAGGACCTGAGCCAAACACGCTGGAGATTCCCTCGAAGGCCGTGATGAATCGCACCGAGCTCAAATGAGAGGAGTGAGCAGTGAAGGGTAAAGGCACAGACGGTTTCCACATGTTCAGACACTCTGCTACTCTTGACAGATGAAGCTATATTTGATGTTACGTCTTCAAATAGTTCTTCAAACGCGCTAATGAAATGGAAAGAAATGCTATTTTTGACTTGACCTCACCTTTAATGCTTTCTTAAAGTTCAAACTCAGCTGGTTTAGATATCGTTTTGGAAATGCTAAGTCATCAACTAAAAAGTTTTAAAAGTATGCAGGCATTTAGTATAGATTTCAAGACTTATTTGCATTTTGTTTGCAAAATGTTTGAATTTTTATTCAGGTCAACAATGTAAATAAGACGTATCCTCAGAAGAAACATTTGTGTTTGTGCATGATCAGTCCTGATCTAAAACGGCAGATTGAGTCCAAATCAAACTGTTTGTGGAATATAAAATGCATGAAAACTTTGATGGCTAATTCTATAATTGCTCGTCTCTCATTGCTTTGCATGTCCTGTTAAATTCACCTACATGAGTTTAAGCCGTCAGATGCAGATTTATTAATAAGCACTTATTCATATTAGCGTAATGTTGACTGATGACACCTGAGGGAACCTGATGGATCAGCCGCTGATGTTCTGGGCGAAGAGAAATCGCACTTTGCCAATCTTTCCATCACTGTTATTTTCAGTGTTCTTTTGGAAAGTGTTTCCCCTGATCTTCTGCTGTGTTTTTCCTGGACATCTGAGAGCACTAAAGAACATCAAAGTCTTTTATTATTACATTTTATTTGTTTCGTGTGAGATGGATGAAGCACCGTTCCAGTATTTTGAGTGTTGTGGATTACTTGTGGATTATTGTGATGTTATTATCAGCTGTTTGGACTCTCATTCTGACGGCACCCATTCACTGCAGAGGATCCATTGGTGAGCAAGTGATGGAATGCTGAATTTCTCGAAAATCTGATGAAGAAACAAACTCGTCTGCATCTTGGATGACCTTTAAGTGTTTAACATGTGAAGATTTTTAAAAATCTAGACTGATTGGAAATATTATCCAAGCAAAAGGCAGCTGCCTTAGTGTTTTAGCACACTGAATCCAGTGATGAATATTGTTTACATTTATGAGTTTTGTTTTGGCTTGTTTCGTCTGGTCATGTTTAGTAACTCTCGCTTTTCCATAATTAATAATTTCTGGAGTTTAGAACACGTGCATGTGAATCTCAGATTGTACTTTGGCTGAATCCTCTGCATCAGTCATTAACACTGACTTCCTCTTCAATGATTCTTTCCATATTCAAATCACAGGATTTTTTTTTTTTAGTTCTCTTTGTTCATTTTTTCCATCTCCTCCTCTCTGTCTCTTGTCCCTTTGAGTATTCATAATTATTTTGTTTTCCTCTCCGTCGAGCATCTGATATTAAACCTCAACCACGGGAGCAGTAGAATATTTTCACGATCATTAGAGAAAATTTGGACCAATCACAGCTCAGCTTTGTGCCACGAATTGTGACATTTTGACCGATGTTAAGCATGAATGTTGGGTTAGGGGTTTTTATAGAGGATCCATGCATTTGGCAACTGCATTTCACATGAAAAAGTTTAGAAATTCTGAAAACAGCAGCATGTTATTTTGTCGTCAAACACACGCAATGCATTGATCCGAAAATAATGAGAAACAAGGACGTTTTTCATTTATTATTTGAAATATTTCAAGTGGTATTTTAAAGAGTAAATATTTCAAAGGTTTGGATATGATTATGATTTTTTAAAAAGAAAAATATGATTTTATGCATGCATTAAATTGATCAAAAGTGTGAGAAAAGACATTTTTATTTCAAATAAATGTTGTTTATCCTGAACAAATATATCACAATTTTCACCAAAAATGTTCTGAAGGATCATGTGACTCTAAAGACTGGAGTAATGATGTTGAAAATTCAGCTTTGATCTCAGGAATTACATTTTAAAATATAGAAAATTAGAAAACAGGTATTTTAAATTATAATAATATTGCATAATATTTATGTTTTTGTATTTTTTGATCAGATTAATGCACCTTTGGTGAGCAGGAGAAACTTATTTCCTACACATTAAAAATGTATTTACTTTAATAAATGTGTTTTTTAAAAAGGTGATTTTAGGTTACACTGTGAGACAACTTTTGAAACTTATTTCACAAGCAGTGTCAGAAGCATCTGAATATTTCCCAATTAACCCTTTATTTTATTGTTTAAGAATAAATTGTATTTTAAGAGGCTATCACACCTATTAAATCTGTACCACAAATTGGGTTTTGTTCTCAAAAATTCCCATTATAAATCCCAAATAATATAATGCATAGGTTGACATACTGTATATCTCTCTCTCTCTCTCTCTCTGTGTTGGGTGTTTTAGTGTTAATATGTTGATAAATATGTGTGTGAGTGTGATGTTTGCTCGTGTGTGTCTGTGCATGCTTGGGCAGCTGTGAATGGCTGTTCATCAATCTCTGGTTTGAAGGGTTATGTTGGATGGATGAGGAGGCAGCAGTGATTTCTGGCATGCATCTGTATGTGTGTAAACGTGGCTCTTGCTGTGTGTGTGGTGTGTACGTATGTTCCCTGTGCATTTGTGAAGATCCATAATCCTGCTGAATGATCGGGGCTTTGATGAACATATAAGAGCCAAGGAATGTGTGCTGGTGTGTCCCGGCATGTAACGGAGAGAGATGGAGAGAAGACGTCTGCCATAAAGAGTCACAGAGTGCATTATGAATGCTGTACTGTATATGTCATAATCCAGTCACTGATATCTGCCATGTGTGTGTGTGTGTGTGTTTAGACAATGATGGTTTGGACTCAGCCTTATAACATCTGAAACTCATAAACATTCTCCTTTACCAATCTGCACATACAGAGCTGAACACAATACAAATTATGATATAAGTGTTATCATTTTTAGTTTCTTTGATTTTTGCTTTGAAATGAATTGAATTTAGCTTAATTCAAATTATTTTATTTTATAGTTTTGTTTTGAAAAAAATAAATAAAATGAATAATAAAAAAACAATTATATATATATATATATATATATATATATATATATATATATATATATATATATATATATATATATATATACACACACAAATCCTATAAACTATTTATTTTGCCTGCATTTCTCATTTTCATTAAGTTACACTTATTGCACTAAATAAACTGAAACTAATAAATAGAAATTAATAAGACATTTAAAAGAACAGCCTAATCAAAATGGCAAAAATTGCTAAATTACTACAAATTTAACTAAAGTTAAAGTGAAAACAAAACGTAAAAATAAGATTAAATTCAATAGAAGAAAATACAAATCAAATAAAGTTTAGTAGATGAAAACAAACAAAAACTAATGTGTGTGTTTGTGAGACGGTATTTATATTTACAGACACAAAAAGAGTCTGTAAAAATAGGACCCAGTGTGCTGCGTTAATATGAACGATTTTTTAAAAATCTTTGCATTGTCAGGTTTTAGGGTTAAGGGAAAAATAGGCTACACATTTTTCTGGCAGGGTATAATTAAACTGAAAGCTGAAAATGTACAACAAAAATTGTTAAATAATCAAAATGTTAATAAATACCACAATGGTATATAAATAATAATAAGATGTTCAGAACTCGCAATCACATAGAAATTTAGTATTATTAAAGTAACTCAAAAAAAAAAAAGTAACAGCAAACTAAATGTTTTATTAACCTAAAGCCAATTATAGTCCCATTTAACATTTACTGAGTTAATTTTGGCCCTTTTGTCCGTGTGTGTGTGTGTGTGTATGTGTGTGTGTGTTTTGCAGGCTTGTAGAGGAGTGTGTGCCCCCCGCTGGCACATAGACACCCTCCAGAAAAGGATCTGTATTCTTCACACTGGCGTAACCTGAGGTGAAGAGAGACATCAGTGCACACAACACGTGTAACCTGGAGCTCTATGAGTCTGGGATTCTGTCAACACATCATTCTGTTCTGTAAACCTGAGCTCAACTATCATAACACCGCTGGCACACTTACAGTCAATACAAAATCAAAATCAATGCCATATACTTCCTCAGTAACATCCGGGGTCTTACTGCACTTGACTGATTAGTCCATGTGTTCCAAAGAAAGAAAATATTAGTCTTTGTAATCATTCATCAAATGCTCCGCCTCTAAAATGTCTTTCCTTTTATAGATACATATATACTGGTCAGAATTAATTAATTATTATTATTTTTGTTTATTTATTTTTTTGTCACATGGGACAATCAGTTCACAAAGCACAAAATGAATATACTGTACTTGCCATATTATTGCTATGTAATTCAGTATTAGATCTCTTTTTTCCTCCTCTTCTCTAGCTTGTTTATTTACATGTCTACTAAACCTGACAATGTATATTATACATATTGTTGGCTCTTTGAAATGATTTTGTCAATTGCTTTGCATAAATGCATAAGTGTGGGTAAAAGCATAATGCAATAAGTCTCATTATATATGGGATATGGGTTGCAAAAGGCTATTCACATTGACTTTATGCTGACTTAATACACCAACCAAGGCTGTATTGATTACATCCAGTTGTAGTATTTAGATTTTATACAAGCAAAATGAGATTTTCCATATGTATTAACTTAGACAAGACTGCAGTTGAGTTTGTCATAATATTGCATGAGGATTCCTGTCCCTTCTGTACATTCGGACCCGTGTCGAAAGGTCATCACCCTTGTGGCCTTGTGTGCTCCAGCTGTCGCATACGTCACGAGCTCCTGAATCGTTTCAGCCCTAAAATAGCCTGCAAACTTTAATTTTAGGAACGACTTGGAATAACCCTGGGCTCCCATTCACAGCACTGTTCCTAGGCTAGAACAGTTCACAAGGATAGGTAAGACAAGAAGATTCAATTACAAGGAATATTGGTATCTAATCAATATTTCAGGTGCATTTACTCATTTATTTCAGAAAGCAGTCGTGTTGCAAGCAATTAGACGACCGTTGTTGTAAAAACAAACCCCTTCTGGGTTATGCAAAGTCTATTTTAAGTTATATATGTTCAGTTTTCCATGTGTTTTTAATGTTATAACGCCACTTTTGACGCCAGACACATAAAGAACTGTTTTTTCTCCATAATTTATTTAGGACATTATATTAACAAGTGTCTTTTAACTGGATAATTGCCCTAAAGGTTTTCTGCTGCTGGTACACCCATCAAATTAGACGAGTAAAAAAAAAAAAAAAATAGTAAAAGACAGACTGCAATGGACTCAATTCTTGCAGGAAAAGAGAGAGAGTGTCCCACACTGTAAAGTTCCCGCCTACCCACAGCGCCAGCCAATAAGAAGCCGCGCATTGTAGGCGCTGCTTTCCGATTGGCCGCTCGCAGCATGACTGACGGTCCGTGTGAATGAAAGTTTTTTTCCCACTTTGGCTCCGCGAAGTTTCAGTGACGGGGGCATCACTGCAGCGCACTGCAGGGAAGGAAAGAACAGAAGGGAAAAGAAGGGAGAGAGGTGCCCCATCCATCCATCTATCCATCCACTGAATGTTCCCGCAGGACTTTATTAACGTATGGCTGCATGAGAGGCTTTGAGCTGTGGCGCTTTCTCTCTCCGGGACTGTTGGGTTAATGCTACTGTCCTGATTTTAAGCAGTTGTCATAATAATATAACCGAACTCTTCGCGTCAGGACGGGCGCAGGTGGTCATGGATACACCTATCAGATGGAAAGTAAAGCGGAGGTTTAAGGAGTTGCGGCTGTCGGTGCTCCTAGTATTCCTGATGTTTGTCGCCTCACGAGTCAGCGCAGGTAAGCGGCGAATCAGCTGTATCCAAACTGTTACTTTGTGTCTCGGGCCGCGCTCACCAGGAGCTGTGCTTCTCCACGGTCAAGTCAACTGTCCCTGGAGGGGATGGTAGGGGCCCTAGAGTGGGTTTTTTTCAACAGGGGACTTCAAGAGTTTCGTTTTTGCAGGGAAACTTTAACGCAGCGGCGAATAACGGAATCAGGGACGTTTTCCGTTCAGTCAATGCAACAGCTGCGCGAGGAGATCGTGATGCAGCATCTATTGTGGGATGCAGCTCTTTTATGCTGCTCCTAGTTGGTATAAAACTCACTCTTATGATGCAAATGAGTAAATAAACATACAATAAAGTTGAAATCTGGAGTTCCATGCGACTGTTTAGGGTTCTTGATGTTTGCATTATAAGTTCTTCACTTCATGGTATTGGTTTTGGCATCTGCAAAGCATCATAGATGGTCTAGTTTTCTAGAAGCAGATCAAAAAGTGGATCTATGAAACTTTTCAGTTAGAATCAAGTTCCTTTAGAAAACCATTTATGTAGTGATGCTTCAACGGAATCTTTGACATCAGGACCGATTTTGGTTTCAGACTCTGTGTGATGGGTGAAAATAAACCACGCAACCTAGATTTGTAGACTTTTTGGGAGATGTTTCACATGCTTTTTAGGGGATCTGGCAGAAAGTAGTTTTCCTCCAGCAGGCGTGCTGACTGCTGAACGTAATTGGAAAAATATGCAGGCTGAGAAACACACCAGGAGAGAGAGAGAGAGAGAGAGACAGAGAGACAGAGTGAAGTTTATGTTTTTCCATAGGCTCATAAAACGAACCAATCACTCTGGCACTCTGTTTAGTGAAAAACTGATAAATGCTTGTTAGTCTTAAGTCTTAGCTCCTGGTGGATGGTCTGTAATGAAGAACATCAGTGGGTCAGGGTGGAGTCGCCGTGTGTCTTCTCTAGTAGATCAGAGATGCTCGAGGTGAAGATCGCAATTATCTTGTAAACTACCTATAGAAGGATTTACCCAGGAGACTATGTAAAACAGTTATTGTACATGCATCACACACACTCTGATCTCATCTGCAATATGCCATGAGTAAACACCCAAGACTTTTTTTAAATCATGCATGCAATATGCATAAAAATGTCTTTTTTTATCACACAAGAGCCAACTTTCTATGGTTGCATCAGTTGTTTGACATCTGGTTTTCGTGTCACTTCATTACGAAGCTCTGTGCATCACACTCATATTTGATAGTTTATTAGTTGTGAACGTGAATCTGTGGTTTGTACAGTAACAACGGAGCCAAAGCAGACAGGATATGATCACTCATTCTCATCCTCTTCGTTTCTCCAGCCTGTCCCAGGGAGTACCCCTCTCTCTCTCTCTCCCTCTGTCTTTTTCTTCAGGCTAGAGGGGGAGGGATAGAGGGAGGGGGTTGGAAATTCTGCTCCGCATGTGTGATTAGCTTCGTGTCTGGTCATGGCCGCTTGGCTGCTCATTATAGTGATGGAATTATTGAGAACATTTTGGTCCAGGAACTTCTCAAGAACACGCTGACTTACAGTTTTTAATAGAGAATTATTCTGGCAATGATACCAAATCTTAGCAGATGCTCTAAGCAAGATTCCAGTTAGAAGAGTTTTATAACCTGATTATATAATCTCTAGTTTTTTTTAAAGAACCCAGAAAGCACAACACTGAACTGAAGACTCTATAGTGAGACACAAAGAGGTTTTTAATCTTAGAGTGAACCACATCACAACTCAAGAGCCTTTGTTAGGTCATGGAAAACCTGGAATCTTAAAACAGACCTGCTGGAAATGTCATAGAAATTAACATTTTCGGGTTATGTTAAGCTCCGAAATATTTCACAGAAATTTATTTTTATAACCCTAATCATGAACATCTGGGAAAACCATGGAAATTCATTGGTCAAATGGTGTGAAAACTTGTTTTAACAGCCAAAGGTGTTTTTTTGCTGCCCTTGAGAGCCATTAATTTTCAGCGTCTGTTTTAACTGTTAAATCACTCCACTTAATCGCTTTTGCTTGAATGAGTCAGGGCTGAATTAATCGGAGTGATTCATCGACTTGATTGATTGTTTTATATATTAAGAACATCTGTCACTGAGCATCTGTTGAGTACATTTCTATAGAAACATGCTCATTAGTCACATCAGATTGAAATTTTGCCTATTAGTTGTTTAGTTCGCTTCAAAATCTAGCTTGCTTTGGGCTGTGTTCTAAATACAGCTGTGACACCCTATGTAGTGCACTTGGGGCCTATAATACACACGACGCAATGTGACGCAAGGTGCAGCGCAAGTGTGTTTGCTAGTATCAGTCTGGTGCCGTTCGCATTTTCCCATCCAGTGCCACGTTGTTTAATTAGCAAATGCATTTGCACCAATTTGTGCGCCCATGGGCGTGCTGGTCTAAAAAAGGTGTGATCAGGTGCATTGCTGGCGCATTGCTATTTTAACGAGATGAAAATAGACTGCTCCATAGACCAACTCAAACCTGGTCAAAGTCTAAAGTCAATGGCGCGATATTTTTTTGTTATTTAAAGAGTGCGTTGGTAGAAAATGCGCCTCTGGGCGGGTCCATAGTGCGCGATGACTTTGCTAATTACACACAGGGATGCGCATCACACAAACAGGACAAATATTAAAAACTAAAGGAGTACAGTGTAAAAGAATATTGTTGTGTAAGCTACATAAATATAAAAATTTAATGATCAGCTATTCCGCCAACAAATTCCGCCATGTAAATATTGCATCTCGCTCTTAAAAGGAATGGGAGATGACACTCTGGCTGGTGTATTGAACGTTACGCCCATTACTCCTTAAGAGAATAGGGACAACCCATTCCCAAAATGTGCACGGACCGTTTTTCCATCGTTAAAATAGCAAAAGTGGATTTGGACACGCCCTGAGTGCACCTGCGCAGCACGCTTTACACATTTTCTGTTTAAATCATTAAAATAGGGCCTTCATTTCTGTATGCTTCCAATTTTATTTAGAGCACACATGTAGTGGGATAATGCAGAAAAGATGGTGGACTTGATCTGCAGCCAGTCTGGCAGGGATACACAGAAACACTCACTGCTTCCACGACATGTGGTCTGACAGTGATGTCATGCAGTGGACGGGACTAACCCAATGGCATCTGTAGGTACAGAATGATGTGCTGAGTTTATGGTTGGACTAGCGGTGCATTGTGGGATACAGTGGTGCTGTTAAGTCACAGTAGACTGAAGCTTGTAAAGTCAAAAATGGCTGATGGGGATGCTGCTGCACTTCCTGTGTAGGGCCGTTCTGCTTTATTACTCACACTAGTGCTGTTTTATGAGAGTTTTACGAACACTCTCGATGAACCGGCCTCGCTCATTCAGCCTGCTGGGTGTGTGCTTCACGTTTGAGACTAAACAAATTCTTTTTAACAAATGGCATGTTGTTTCGATTGTTTATTGCCCACGTGTGTTGTCTCTGGTTTTGGTTACTCTTGTAGCTGTTGTGTTCTTCAGACCCATGAGAGGAGAAACTCTGGAACGTTTGGAGCTAAACTTTCACACCGTTGGAGCCTTCCAAAATGTTTCTTGAGTAATGAGAGCAAGCTGTCCATTTCAGCCGTCTCGATTCCTCATTCAGAGTTTGATTCAGTGAGAATCGTAGAGAGAAATATTAACATTGAGGAGAAATTAGGTTTGTGTTGCCTTTGGCTCCATGGCTCCCATTAACAGAACAAGCAGTGTCCCCCTTTGGATGTTAAAAGGTACCAGTCCAGTTCCAACAGGAAGTAGATGAAGGGTTTCCCACCTAATCAAACTCCCAGAATCCCCATTTCAAACTAACTAGTGTGCAAGATTAAGATTAGTACACTCCAAATCACTCCTAGCTGAATGGCGTATTATTGAAGATGGATTTTTTTTTAAGTATGAATGAGTTTCATGCTCTAAATATTAAATAAATAGTATGCATGGTTAAGAGTTAACTTCCTAAATCTTAGTATAAAGAAAATAGTATGTCAATAGTGACTGGCTGCCATAATATGCAAGTATGCATCTATTTACATACTATCTCTCTTATATAGCATTCAATATTATAGTGAAGTGAAAGTGATATCATAGTATGTCAAAAGTGACTGAATTGCATATTATTTACAAGTTATATTTTTAAGTTTGCATCAGTCTCATGTTCTCCATATTAAACTTTATAAAAGATTCAAAGTAAACCACCTAAATCACAGTATCTCAGTAGTGACTCTAGCATGCAATATTAAAATTAGTGCATATCAAATAATAATAAAAAAAATGTAAATGCATTAGTATTAGTATTTGCAATGAATTTTATAAGCATGCATTAGTCTCATGCTCTCCATATCAAATAGTTTGCCAGATTAAGGCATATTATGTCAATATAATTACTGTATAACACAGTATGCAGCGATGCATCTATTCACATGCTATCTATCTTACATAACATGCAATATTAAAATGAGTGCTCCTCTCAAAAAGAGTTATGTTGAATATGTATGCATGGGTGGTGTACAATTTACAGTGGGTTTTTGAAGTATGTATCGTTTTGCATCAGGGTTGATATGTTCACACACACAATGTCTTTAATAGCATGCACATGATATTATTGCATCTCAGTGTTGAAAATAGTATGTTGATGCTGGATATATACTTCTTTTCCAGTTCTATTATTCTTATACACTATGCAAGATAAAGATTGGCTTGTCCCAAATCATAGAAAATGGTCAAATGTGTAACATACTACATACTTCAGAGTATGCATGTTTTCACTCACTATCAATCTTATGTAGTATTCAATATTAGAATGAGTGCATTCCAAGTCATGGTACTGCATGCTGAAATAGGTTTGAAGCATGTATAATGCATAGATGGAGTCTTTGCAAACTTGTGTCAATCCATAATTTTATGGCAATGTAGTGTGTATGCTGTGCTGGCTTGCTTCGTACTTAAAAGCATGAACTTTTCCTTTGAAAGCACAGTATGCACTTTTTAAAGTTGGTAGAAGTATGTGAATAGTTACCGTGTCAGCAGTTATGATTCTGGGTGTCACACACCTGGACTCATTTAATGTGTTTTTGCCCGTGACCCAGTTTCTGTCTTTCCGTGTTTGATTAGTTCCCAGGTGTGTCCATTATCTTCCTCATGTGTTCCATGTCCCTGTTAATTTAATGATTCCATCCACCTGTGTTTCCCCAATTATCTGTTGTACATAAGCCTTGTCCTTCAGTTCTGTTTTGTCGGGTCTTCTCACTTGTTCTCACTTGTGCTCACTTGTGACCACTTGCTACTTACGTGTGTCTACCTCTGTGCTCCATGTTGGATATCCCGTGTTGGATATATTAAAAACCTTATTCCGTTTACCCTCGACTCCGTATTCCTTCAGGCAGCGTAAAACCGTGACAGAAGACCCGACCTCAAAAGAGAAAGTAGAAAACCGCGTCTTTCCCTCCGTTTTGCTTTCGTTTTTTCTCAGTCTTTTTGTTTTGTAGTGTTTCTATGGATCCCCTCTATCGTCCCGAATTCCTCATCCTTCTGCTGAAGCAGGAAGGACGTTCTCTCGAGGACCATACCAGACAGTTTATTCTATTAGCTAATGCCACCAGCTACCCGGACAACGCGCTCTGCACCTTCTACAACACCAGCCTGAACTCCAAATGCAGAGCGTTGTCGTCCGAAGATGGTCCTCGAGAGGATTTCGCCGCATTCGTGGAGTGGACTCTGGCGAGAAATGGGTCACCTCTCACCGTCTGCCCCATAGAGGACCTCGCCAGCCCCACTCCCGACCCAGAGACCAGCCAGCCACCATCACGCCGCACGGAGCCAGAGCCCACCGCAGCCGCAGAGTCCGAGCCATCCACTGACAGGGAGCCGGATCTCGAGAGCGCGACTGACCAGGTGTGTGAGCCGGCAACACTGTGCATCGTGGGAGTCCTCGTGGAGATCGAGGGCGTGGAGGAAAGCCCTGCCCACACTCCTGCGACTGAGGGTGAGCTATATGCAGTCTCTGAAGGTCATAAGGAGCAAGCTCTGGATCTGATGGACTGGTCTATGGAGGTAATCTCTAATTTTCCTGTTTCCCCGCTGGTTCCGTCCAGCCCTGATTCCCCTGTAAACCCTCTCAGTCTCCCACTCCTACCTCCTCCAGTCATTTCCTCTGCTCCATTTCCGCTGGTTCCGCCCAGCCCTGAGTTTTCTGTTTCTCCGCTGGTTACGCCCAGCCCTGAGTTTTCTGTTTCTCCGCTGGTTACGCCCAGCCCTGAGTTTTCTGTTTCTCCGCTGGTTACGCCCAGCCCTGAGTTTTCTGTTTCTCCGCTGGTTACGCCCAGCCCTGAGTTTTCTGTTTCTCCGCTGGTTCCGCCCAGCCCTGAGTTTCCTGTATCTCCGCTGGTTCCGCCCAGCTCTGAATCTTCTGTGTCTCCGCTGGTTCCACCCAGCTCTGAATCTTCTGTGTCTCCGCTGGTTCCGCCCAGCTCTGAATCTTCTGTGTCTCCGCTGGTTCCGCCCAGCTCTGAATTTTCTGTGTCTCTGCTGGTTCCGCCCAGCCATGATTTTTCTGTTTCACCGCTGGTTCCGCCCAGCCCTGAATCTTCTGTGTCTCCTGTATTCCCTCCCAGCCTCCCTCTCCCGCCTCCTCCCAAACCTGCTGGTCCCTCTACTCCTCTTTCGCTGGTTCCGTCCAGTCCTGATCCTCCTGTCCTTCCTCCCATCCTTCTCCTCTCTCCTCCTCCTAGACCAGCCAGTTCCTCGTCATCCCTGCTGGTGCCAGTCAGTCCCGCAGCTCACCCTCAGTCCGCGCCATCGGGGCGCGGTGGTTCGCCGCTGGACTGCCAGTCTCCAGCTCCGCCTTGGCGTGTTAAGGCCCTGTCTCCGCCTCCAGCCTCCGAGCCCTGGACTCCTCCTCGGTCCTTCGACCCAGCGGCTCCGCCTTGGCTCTTAGCTCCCTCGTCTCCACCGTGGCCTGTCATCCCACCTGCTCCACCGGGCTCCCTCGTCCCTCCGGCTCCACCTTGGTCAGTCGTCGACCATCCGCCGCCTCGGGACTCCACTCCTCTGGTTCCACCTCGTCACTCCATCCCTCCGGCTCTGTCAGGCTCCTCCTTCCCTCCAGTTCCACCTCCATCCTCGGTCACTCCGGCTCCACAGCGGTCTGCCAGGACCCCGCCTCTGCCTTGGTCGCCTGAGCCTTCAGCTCCACCTAGGCCCTCCGGATCCTCGACGTCACCCTGGCTCTGCGGCTGTGCTGCTCCATCTTGGGCTCCTCACCCACCGGTGCAGTCTCCGCCTGTCGGCCCCCTGGTGTCGTCGACCCTTCCTTCACCATGGCTCCTCCCGCCGTCGACCCCACCTTGGATCTCCGTCCTGGCTGGTCTCTGGTGGACCATCTGGCTCCTCCTGCTCCTGTCTCCTCCCTGGCTCCTTCCTCCGTCGTCTCCTCCCTGGCTCCTCCTTCTGTGGTCCCTGTCTGCTGGCCCCCTCCTGGAAGTCCGTCCTCCACCGGAACCTCCTCCCAAGTTCCCACCTACGCCTCCCCCTGTTGTTTCTACGGTGCGAGGACGCACCTACCGGGAGGGGGGAGTACTGTCACACACCTGGACTCATTTAATGTGTTTTTGCCCGTGACCCAGTTTCTGTCTTTCCGTGTTTGATTAGTTCCCAGGTGTGTCCATTATCTTCCTCATGTGTTCCATGTCCCTGTTAATTTAATGATTCCATCCACCTGTGTTTCCCCAATTATCTGTTGTACATAAGCCTTGTCCTTCAGTTCTGTTTTGTCGGGTCTTCTCACTTGTTCTCACTTGTGCTCACTTGTGACCACTTGCTACTTACGTGTGTCTACCTCTGTGCTCCATGTTGGATATCCCGTGTTGGATATATTAAAAACCTTATTCCGTTTACCCTCGACTCCGTATTCCTTCAGGCAGCGTAAAACCGTGACACTGGGTGTGTTACGTAAGACCAGATGAGACCACCCCTTAACCCCGTATAAGCCTTCAGCATGTCTCAGGATCACAGGGCAGAAATGTCATATGTTTTGTGCTGTATTAGACAGTGCTGTTTTTGTGGCCAAATGTAGAAGTTGGTTTGTGTGGTTTGGGCTTTATAGTGTGTGTTTTAGAGTCACATTGTTTTATGATTGCAAGCGTTTCAAGTCTCCCTTCAATCTAAAGCCACATTTGGGAGGGTGATAGCTGGTGAAACCTTCAAGGTCTGAGTTCACACACTATAAAAACCAGATATTGCCTCTTTCAGACGTGAGGACCAAACCCTGACCCACATGTCTGCTGGGTTCAAATACACATAAAGTTCACTGGAGTTGTTGGACTCCATTATATATATGAAACACACTGAAGACAAGAGAGCAAATGAGATTTTTTAATTCAATTGTTGTGGAGATAAATACATTATTTTCAAAATGCATGAAAACATAAATTATAATATTGTGTATTCTAAAATAAAAATGATAAAAACTTTTAGTGTAGTGATTCAGTTCAGATTCACGAAAAAATGCGATAATTGCAATGATCTACAGATGGAAGATAATGTATTTAAAAAATGTTAACATTGAGCGATGAATCAAATGAATTTAGCGATTCATAATCTGAACCAGTTAACTGAATCGAATCGTGTGAATTGCTAAAATGAATCTTCTAATGTGAAAGGGGGTTGAGTGTTCAGGACTGTGCGTGTATGTTCCTGTTTCAGAGAGAAATGGCAGGGGAAAGTGAAAAAAATGAGCGATTGAGGGGGAAGAAAGGAGGTGAGTTATAGTAGTTATTGACAGCAGACCTACAGGAGATGAGGTCACGAGGTCAGGGGTTAAAGGTGGCATACTGTGGGTGGTGACCTTCAGATTGTGACCATCCTAGATGTTTACAGTGCTCCAGCCTGAGACCCAGCATCTGGAAAACACATCACTCTAAGTGCAGACACAGACAGAGATCCATTTCACACTGTTTTGACATGAAAAGAGATACCTGTACTTAAAGTGTCACATTATAAATGTCTTTACCTCCTTTAATCGAATCCAGCATTTTATGAATAAAAGTAAAGTAAGTGTCAGTCATCCCAGCTTTTTGAGCAGTAGTAAATGTAGTGATAATGATTTTGACACTAACCCTAAGTCTTACAGTTTTTCATGTCAGCTTAAATCATTTAACTTGTCATGAAGAAATATGTGACCCTAGAGCACAAAACCACTTTAAGTCTCTGGGGTATATTTGTAGCAATAGCCAAAAATACATTGAATGGGTCAAAATGATCGATTTTTCTTTTATGCCAAAATCATTAGGATATTAAGTAAATATCATTTTCCATGAAGATATTTTGCAAATTTCCTACTGTAAATATATGAAAACTTAATTTTTGATTAGTAATATGCATTGCTTAGAATTCATTTGGACAAATTCAAAGGTGATTTCTCAGTATTTCGATTTTTCTGCACAGATTTTCAAATAGCGTATCTCAGCCAAATATCCTAACAAACCATATATCAATGGAAAGATTATTTATTCAGCTTTAAGATGATGTTTATCTCTCAATTTCGAAAATGTGACACTTAAGACTTAAGTTTTGTGGCCCAGGGTCACATATGGTATTGTGCAATTTTTGCAGATGATAAAAACGTAAAAAAAAAATCCCATAGATTTTCACGGACCAGAACTGTATCTGTAAACCAGAATATCATAGAGACTTGTGTATGGGCCACATGCTAAAAACCTCTCAGAACATCTTAGTAACTGGATAGCAACCACATAGAATGCCAAATAACACCTTTTGCTACTTGCAACATTTTTAAAACCTCCCAGATCAACTCAGCAAATGCAATAGCAAAACCCTAGAAACCACATAGCAACATTCTAAAACCTCTCAGAATAGCTGCTAAGCAAGCCCCTAGCATAACAACCCCCTGGCAACCACATAAACACCCTAAAAATCCCACCTTTTAGAACACATTAGAAACTGCATAGAATACCCAGAAACC
Source organism: Carassius gibelio (assembly GCF_023724105.1). Lineage (NCBI taxonomy): Eukaryota > Metazoa > Chordata > Actinopteri > Cypriniformes > Cyprinidae > Carassius > Carassius gibelio. Next base: position 24,471,241 of record NC_068416.1, on the reverse strand, counting down.
CCATAGCAGCCTTTTTACAGCATTGCAACACCTTATTAAATAAATAGAAGACCCTAGAAAGTTCTCAACCTAGCAACATTCTGAAAGTTCTCATAGCACCGCAGTGGTGAGTTCTGCATGGGTTTCTGCTCGGCTTTTCTTTTTGAAATCAGTCTAGTTGCATTAGGATCGTGTTGGATGGTCAGGGTTTTAGTCTTCAGGATTACACCTGGTCTTGATACAGCCCACCACCCCTGCTGCTCACACACACACACACACACACATTGTTGTCTGCCATGCATGCGTGCAAGTGTGTGTGTTTAGATCTTTGGTTCCCAGAGTTTTAGAGTTGAAGTTTTTGAGTATTGTATTTCTGTCTACTCGGTTCTGTATGAATGGACTCTTTCACAGAGCTTTTAAATGGACGCCATGTTTGGGCTTTGCTAAGGCTTTGTTGTGATTAATTGAGGGGGGTCAGTGTGTGTGTGTGTGTGTGTCTGGCACCCCTCCGAAGCCTGAGGTTCCCCTGGGCTGTTATGAATCTCACACATGTGCACACACTTCCTTTAGAATAACATTCCCTACATACCTGTGCTTGAGCCACTAACTCAGTGTCAGCATGACTAGAGCACCCCGGAGCATCATGGGATAGGTGTGTTTTTGCAGCGAAAAGCCACAGATGGACCAGCATCACTGGTTTTCTTTTATTTCCTGGCGTTTGGGATTCGAGCATTGAGAGAGCGAGAGTTTGTGTTCTCACATCTGGAAGCTATAGCCGTCATTGTGATGTCTGCTGATCCCAGAGAAAAAGAGGGAAAAAAGAGCAGGGGAAAAAAGGTAAAATGTCTTCCAGATGTTTTCTTCCCTCCCCTCGCTGTGGAGTAGCAGAGGAATAAAATACTGTTTCATTAAGACAGAAGAAAAATACACGTTCCTCCCATAGAAAAAGTGAGATGGAGGGTCGCAAAACGTGCTCCGAATTCACACCAATCACAAAACAGCACAAAGGGCTCATGGAGACCCACTGACCTGACCCGCTTTTTATTTGTAGGTTTATGCTTGCATATCTGTTTATTTGTGTGTTTTTGCACGTGTAAGATGGAAAGAGAGGGTGGGACACGTCCATCTACTTTTCAAGGTTTTTGCTTTAGAGTATTTGAAATGTTTTTCTAACACAGTAAATAATCTCAAAAAGAATTTGTCATTCTGTTAAGTGTTAACACGTTCTGAATGAAAGGAGTGTTTTGCATTATGAGATTTTATCACTGAAGGTCAGTGAGTGAGTGGCCCTCCTGCCAAATGACTTCCACTGCAAAAAATCATGACCCCCCCCCCCCACCACCATGATAATTATCAAAACATCTTTAATTTATCTAAAACATTGTACAATTGTACAATTTACTGTGTGTGTGTGTGTGTGTGTGTGTGTGTGTGGTGACCTCTTTTGTGGCATGTAAGAACCCTAACCAAGCATAGTTTTTGCTATAATACCATAGTTTCCGTACTATTGTTATTGCAAGATTAGGGAAACAGTGTTTATTGTTTTGTGTGTTTTCTTTTTTTTATTCAACAATCGTCAAAAATACCCATTTACCTGAATTACAGAAACAAAAACTGTAGTAATGATGGTATTTTGCTAGAAACTATGACTGCTGTGGTAAATGTTTGTAAGGGTCAGTACACATGATCTTTCATAAGGTTATCATTATCCTGTTGATGAGGAATCACTGGAGGGCAGCAGTTGGTCCTGTAATGCTTCATTTGAGCAGTATGCTAAAGGTCACGTGTGTGTGTGTGTGTGTGTGTATTTTACAATGCTTTGCCATGCTGTACATATCAAACAACCACTCACACATTTCCAGAGTATTTTATTTTATGAATTTTTTTTTTTTTTTTTTTTTTAAGTATGTTCCCATTGGCTGTGATTTTGTCACTCAATGCACCACTTAATGTGGACAGAAAAATGATGTGTTGCACCTAATGTGCATAAAATGCAATACTATAGCAAGCAATTTTGTGCCATGCATCCAGTACAAGACAGTATGACATCATCAGCTCCTGCACACCTGGAATACGTTCATGCAAATTAAAGTTTTTGTGTTCTGTCAATACCTGCTGGTTTTTCTGGGTTACACCGATACGTGGAGTGGGTAATGAGTGATCAATAATGTTCAGTGGGTTATTCATGAGATGTTTAGGGAACCCTACAGGTCCAGACATGCGAGAAGAACTTTAGGATTCTGGAGTGGTGCGCGGAAAGCTGACATTCCTTCCATTGGCCTCATACTGAGAATATAAAATAGTCTCTCTCTCTTTCTGCAGTAGCACATTATGAACCGGCCACAAAAACCACAGAAACGTTCAGCTCTCTCCAGAAAGAATCAAACACACACACACACACACACACACACACACACACACACTTCACTCATGCTCGAGTGCAGGACAGAGAGGCTCTTGTTCCAGAGTTGTAATAATCTATACTATATGTCATGTTGTATATGACTGAAGTCATGTTAATGAAGCTGTGATGATGTCTTTTGATGAGCTGTTTTATGATTCATTATTTTTCAGCTTTTATGATCTTGGTTTTGTGGTGCAGAAATAACTGCAACAGAATATAAACATAAAAGATGATTATGTTAGAGTTAAATGAACATTTTCTTTGTATGAGGTGCCAAAGAAATACAATGTTTTTTATGTTACCCTGGTTATACTATACTTGTTGTGTGGTAATACCTTGTTTTTTGTTTATGATACCATTGTAATACTGTGATTTTAGATGTACCACGATTATACCATGATTATTTGGACATTTATTTTGTGTATTTTGCTTAAAACAAGTGTATTTTGCTTATCTGATGGCAAGCATGTAAAATAATTTTATTAAGCCCTACTCCACAGGCAGATCATTTTACTTGGTGTAAGCAAAATTCACTAAATGCTGTTTTTTCCCACTGGAAACAAGGCTATCTTGTGTCATTTTGCTTACCAAGTGCATTCTAATTTAAGATTTTTTTTTAGATATTTTATCTGGAAACAAGACAAAAATACCAAGTAAGATTACCATTGTACCATTGTAAACATGTGCTTTTACATGTACCATGATTAAACCATGCTTTTTGCACATTTACCTTGGTAAAACCATATTTTCTCTACACAGCACCTTTATAAGACTTTGTTTTTACATGTACTATGATAATACCATGTTTTTTTGTACATTTACCATGGTAAAATCATGTTTTTTGTACATGGTACCATGATAATACCATGCTTTGTGTACATGTACCATGGTAATATTGTATATTTGTACATGTTACCCTGGTAATAAATAGATTTTTGTACACGGTACTATTGAATTACCATGTTTAACCATGCTTCTTTGCACATTTACCATTTTTTTGCACACGGTACCATTTAATACTTAATTTCTTTGAACATGTCCTATGCTAATACCATGTCTACAATCATATATGGTAATCATTCAAGGACATAATTTATGTCAAAATCAATCAGATACTATCTTTGTACCGTGGTACCATCTCAGTATTTTTATTGTGCTGAAGTTTTCTTCAAATCTGTCTGCTTTGATCTTAGCACGAAGCGGGTTTTTATAGGTTTGGATGAAGTTGTAGTTGACTTTGATTATTGTGTTGTGCTTTTAATGTGTGTGAGAGGTGACTCTGTTTGCACTAAATGTGTGTTTGATTTCACGGTAAGGGATGCACGCTGTTTTCTTCAAAGTGTGCATTTATCCCTGCATGTGCCGATTAAATTGGACGCATTTGTACTTGAATTGTGTGTGTGATTGAGTTGTGGTACAGCACCACATGAGTCATGGTTTCCAGCGTCTAATGCACATGCTGAACACCAGCCAGCCATTCAGTCAGAGAACGTGAGCTGTTCAACACGGAAAAACTCTACACAGGCTGTTTGCTGAAAGAAAGGCTTTATTAGACAATCAAATCTGATTAAAGTGTCTACGTTTGTGTGTGTGTGTGTGTGAATGTTGCAGACAGACGAAACAGTTTTTGCTGAATCAGTCGGTCTTGATTACTGCTCTAGTTAGTGGAAACCAATGAACACCACAAAGTCTAACCAAACCACTAAACCATACCATTATGGTGTACTTCAAAAAGCCCTCTGAAAGAGCGAGAGAGAGAAAGCAGAATATATATATATATATACATAAAACATGTTTAAATGTGTGCCAAAGGAGAGGAAATCAACTTAAGAAGAAGTAAGAAGCTCAACGCACCTGGTTCAATACCTGGCTTTTTACCCGTTTGCCCTCTGAGCCCTGCCCTCCCTCTCATTACAGCTCTGTCCATGTCAAAGCTCAGCTGGTGTACAGTGACGTCCTGCATGTGGAAGAAGTGAAGTGGTAATATAAAAGGCCATCAGCATCCGTGCACCCACAGGGCACTCCTCCCACTTGATTGGCTGCTGTTGGTTGAGGAGCTGTCAATCACTCAGATTAACCTATCATTAAACTGTCAGCACAGGCTTCCTAGCAGCCTCTCAAAACAACAGGGTAGCAATTCAATACCATTGCAACCATTCAGAACTCTTTAGCAATCATTCAGGACAGCACAGCAACCAATAACAGCCATTCAGAACACCATAGAAACTTTACACTAGAATACACAACCAACAAACGTGTTAGCAACTGCTTAGCAATGCCCTGGAAACACTCAGAGCACCAAGTTCACTTTAACAACTACACTGCAACACCCTGACAAACACTCAAAACACCTATAAACCACATAGCAACATGTTTTCTTCAGAAAATCTTAATAGATGCACCACTGCCCCCACCAAACACACACACACACACACACACACTCATGCTCGCTCAGTGTCACTTCAGCTTTGAACCAAACAATGTGTTTGATGAGTGATGTGTTTCAGAAAAGGCCTGTAAACTGTTGTCTCATGCAAATCTCTCTCTCTCTCTCTCTCTTTCTGAAGTCATTGCTTCAGAGATCTTACTTTTTCCTGAAGTGCTTCCAAACCACTGAAATGTGTCAGAATCAAATGCCACTGTAAAGCTGCAGCACATTGCCGCATGCTTTCAATCAGCGATTTGCGCCATTTTTAGGGTCTGACTGAGGGTCAGATTCTCACGGATTTATCTGAAGTAGCAGCGTATGTGAGCGGTTCCTCCATCTTGGCGGTGTGATGTGGTTTTTGTAGTTTAATGCAGCATATGTTTCTGATATATGGAACATTCTAGGCATCCTGGAACACTCCGAACCCGTCTCGCTTCAGATTCCGTTGCACAGAGCCGCTGTAACCATCAGACGCTTCACTCGCTCCAGATGTGCTGTAGATACACACAGTCAAGTTTTGTGAAGCAACCATGCTTTTGGGTCTGGGTGAGAATGTTGCATTGTGGACATTTCTTTCAAATGGTTGTGGCTATTAGTGTTAATACTTTATAATAACTTTAATGCTAACTTTAATGCTAACTCGTGTCTGATTGTGTGTTCAAGAGCAGCTACACAGCTGGACTCCAAACTGTTTCCCAACCCTGCATGCAGATTGAAAGAAACGTGCATGTCCTGCTCAAGCGGAGGTCATGAGGATTCAGTTTAAACAGAATGACCTCAGTGACCCCGGCGGAGCTGAAGCTCAGAGCCAATCGGCCGCCCTCCGCTGAAACCAAACATGTTTCTGGGCTGAATACTGAACACTGGTTTGATTCTGTGATGGAGATCTGGGCTGGCATCATGTGATGGGTTCGTCGTTAATTACCCGTCCTCAGCGAGAGGTCAACCTCAGAAGAGGTTTAGTGGGAAAGAAATTACACACTGCAATTTTTAAGCTACAGAGACTTCATTTTGTCTATAATTTCAACTTTAGATGTGCTTCTTATTTTTGTAGACTTTATAGCCTACTTCTAAAGACTGCATAATAACTGCATATGATATTACCATTTATACATTGCTGTTTAAACTGTGTGCATTAAACTGATCAAGAGTGACAGTGGAGATATTTATGTTTCAAAAGATATCTTTTTCAAATAAATGCTGTTTATTTGAAATAAATAAAAAAATCAACTTTGATAATAAAGTTTCTTGAGCAGTAAAATCTGCATTTTAGAAGACTGGAGCAATGATGCTGAAAATTCAGCTTTGATCACAGGAATAAAATACATTTACAAATATATTCACATAGAAAACAGTCATTTGAAAATCAAATAAAGTGAACTTATTTTGGTGATCGACATAAAAAAACAACAACTTTTTAACAGTAGTGTATATAATATTCTTATGTGAATATATGATTGCATTTAGAATTGTGGTATGTCTTTTTAAATCTGCATTCATCTGCATGCAAACCAAATTTCATTCATACAAACTTAACAAATGTAGACTTGCCTGAAACGTTCACATTTTTCTTGCTGCTTGGCAGCACAGTTATTTCCTTCAGGAAATTCAGATCAAGTATTAGCCTTACAGTAAAGCTCTTTAATTCAATATGATTTGGTTTAATGAGCTTCTGAGAAGCTTAAACGTTTATAAAGTGATCAAACAGTCATGTTTTGACCTGTTATGATCTTTTAGGCATGTTCAAATGAGATGTGCTGTTTTTCTTTTTAATTATTGTACATTATATGTGCATAATTTCAGTAGTTTTTTTTTCAAACCAATGTTAATTTATCACTTTTTTGCTTTACAACTATTTTTACATTTTAAAGCAGAAAGTCTCTAACTTTTAATTTGAATGTTTATATCTAGAACAGGGTCAGATTTCTGAAAATAGGAGTTGTTGGTGTGTGTGTGTGTGAAGCAGTGTGTATTTTGTGTGGCATGCGGTTTTGGATCTGGTTGTTTTGATGTGTTTTTCTGTTTGGGACTGTGTGTGTGTGCGTGGCATCTGTTATGCTGTCAATATGTAATTAAAAGTTGACACTGAAGCCCAGCACGTTTAATGCTGAGACAAACGGAGAGATTAGTCATTACATTCATTTGATTTATGCTTATTTCCTGTGTATTTGAATTGCTGACATTTTTGTCTGATTATAATAATCTCAGGAAACGTGTGTGTGGCGGCTGATGTTTAGGAAAAGGAATTGGTCTTTCTAATAAGTGTGCTTTTATGAATGGGAGTGTTTGCACACACCTGAGATGCGGTCTGTAGGGTGTTTGCTGAGGGAAATACTGCGGTGACGGAGTAAATCTCTACAGGTGATGTTTGTGTTCCCCTGGGACGGGTCTTTAAGAGGGCAAACACACACACACGCAGTGTAAACACTCCTGCTGAGTGACTGTAAGGTGAACCCGAGTGCTCCACCTGAGCAGGTCCTGTATGTGCGGGTGATTTTAACATGACATTTTACAGGGTGTTGAGAGATCCTACTTAACCTGAGCTGTAAAACATGTTGTAAAAAATCAGATTTAATTACAGTCTAAATATGTAGATAATAATACAAAATTATATATCTGGTTAATTTAAAAAAAGTGGCTAAATGGTAAAAAAAAAACATGAATTTAAAGGAAAAAGACTGTAAAAATGCTACAGTAAAAACCTAATTTACCTTAACGGTAAATTCCACTTCTATATACGGTGAAAAACTGTAATGGACATTACATGTAATTTTACAGTAGTATACCGTTTTTAGGAAGTGGAAAAAGACTATAATTTACAGTGAATAACCGCAAAATTACATTCCCAGAATTCCCTGTAACATTTCAAAGTCGATGTTTTTTTTTAAATAATTATAATTCTTCGTATTTTTTTGGTTGGTAAATTAACATTATAGCATTTAATAAAATTATGGTATTTAACTGTAAATTTAAGTTAAAACCGTAAAATGTTCTACTGTATTTTTTACAGTAAAATTCCAGCAACCACAGCTGCCATTTTTATAGTGTAAGTCACTTGTGACAGTGTGCTACAGTGATTTATTTATTTATTTATTTATTTATTTTTATCATAGTAAGAGGTATTTTAGACCTGAAACCCTTGATCCAGTACGAATTAGAGTCAGAACTCAGAATGTCATTATTCATTCATAAAGATAAAGGTTCCAATTAGAACACACACATTTGCATCTCAGGGATACGTGACATTCTACAATATATTCAAATAGAAAACACTTATTTTAAATTGCAATAATATTTAGCAATTTTACTCCTTTTACTGTATTTATAATCAAATAAATGCAGCCTTGATGAGCAGAAGAACTTCTAAAATAATAAAAAAATCTTACCAGTCCCAAACTGCATTTATAATGAAACTGTTTAAGCTTTAGAGAACCATACAGCGAAATGTTCTAGAGAAGCACTGTATTTTAAGAGTGTTGGTCTAGATGTGTTTTCTGGGTTACTGGATCACAGTGTGTCTGCAGGTCATGATTCTCTGCTGTGGGGAAAAACAGCTGCAACATCACATCCATTTACAGCTCTCCCACTAAACATCCTTAACAATATATATATATATATATATACACTTCTGTACGTGTAAATATTGGAGTAAATATTAGCTCTGCCTGCAAGCTCTCGTGCCCCCCCACCCCCCAAATGTTGATACGAGCAGCATCTTGTGTGTGTTTGCATGATAGATAGTTCATTATATACACTCTATAGCAAAGCATTTGGGAAGTATATGTGCGACAAAGCTTTATATTGCCAACTATTACCACATGTATTTATCAAACCATCAAGTTTGACCACAATTGTGAAGTTCAGGCATGGTTTTCATTTCCACAGCTTGCTAAATGATAACAAAATATATACCATTATTTTGACTGACACAACATATTATCATCGAACTGTTAAAGTGTGTCATTTTAAGTCCTATTTATATATATTTATAAAAGAGCTCATTTTGGGGAAGCCCTCAGTTCGCCTTAAAACATTCCTTTATTGTTAAACCCTAGCAGTGTGTTTTACCTTGGCAAACCTCATTGCTACTTTGACAGGGACGGCTGAATAGCTTTGGCTAACCGGAGAACCTCAATGTGGTAACGGCGGGTTTCCACAGGTGCTTATCACAGCTCAGAAAACGAAGGAGAATATCATTGTAATCAGTTGAATTATCGCAGTTGCTGTGTAATTTTAGTATGTGCGCCTCAAACTGCAAGCATCTCTGATTATAGTGTGCTGTTCTTGATGATGTGTGCTAGATACGTGTGTTTACATGATCTCGTCTGTTGATATTACATTTATTCTTTTATCTGACTGTGGCCAAAGTCAGTTACATGAGATTCGATGTCTGATTTACAATTGCTGCAAATTAATTCACTCGAAAATGAAATGATCTGAAGTCTTTGGTAATGTCTGGAAACATTAAAAGCTAACTCTGCTCTGAATTACTGTCCTGTTGAGTCTATGTGTTTAAAGTGAATTCATTTTGTAATATTGCCAATTATATTAGTTGCATAGTTTATTATTGTAGTCATAATGTGCATTATTTTTTTGTTGTCTTTTATGCCAATCCTGTGCATTTTATAGGTTGTTCAGTAGCACTTTATTATAACTTTCATTTAAATTATATTATGTATTTGGCAGGTACTTTTATACAACTTATGGTACATTATATAATCAACTTATGTTGCTTTCATGATTCATATTTTATCAACGTTATGTATTTCATGGGAATAAAATCCAGTATTTCAGCATGACAAATGCCATGCTCTACTGTTTTAGCTACAGGAATGCTATAATACAACAAAAAATATTCTAAATGTTTTTTTTTTAATAAACAATAAAGAAATTATTAATTTATAATTATTTATAATTTGTATTTTACAAAAAAATATATTATTTTTTATTATTATGTATTATTTTTTATTTTAATATAAAATATTTTATACTGTATACTAGATATTTTTTCAATATAATAATATTAAAAAAAAAAAAATTTTTTATTTAATTAAAATAGTCTGTAATGTGAAGTACGTTTGAGTGAAAAAAAATAAAAAAAATAAATAAATATATATATATATATATATATATATATATATATATATATATATATATATATATATATATATATATATCTGGCTGAGATACAACTATTTAAAAATCTGGAATCTGACATTGCAAAAAAATCTAAATACTGATAAAATTGCTTAAACTTTTTCCAATTTAAGTCTTTAGCAATTCGTATTACTAATCAAAAATGAAGTTTTAATTTATTTATAATGGGAAATTTACTAAATATCATCATGGAACATGATCTTTACTTAATATCCCAATGATTTTTGACATAAAATAAAATTTTATACTGTTGCCCAATATATTGTATTGTTGGCTGTTGCTACAAATATACCCCAGTGACTTATGACCAGGATCATGTTTGGTTTCATGGTGCCTTAAATAAATGACACACTTTAGTTTTAAAGTTGCTCATTTTAGATCCAAATATTTTTTTTAGTCGCTCTTCGCCAGCAGCAGTGAAATGAACAGACGGACTTTAATGTAAATAAATACCTCAAGGAACAATGTAAACGCTGTGCAGCATCTCAACGCTGTCTTCTCTTAGACCACATCAGACTGCACTGATCAGAATCACAGCGACTGCTCGTGATAAACACTGTCACTCTGACTTCATGGAAATAGCAGAGGAACTGTGTGTGGTCTGCACTCCATATCTCCACTAAAGAGAGTGGAAAGGTTGTGTGTGTGTGATTTGGAAGACTGTTCGTATGGTCAGCTGACCTCTAAATTTGTCGTTCTGTGGTCGCTTGTTTTGATGGTGCTTTAGGTTGCTAATGATAATAGTAATAGTATACTAATTTGTTGTCACATTTTTTGTAAAGTTTCTTTTGCATGTTTAATGTATTTATTTGTTTTTAAGAGACATTTACATTTACCTTAAATAAAAACAATAATGTAAAAAAGTACAAATATATGAAAATGCTATATAATAGAATATAATGTGTTATAGCGTGAAAGCTGTTTGAATGTGTTACAGGTTTTGAGGGAGAGTTGTTGGTTTTTATATATGTCTTGAAATGGCTGTAAACTAATTTTGTGTCTCTCTGTCTCTTTTTTTGCAGCTGAGCCAGCCGATCTTCTAAAGATTTTAGATTTTCACAGTTTGCCGGAGGGTGTAACGAAAACTACAGGCTTCTGCACACACCGGAAGTCGTCAAAAGGTCCTGATGTCGCCTACAGGGTCACAAAAGATGCACAGCTTAGCGCTCCTACTAAACAACTCTACCCCTGTGAGTACACACACACACGCGCACACACACACACACACACACACACTCACACATAAACACATGCAGGTGCACCTGTTTACTTTTCTTCCCCATCTTTCCAGTGTTTGGGCTGCTGCTGTCTGTTCAGAGCACACAGACTCTCTGTCCTCAATAACTCTTTCAGAAACTCTTTCATCCTCCCATCCTCACAGACATTCTGGATAATCTATTTAGGAAGATGAGAGAGATGACTCAGTGTTCTGTTAATGTGACCGCATTGGGCCAGAAACGCTGAGCCAATGCATGGTCCCGTTGCATGTACAAATTTATTTGAACATTTTAACATAATTTTTTTTAAATTGTGATATAAATTATTTAATTGTAATTTCATTAAATTTAATGTCATTAAATATTTGTATAATTTTTTTTATTTTATTTTTGGCCTTTATTCTATCTGTCGCTCTCTGACCTGTCTGTGTGTAAAAATAAATAAATTAATTAATTAAATTAATTAATATAAAAAAAATTAATAAAATAAGATTTAATTTAATTTAATTATTTTATTTTTGGCCTTTCCTGTATATGTCGCTCTCTGACCTATCTGTATGTAAAATAAATTAATTAATTAAATTCAATGAATTAAGATAAAAAATTAAATAAAAAACATTTAATATAATTTAATTTACTTTTTTTTGGCCTTTACTCTATAAGTCATTCTCTGGCCTTTCTCTGTTTAAAAATAAATAAATTAATAAATGAAATTAATTAGATAAAAAATAAAATAAAATAAGATTTAACTTAATTTAATTATTTTATTTTATTTTTGAACTTTCCTGTATGTGTCACTCTCTGATCTGTCTGTGTGTAAAATAAAGAAATAAATTCAATTCAATTAATTAAGATTAAAAAAAAAAAACATTTAATTTAATTTAATTTACATTTTTATTTTATTTTTGGCCTTTACTCTATATGTCGCTCTCTGACCTCTCTGTGTGTAAAATAAATAAATTAATTTAATTTAATTGATTAAGATAAAAAAAAATTAGATAAAAAACATTTAATTTAATTTAATTGACATGTTTTATTTTATTTTTGGCCTTTACTGTATGTGTCACTCTCTGAACTGTCTGTGTGTGTCTGAGCACCTCTTCACTACACAGTGGGCCGTAGCCACAGTGCCCTACACTCTCCTTTTGGCAGGGACTCTGAAAATCTGAAGAATTTGATGGAAGGAGGGAGAGGAGAGGCGAGGCAGACAAGGAAAGAGATGCAATACCAGCATTATGAGACTAAACTAGATGAGACTAAATCACACCGACTGTGTTCCAAACTCTAGTATGCTGCCTACGTAGACAGTATTTCTAAGCTTCCTAAGTCTGTTACTGCTACAAAGGCTTTTCTAAATATATATATAGCATATACATACAGTATAAAAATACTTAACGGCCCAATATTTGCAAAAAACTAATGCATCATATAGCAGTTTTAAACTATTTTAAAAAATAAAACAGTTTTATGTCTTACATTGCCACTATATGTATCTTTCTGCTTAATGAAGTTTTAATAAAATGTGGACTTTTTCTAGGTGTTCCCTTCCGTTAAGCTTCATCCAGCAATGTCTGCCCTTAAAAGGCATCTGAGTATAGTTCGTCCAGTGTTTACACGTTTGTCTATCTATTCAAAGCAAATTCGACTTGTAGCTGACTTCTGTTGCATTTGGTTTCTGCTGAATATGCTTGCTCATTTTTTTTGTCTTAATTCTAAAAAAACACATCCCTTCGTAACACATTTTACCTTTGAGGACGTCCCCAGCTGTCCCTAGAAGGGAGGTTTTGTCAGATTGAGCTCACTTCTGGGGATGATTTTGTCCCTTAAGTACAGCTAAGAAAACACACACGCCTGACTGCTTGAGAAATGTACAGGGTGAGTGAAAGCATATGGAAGAAATGAATCATCTGTCGCTCCAAATACAATGCATCTGTTCTTTCTCTCTGTACACTTTTGACTTAGATGCTCAAGATTAACTTCATGCACACACACACACACACACACACACGTAGCGGACTAAGAAAGGCTCTCTTTGCCAAGAAGTTCCTTTTCTTACTCTTCATCTTTTCTTAACTCCTCCTCCTCATGCATACCCATAAGGCCATTGTCTTCCTCTTCCTTTTGTGGCGTGTCTCCAGAGTAACAGAGAGGGGTCGTAGGTCACTGGAGTTCTGGTGATGGTTTGTAAACCTGCAGGAAACCTCTATCAAGATGTCCTGAACAACAGAGCCAGATCACAACAGTACAGACAGAGATGATTGTTCTAGATTTAGACATAGATATATTTCAGACTCTAAAGAGGATATGCTCCAAGTCTGGTCAGATTGGCTGATTTTAAAGGGGCTTTGAGAACTTGGCCAGGCTCGAAAACCAGTTTAAAGACCAGTAAGGGGCTAGACTACACTGTAAAAAGGAAATTAGTTTTTCACAGATGTAAATAAAACAAAGCTTACTGGAGTATGTTTTACAAGAAAATACTATTTTAATCTTTCTGCTTCAAAATTTCACATTTAATACTTAAAAAAAAGATGTTTTAGAAAATGTAATTATAAAAACTTGCTTTAATCTAAATAAATAAATAAATAAATATTTCTTATGTAAAGTTTACTTTTTTTAAGATACAAAAATATGATAATTCATTACATTTAATTTAATTCAATTTTATTTTATTTTAAGATATAACCAATTGAATTTTATTTTATTTGAAGATATAACCAATGGAATTTTATTTTATTTTATTGTCAGTGTATCAACTTTTTATTTTCAAACATTTTCAAAATTTGACGTTTTAATGCTGATTCTAACTTATTTTAATCTAATTAATTAATTATAATTATTCATAAAATAAAGAAATATTTATGTATCCATTTATTGATTTATTACTATATAAAACAAAATAAGATAATTTATGATAATTGTTTTTTGTATTTTAAAATATAACCTTAGGAAGCAAATTTATAATTTAATTTAATTTAATTTAATTTAATTTAATTTAATTTAATTTAATTTAATTTAATTTAATTTAATTTAATTTAATTTAATTTAATTTAATTTAATTATTTTATTAATTTTTTTTTAGTGTGCCACTATGTGTAATTGAGTGTGTTAATTTCTGTTTCTTTATAATTATTTATTATATTTACTAGCTTTTTTTCAGTGTAGTAGCTAATTCACATCTTTTCAGTCATACTAATGGGCATGACCAGCAGGATGATCTATAACAGAGGATCTTGAAATCAGGATTCAGGAGTAATGTGATTCCCATGCGTCCGTAGACTCCAGCATTCCTTTAGGATTCTGCATAAAGACCTCTTTCTGATTGGAGGGGAAGGGAGAGATGAGACCGTAGATATGACGTCCTCTCTGAACTCTGGTTTTGTTTCATATTGCCCTGGTGACGGGCAGACCTCGTCTCCGGAGTGATGGCCCTTAGCTCTTGCCCTTTGACCTTCAGTCTTTAACACAGGAAACCAGGACAAAAGCATCTCTTGTGTGAAGCTGGTGCTTGTGTGAGCATGTAACAAACCTCATGAAATCATAAAAGCATTATGTAAAGTTACATCACACACATGCACAGATAGATAACTGCCTCCCTTGGATTTAAGAAATTTCCATTTCAGTCAGACGTTAAATCTTGAGGTTCGTCTGGTGGCTTTATTTTTTTGACATTCATACACACAGTGTGTGAAATGAAGCACTTAATGTAAACGAAAGCAGAAACGAACCTCTCTGTTCTTGTTCTTGGACAGCTCCGATTATTAACATTCAGAAATCTGTGCAGATCAGACCTCAAATAACCTCATCAGTGTTTTATGAGGTTTTTAGAGATGCAGACTGTCTGTAATGGTGTGACTCGAGCAGAATCACATCTGAAGACTCAAAAAATATCCCCAGACATAAACAGAGGAAAAAAGGAGGAGTTAGACGATGGAGACGGGATTCCAGGAAGGCCGTTGTCTGAGAGTTTTTAGTAACATGTTCTCTCTAAATCATTAGAAACTTTGTGAAATCCAGTACTGGACTGTAAACCTGTGCCGTTGATCAAATAATAAACACTAAACACTGCAGCAATCATCAGGTGTGTTTACTGCACTTATGTATGGATAACATGAAAACTCACTTCCTGTCCAAGATTTTCCCAGAGGTCTTGTCGAAGGGCATCTGTTTGGCACATGTTGTGTGTGTGAGAGAGAGAAGTCATGTCTGTTCTTCTCGTTTTAGAAGGAGACTGTTTGATTTCGCCCTTTTTTCCTTCTCTTTATTTGTTTTTTTCAAAGTTTGACTGGACTTAAAGTTCAGTCTTAAAGGAACAGTTCACCCAGAAGTGTCAATCTAAAAGCTGCTCTTTTCCAGACAGGAACAAGGAGTTTCAAGCTTCATAAAAATTACCAAAAAAAAGGAACATAAATGTCTTGTTTGCTGTCAGGATAAAATGCAAATACATTATCTGGTTAAAGGTGCTGTCAGAAAGTTTGCATTTTTAAGCAAAAAAAAATTGGGTCTCTAGGATTTGTAATGTTTTTAAAAGAAGTCTCTTATGCTCACCATAGCTGTATTTAAATGTGTATACAGTAAATATTAGTATTATACAGTATAATCTGCAGTGTTGTGAAATATCATTACAATTTAAAATAATTATTTTCTATTTCAATTTATTTGAAAATATAATTTATTTCTGTGATGCAAAGCTGATTTTTCAGCATCATCACACACACATGATCCTTCAGAAATTATTCTAATATACTGATTTGCTGCTCATGAGGCATTTATTGAAATTATGAATGTTGTAACAATCTTTTGTAACTTAATTAATGTCTTTACTGTCAGTTTTGGTCAATTTGTTGCATTCGTGTTGAATGAAAGTATTAGTTTCTTTCAAAAACAAAAAAACTTCCTGACTCCAAACTTTCTTCTGAAAAATATAGTGCACAAATCAAATGGACCACTTTAATGAAAATGTAATGATACTTTACTGGTGTTTTTGGAGCTCGATAGTCCTCATTCACTTTCATTGTGTGGAAAAGAGTCAACTCTGAGATTCCCTAAAAACAGCTCATTTTATGTTCCTCACAAGAAAAAAAGTCATAGTCTGGACTGGTATTATGGTGAGTAAACAGTGACAGAATGTTCATTTTTCATTGAGCTGCTCCTTTAAGAATGTTGCCGTATATTTTCCTCTCTGTTTGTACTTGTGATTCTCTCTCTGTTTGTTCTATCCACCTCTCTCTGCTAGATGAATTAGAGTAATAAAATGTCTTTTAGGGAACAGCTGTTCTCCTCATTACTCTGTCCATCTCTCTCGCTCTCTATACTCCCTCCTAGAAGATCCAAGACTCTTATCAACACACACACACACACACACACACACACACACTGTTACAGAGTTTCCCAAAGATGTGCCAGAGCTCCAACCGTTTTCCATTCTGCTCTTGTCCATGTCAAACACTTTATCTTTGTTACCTGTCAGCATCTGTCCGCTCACAGACGTGATGCAATGCTCTGTCACACACTGTCCTCAATATTTTGTGCCAAGTAAACCCCCTAAAACACTGGATTTTCAAAAATAACTCTCTCTCTCTTTAGCGTCCGTGTTTCCTGAGGACTTCTCCATCTTGGCGACGGTGAGGCCGAACAAAGGCAGTCAGTCCTTCTTGCTGTCGGTGTATAACGAACAGGGCATCCAGCAGCTCGGTCTGGAAGTGGGACGCTCTCCTGTCTTCCTGTATGAGGATCACTTGGGCAAACCCGGCCCGGAGGACTATCCGCTCTTCAGAGGCGTCAACTTGGCAGACGGAAAGTAAGAACACGTGCACAAGCTGTGTATTGATCATTTGAAATATGGTGTGTGATTTTGACACGGTATTTCACTGTCAGGATTTATTTTCTTGACACTGGACACTTTAGGGCTGGTTACGTAACGTGTGGTTAGGATTTAGTGTGTTTGGTTTTGATGTGCGACATATTTAATCTATCACACTGCTGTAGAGCCAACACCTGCACAGGTGAGCAGACACAGGTGTGACGCCCTGTTTGACTACATAAACACTGCAGAAACACATCAATAACACATGTGCAGATGGGACACTTCGGGTGGATAGATAGATAGATAGATAGATAGATAGATAGATAGATAGATAGATAGATAGATAGATAGATAGATAGATAGATAGATAGATAGATAGATAGATAGATCTATGGATGGATGGATGGATGGATGGTTGGTTGGTTGGTTGGGTGGGTGGGTGGATGGATGATAGATGGATGGATGATAGATAGATGCATAGATAGATGGATGGATGGATGGATGATAGATAATAGATGGATACAGTAGATAGATAGATAGACAGATAGATAGACAGATAGATAGATAGATAGATAGATAGATAGATAGATAGATAGATAGATAGATAGATAGATAGATAGATAGATAGATGGATGGATGGATGGATGGATGGATGGATGGATGGATGGATGGATGGATGGATGGATGATAGATGCATAGATAGATAGATAGATGGGTGGGTGGATGGATGATAGATGATAGATGGATACAGTAGATAGATGGATGGATGGATGGATGGATGGATGGATGATAGATAGATAGATAGATGGATGGATGGATGTATGGGTGTGTGGATGGTTGGTTGGTTGGATGAAAGATAGATTCATAGATAGATAGATGAGTGGGCGGATGGATGATAGATGATAGATGGATACAGTAGATTGATAGATGGATGGATAAATGGATAGACCCTGATTGGTGCGTGTGTTTCTGTCAGGTGGCACCGTGTGGCGATCAGTGTTCACAAACAGAGCATCACTCTGGTTTTGGACTGTAAGAAAAAGGTGACACGGACGTTATCCAGAAGCCCTCACCCCATCATCGACACTAAAGGCATCGTGGTCTTCGGGACGCGCATCCTGGATGAGGAGGTGTTTGAGGTAAGACGCAGCTCCAGAGTCTTTCCTACAGAATATTAGTCAAAAAGTTCTTCACCTCTCCTCAGAGCAGGGATCCTCAAATCTGGGGCACGACATCCACTTTTCTAACCCCAATCAAACAGACCTGAGCATGCTAATCAATGTCTTCAGGATCATTAGGAAATCACAAGTATGTGAGATTGATCAAGGTTGGAGCTAAACTTTGCAGCCCATTGGCCCTCCACGACAAGATTTGAGGAACCCTGCCTTAGAGGCTTCTTCATTGCTCTTTCATGGGTTATCAGTTTGATGAGAGTAAGAACTGAGATACAGTACAAGATATATTTCATTTGAACTGGGCTTCTTTGGACTTGTTGTCAGGGTCTTTAGCAGGGATTTG
The DNA here is from genome assembly GCF_023724105.1 of Carassius gibelio. Taxonomy (NCBI): domain Eukaryota; kingdom Metazoa; phylum Chordata; class Actinopteri; order Cypriniformes; family Cyprinidae; genus Carassius; species Carassius gibelio. Next base: position 24,452,735 of record NC_068416.1, on the reverse strand, counting down.
TGGACATGTGTCTGTGGTCTTCACTGAGTGATGAAATGTTTCAGCATCTTTCTGTGACTGTGTCCAGTGGAGATGTGAGAAAGGAACGTGTGCATGTTTGTTTAGCACCTAGTTGTGGTTATGTAGTGCTAATGTAAGATTGTAGGGTTAACCTGTGGCACAAGGGTTTATAGACTGTCGTGTGTGCTTGTGTGTGTGTGTAATGGTCAGGTCTACCATAAATGTTTAAAATAAGTATACAGTACATGTGCAGTGTGGTTAGGCTTGTATTTGGTCAGACTATATTGCTCAGAAAGATATGTCATAGTACTCATGTTATTTCTGCAGTCAGTGTGCCCTCTAAAAGACATAGTGATAATTAAAAATGAGATGGGATAAAAAAATATATATTTCAGTTCTTTTGTGTTTGCTCGCAAAATGTTTGCATTTTCCTGAGAAATTTTAGTTTTGCTTGCAAGACTTTTGTGTTTGAATTAATATGAGGTGGTGGGAGGAAAAAGGATATTTGTGTTTTTTTGTAAGAAATGCAACAATTTTGTTAGCGAAACCAAATATTTTGTGTGTAAAAGCAAAGTTTTGTAAGTGTATTGCAAATATTTAGCAAGAAAACGCAAAGTTTCTTGAGAGAAATGCAATACATTTGCGAGAGAATGCAAATATTTTGTGAGAAAACGCAATGTTTCTTGAGAGAAATTCAGTACTTTTGGGAGAGAACGCAATTATATTGTGAGAAAGCGCAACATTTCTTGTGAGAAATACAGTACTTTTGGGAGATAATGCAAATATTTAGCAAGAAAATGCAACGTTTCTTGAGAGAAATACAATACTTTTGTGAGAGAATGAAAATATATTGTGAGAAAACGCAACATTTCTTAAAAAGAAACAATACTTTGGCTAGAGAATAAAAAAAATATTTAGGAAGAAAATGCAATGTTTCTTGAGAGAAGTACAATACTTTTGCAGGAAAATGCAAATATTTTGTGAGAAAATGCAACGTTTCTTGAGAAATACAATACTTTTGCAAGAGAATGAAAATATTTTAGAATATAATTGTTTTGTTATGTTAGATTAGTCAAAAGTTAAGACGTTTTTGCACAATATTGGACAAAAAAGCAAAATAAATAATGCAGTGCAGTATGCAGGAAGCAGTTCTTTTTATAAACACATGCAAATCCAAAACATCTGAGAAAACTGAATTTTTGCTGTTTGTTTAATCTCAGTGTCTTGATAGCAAAAACTGAAGGATTGTGGGATTGGAACGGTCTGTCAGTGGATGTGAGTCATTCAGAAGGACTGTAGGTAATGTTAGTGTTCATCCCGAGGGTTTTGACCGCAGACGCACAGGGTTCATGGAATGCTGATGTGTCTTTAAGGTTTGGTCTACCTTTCTGTTTGAAGTTCAAGTGTTTGGAGAAAATGGAAAGAGGTGCGTGTTTTTTTCCACAGAGCGAGACACAGAGTCACCACAGAACCTTAACCAAACCCCTGTCGTATACACACAGAAAATATACTTCATATTTCATTTCAGAGCCTGCACGTGTAATTCAATTCCCTTAAATGCTGACACATTTTACTAAGATAAACAGAAAGAGAGAGAACAAAAGACAGAGAGAAATAAGAGGGAATCTCAAAATCAAGAGAGGAAATGAACAAAAAGCATACATTAGATGTTGTGTTATTTGCATTAAGTTGACCTGTTGGGTTTATTTGGATTTACTGTAAGTGCTTAAATTTACCTAGGTGTTTCTTTAAAATGATATAAAATACTGCATGTTCCAAAAACTGTGTGAGCTTCCTACTTAGACAACTTTTTTTTTTTTTGCATCATAGTCACACTTTTTCTAATTATACCTTTCATTTTGGATGAAATCGACAGCATGTATACTTTATAGATAATACAATCCCAGAATGCATTGGGATGAGCTCAGTGATTTCAGCCGACATGGCAGATGAGTCATTTTAACTGTAAATAATAAACTTAATTTGTGGGGCTTTAATGGAAAATACTGATATACTGTTAATAGTTCTGTTTAGTTAAAAATGCACTCAATATTTAATATGTTTTCATACTCATTTAATGCTACCATCATAATAAAATGATAAATGATGCCCTTTAATTGTAGCAGAGAGTTTTGCATAGGAAAGCACTGTTTGCTTCATTATTATTATTATTATTTTAATGTAAAAACTAAATTCTTGCCTTTGTTGCACAAATAATTACAAAGAAACAGCAAGTAACACATTAAATGTGACATTTTGAGGTGAAAATATATATATTTTTTATAGTGAGTTTCTGCACTGTAGAGCATTCTGAATGTAGACAGTAAAGTCTCCTGCAGCATCTCACTGTTATCAGTTTTAGGTTTGTATCAGATGGAAAATATCTCACTCACGGAGGAAAAGGTGATGTTTTTGTGGAAAGTTCTGGTAAGAATGAGGAGTTTGAAGCTCATGTCTCATGACATCATTGAGGGGGTTTCCACAGCACACGTACAGGTCAGCAGAAGTGTGTGTGTGTGTGTGTGTGTGTGGGAGAATTTCTCAAATCTTACAGACGTGTGGTTGACATCAGCATGATTCACATGTCACCCATTGCACTCGTCTGCTTGATCTGTATCATCATTCTGTCTAACCTGACTGAAAGAGAAAATGAGAGAGGAAGAAAGGTATTTAAAGAAAGAAATGCTGAATGTTTAGAGTTTCTCTTTTAAAGAAGGACAACAGCAGCTCTAAAGTCAAGAGAGATGACATGACATAAATCTGCATTCACTACACATTTAACTTCTATTATGTGCTGCATTTCTGAGTGGAATGAAATATTGTGTAGAAAATAAAGTGGGCGGGACTTAATAGTCAGGATGCATTAAATTGATCAAAAGTGACAGTAAAGACGTTATGTTGCAAAAATTCAACATGGTTTGGTTTTTCTAAAATTTTATCAAAGAACCCTGAAAAGAATTCCGCAAAAATATTAAGCAGCACAACATTATTCAACATTGATAATAATAGGAAGTGTTTCTTGAACAGAAAATCAGCATATCAGAGTGATTTCTGAAGGATCATGTGACATTGAAGGCTGGGGGAATGATGCTGAAAATTCAGGAATTTTTTTTATTTTAAAATAGTTTGAAGAAAAACATTTATTTAAAAATATTTCACAATATTACTGATTTTACTGTGTTTTTGATCAAATAATTGCTGGCTTGATTACAATACAGTAAGAGACTTATTTCAAAAATGTCCAAATAGTCAAGTAAATTACATATTTGTTTACATATTTTGCCATTCAATTGGGTGCTGCTTAAATTTCTAATTGCACATTTAAATATGATTTTGTATGTAAATAGGTGACTAAACTTTCTCAGGCTGAATGAGGGAGAACATTAAAGAAACACTGCACAGATTTTTTGGTTCAGTAGTTTCCGGCATTCCAAATTAAACTTTATAATGGTTCCTCGTGAAAACATAGTTTAAATAATCCATCATTCAACGCTGCAGTTAAGGAAGCTGAACATTTCAAGACCAAGAAACTTTTGCTGTAGGGCCAGATATGGCATTATAATCAAATGGAGAAGTGAAAGGGGAGTTGAATGATGGAGAAAAGGAGAAATGAAGGAGTGAATGCTGACGGAGGGTTGGTGGACAAAAGGAACGCAGGGAAAATGCAGTGGTAGACATGCTTGTTGCTTTTGGCAAAGATCTTAAAGGTCTCCAGACGCTGCCACTGTGTGTGTGTTCACGTCATTGGATGGCTAGGTTTCTGTGGTTGGTTTTTTTGACTCTTGAGAATGGCCAGACACTGCCTGGATCTGTGTGTGTGTGTGTTTGTGTGTGTGTGTGAACACCGTCACACGTGTGAGCGTCTGCATGTGGCGACTGCGGTTTCCACACGGATATTCCGTCGCTCTTGTGGAGCGTTTCATGCAGCTTCGTTAAAATCTTCCGCGATCGCTCCCACAGCGTGAGTCCGTGTTCTAATGCGGATCACATGCGGCCTGATTCCCGTGTCTTGGGCTGATGAGGTCATAAGCAGCTGCGATTATGTCATTTTTAAACAAACCTAATAAGTACAAGTCCTCGAGGTTTGAAACTGATTAGACCGGATCGAGTGTGTCTGTGTGGCTCAATCAAACACAAACTGTCATGAACATGTCTGGGTCATATTAAACTCCAAAAAACTGTTTTTAACATGTTTAACCTTTTCTGTATATACAGAATTACACAAAAGACTGCCATGAAAATTATGTCACCGTGCTAATCCAGAAATAAAATGAAAAAAAAAATGTCAAAAAAAAAAAAATGTCAAAGACCTATCATACAGGTTTCATTTTCTTTAAGCATCATATGTAAGTAGTATTATTAAATTTGAATTTGAATATATATGTGTGTGTATGTTATAGAGTATAATATGTATGTGTATACATTATAGATTATAATATGCATCCTTATAATATTATTATAATTCTAATAATTGTATATGTATTATTATATTATTATTGTGCCTTAATTCTAATATTATTTGTATATACACTGTTAATATATATTATTTAATATTCATCAATGTAATAAAAACATCCTCTCACATTCAAAGGCTTTTATTGCAATCAATATATAAATCATATATATATATATATATATATATATATATATATATATATATATATATATATATATATTATATATATATATATGTATGTATTATATAATTTGTGTGTATATAAAACATGATGTATAAATATAAAGCATATGTATAATAATATGTATTTTAATAATATTATACATTATAATCCTTGTAATTTCTGTATTTATAGTATTATATAAATAAGAGAATAATTTAATTAATAATTTATACAAGTGACTACAGCTGTAGTATGAGTCAGACATGTTTTAATGAGATTCATCCAATGCGTGTGTGCAGTACATGCACTTGTGTGTGTGTGTGTGTGTGTAAACATGCAAAATGAAATATGGACAGAACGAGGAATCGAGATGTTTTCAAGTACTGAAGGGAACGTGTTGTACTCTGGGCTCCCTACCAGAAGTAGTCTGGGATCCTTCCTCCATTTTTGTTCATTTGCAGCAGTGCTGTATATCGCCCCCTTCTGTTGACTGGAGCCATTTGAGACTAATTTTTGTTAGAGTGTTGTTTTGAAACATTTCAAAAGTGTCTATGTGTGTGTGTGTGTGTGTGTGCAGTGTTTTGGCTGTGCACGTCACCACAGGCAGCTGCTCAAACAGTTAGTTCAGACTCCAGAGAGAGATGTGGAGAGCTTTTGGGGAAAAAGACGCTCGTATTTCAACGCTGCTGACAATGCAATGTCTATTATTCTCTCTCTCCCTCTCTCTGTCCCACATTAATGTGATCAATTTCTCTCAGACACACAGAAATCCTAGAATAGATCTCCGTACACCTCTGTTTCTTCTTTCCTCTTGTCTGTTCTGCTCCTCTTCTCCTCGCACGCTATGCAAACAGAAATATTGTGTGTTCAAATCTGGAGTAATGTGGAAAGTCCAAGGGATCGGTTTACAGACCTGATTTATTCCCGTTTCAAATATTTGCAGATGACGGAGAAATAAGTATTAGAGAAGACAGCCGGTTCAGTTTGTACTATTTTTAGATTATGAGCAGAAGAGGATGAGTGTGATTAATAATAGCTTCAAGGGATTATTGTATTGTCTATGTACTATGTATTGTCTAGAACTGCCAAAAGTTTTATTTTAAGGTTAGGGCTCATCTGAATGTGTTTGATGGTGGTGAAATAATAATTAAAAGCTTACTTGTCAATGTAATTTGCTTCGGATAAGAGCTTGTGCTCAAATTAGCACTCAGTGACTATATTTAGTTTATGTTAAGAATAGTAGATTTGTCTGTGTGTGTGTGTTGGGCCGGTTTGAAAGGGTTGAAGTGTGTGTGGATTAAGCAGACTCTGGATTTTGGATCTGAATCTGGTGTCAAGTTCAAACACATGTTTACTCTGGCAAACAATCCAGAGCAACAGCCAGCGAGAAATGACTACAATCATTGTTCCTACAGTAAAGCTTTAGGAAAATGTCACGAGGGACAAAGAGAACAAAAACAGGGAATGAAACCAGGAAAGACACTGATGCTACTTACACTGTTTTTTTTATTTTTTTAAGAAGACTCTTATGTTCTCCAGTGCTGCATTTACCTGATAAAAAAATCCAGTGAAAACAGGAATATTAAGAAATCCTATTCCAATTTCAAATAGCTGTTTTTTTATCTAAATATATTTTAACATTTAATTTATTTCTGTGATCAAAGCTGTATTTTCAGCATCATCAAGGCAGTCTTCAGTGTCACATGATCCTTCTGAAATCATTTTAATAGGCTGATTTGTCAAAAACAGTTGTGCTGCTTCATATTTTTGTGGAAACCATGATGCTTTTTTTTTTTTTTCTCGGATACTTTGATGAATAGAAATTTCAAAAGAGCAGCATTTATGTCATTATGTCTTTACTGTCACTTTTCATCAGTTTAATGCATCCTTGTTGAATAAAAGTAATTTTTACAATAAAAAAAGCCAAACTTTTTGTGCAAACACAAGAACGAAATGCTAATTTCATTTTACATGCATTTTTGAATATAAGCTATAATTTAATAATCTAATTTGCAGGCACTCATTTGCATGCAAAGTACATGCATAAAGATTCATAATGCAGGCCCATCTGTCTCATTAAAACAATTATTGTTTTTATTAAATTAAAATCTGTGTTTTTTGTTGTTGTTTTTTGTTTTTTATTTTTACACAAAGTGTAATATAATGCTCCATGTTGCATTTGTTTATTAAAAAAATATATATATTATGTCTCCTGGATTTCCCATGTTACGTTATATGGCTAAAGGTAATTTTCATAAACATAATTCAGTTCAAAAGAACAGCATTTATTTGAGATAGAAATGTTTGTAATGTTATAAATGTCTTTACTGTCACTTTTAGTCAATTTAATGCATCCTTGCTGGACATATTTTGCTTAAAGCAGAACTTAAAGCATGTTACCCTGCACCAACGTTTCCCTGAGAACAAAAGTACCCATAATTCTCTCTGTTATGCAAGCTCTGTGGAGCTCTGTGTTCAGCTGTTTGCTCGGCTCCAGAAGCGTTTTGTTCTGCAGTATTCTCTGTGGCTCTTGTGTTTGCTGTGCTGACTCTGTCTGGTCACTCTCTCAGCCAAATCTCCACACGGCCTGGAGAGCCTTCTGCACGACTCTCTCTCTCTCTCTCTGTCTCTTTGTCTTGTCTTTCCGTGATGATTTCGATCTCCTTCATTAGATAATCTGTTTGTGTGCTCTAGTCTCTTCATGTTTGACTCTAAACTCGTGTCAGTTCCAGACATTCATCTTCCTGAGTTCACACTCACTTTGCACACATTTTCTCCGCCTGCTTGTACAAGTTTCCTCAGATCGCTGTGGGAAAAATGTGTATTAGTGCGTGTATAACAAGGAAGAATCACCGATTAGACTGATATATGAATCTGACTGGTATAATAAATCAGTGCCATTTAGAAACGGATTGAAATAATAGTATTTTGAAAGTGATGATGCAATGTCAGCTCTTGAATAAATCACGCTTTATTAATTCAGTTGCACACACACACACACACACACAATGAGTGGAAAAACTCTTAACCCTCAAAATGAACTAAAAATATCACTTCAATTAAAAATCGCTGAATATACCAAAACCAATTGCTGTTATAAACACTCTAACTATAATAACAAGCATTAACAATCAACTTGGCAGTGCATTATGGGAAAGAGTCATTTGTTCATGAAGCAGATTATTGTGGTCATAACTGAAAGGATTGTGTATGTTTTTGTGCATGTGGAAATGAGAGAGAAATGCTCACAAATTATAGTAATTATGGACAAGTGGATTATTGTTTTGCAGTGAGCACATATTGTAAAGTCAGTCAAACACGAATTACCTTTTCAGATGGTAATGGAATGTTTCTCTCTCGTAGTGTGTGTGTGTGTGTGTGTGTGAGTGTACAGGTGCTGGTCATTGTGCCCTAATTCAATCAGACAGTTTTGGCGTCTGCTCAGGTTCTGACTCAACCCTCTCCTCCCAGACTGTGACCCACTTTCACTGTGTGTGTGTGTGTGTGTGTGTGTTTCCTGTCCTATTGCAACAGGTGTTTCATCCCTTTTCCATACTGTATTCATTATTTTTTCAAAACCCATGGTTATTGAATGAAAGGACACAGCTGTTTCTCTCCTGTTTCTATGCGTGCTTTGAATTTTAGATCAATTTAACATAATGCTGTTTTGACTCTGCTTCATATGAAGACTCATCATATTTGTGCGATTGTTGTAAATGTTTCTTCATGCATTAGTATACAGTTCAATGGTAGGTTTGGCAAACCAAGAACAGCTCTTATTCTTTTCTTCTGTTAACAGTTCTTGGACCTCTGCACTTTTCCAAAAACTTACGAATCAGTCTGAGCAGTTGCTGAAGTAATCGGACTCACTTACTCAACTGCTATATAAAACGAGAATGACTAATTATCATTTCAATCATCATTTGGCAACATAATGAGAACAGAAACATTTATGAATAATATTTACATAATTAATTATATTCAAATTTATGTTTTAATGAATTATAACTAGGGCTGCACGATGTGTCGTTTAAGCATCGATATCGCGATTTACGATCCCACTATAGTCACATCGCAGGATGTGTGATGTAAGCTGTCGTAGTTGATCCGTTATTCATTAACTGTACGGGCCAGCTGCTCCCCGGCCCTTGACGAATGTGATTCATGGATTAAAGGCAAGAGAGATTGCGCGCGAGAGAGAGAGCGAGCGCGCACAAGAAAGAGAGAGAGCGCAAGAGAGAGAGCGTGCGAGAGAGAGAGCACGAGAAAGAGAGAGAGCGCGTGAGAGAGAGCGCGCGAGAGAGAGAGCGCGCGAGAGAGAGAGCACGAGAAAGAGAGAGAGCGCAAGAGAAAGAGAGCACGAGAAAGAGAGAGAGAGAGAGCGTGCGAGAGAGAGAGTGCACGAGAGAGAGAGAGAGAGCACACAAGAAAGAGAGAGAGCGCAAGAGAGAGAGCGTGCGAGAGAGAGCGAAAGAAAGAGAGAGAGCGCAAGAGAGAGAACTTGCGAGAGAGATCGCGCGCGAGAGGGAGAGAGCGCGAGAGGGAGAGAGCGCAAGAGAGATCGCGCGCGAGAGAGAGAGCGAGCGCAAGAAAGAGAGCGCAAGAGAGAGAGCGCAAGAGAGAGATCGCGCGTGGGAGAGAGAGCACGAGAAAGAGATAGAGCGCGCGAGAGAGAGCGTGCGAGAGAGAGTGCACACGAGAGAGAGAGAGAGCACAAGAGAGAGAGCGTGCGAGAGAGAGTGCACACGAGAGAGAGCACGAGAAAGAGAGAGAGCGCAAGAGAGAGAGCGTGCGAGAGAGAGTGCACACGAGAGAGAGCACGAGAAAGAGAGAGAGCGCAAGAGAGAGAGCGTGCGAGAGAGAGTGCACACGAGAGAGAGCACGAGAAAGAGAGAGAGCGCAAGAGAGAGAGAGCGCGAGAGAGAGAGACAGAGGGAGAGAGAGGGAGAGAGGCCGCACGCTCACCGTCTTCAAACAACACGAGCGCTGTCTTGTTCTCTCTCCCTCGCGCATATTAATCAATTGACACGATAGTGTCGATGTTTAAATCATTTAAAATGAGAATGTATGCTCACCCCATTTTTATTTGCAAGAAAAATTTGATTAGATTTCATATCGCAATATATATCGCAGAAAAATAAAATATCCCAATGTAATTTTTCCCCAATATCGTGCAGCCCTAAAATCAATTAACATTATTTTATAAATATATATTTATAATTAATTCATTAATTGTGTGTGTGTGTGTATATATGTTATTTTTTTATTGCTAAAATGATAGTACATTATTATGTAAATTATACGTTATTATGCATACATTTTTGGAATTATATAACTTATTTTTATCTAGCTCTTTTTTGATACCCTTGCTCTTGCTGGCTCCTTAAAACATTATGGAAAGTAAAAGTAAATCACAATACTTAGTAAATGTTAGTAAATTGTAAGCTGTATAAGATGTAACTCTTTATTAAAGGTGCATTGAATGAACTGTACTTCTTTCCCTCACAGCATCATTGTCATTTGCATCAAATGAGTGGGAATTATGCTCGCTCTGCTGGTCTTATTTGTCTCTTACATGGCCTGTAACAAGCACAAGGATGTTTCAGTCCTTCATATTTGTTTGTGCTATTTTTACAGAAGTTCTAACAGTTGATTTCTTTGTTTCCAGGGTGACATCCAGCAGTTGATGATTGTATCGGACTATCGCGCTGCGTTTGATTACTGTGAGCACTACAGCCCCGACTGTGAGGTTCCTGCACCTGAACAGCACCAGAACCAAGACCCAAACACTGATAAAGATGTAAGTTCATACAGTATACTGTTCTTCCTCCAAGATTCATTCTCTTAGAGCTTGAAGAGCATTGAGGACATTCCAGAAAAGCTCTGTACAAAGCCAAACCAGCATAGATGCACCTCTGTTGAACTCAAGAACATCTTACCAAAGCTCTTTTAAATCTGAAAATCAAAAATAAAATCAGCCAAGTACTTAACAAAGATCCCTTGCCTAAATGGTATATGATTTAGTGCAAGTGCTTCTCACATTCTCTTCTGTAAATATAGAATCTGGTTTTGGTGTTACAGTTGGCATATCTGACAGCACAAAGCGCTCACTGTCTGAATATTAATACATTTATTCAGCTTTCATACAGTATTTGGAATGGAGTAATAAAACATGCCTCTACTCGTGTGCGTGTTTTTCAGGCGTATTAATTCTTTATGGCTCTTTCCATCTCATCGGAAAAGACCCAGTTGCATGCTGTCTGTTTAGAGTGTATTTTTCCAACCGAACATATGAGTTCATCAGTCAGAGAAACGAAAAGAGAGAGAGATAGAGGGAGGAGAGGAGAGCTCTGAAGCAGGTCTCAGCCTGTGCAGTATTGCTGACATACTGTATTAATAATGTACTATTTTTTTTTTTTAAAGAAAATACATTATTTTGTCACTAAATTAAATGCTAAAGTAATATTCAAGTCTTTCTGTTAAAGTACGACAAGCAAAAAAAAATAAAAAATGTCACATTTATGTGATGAATTAAACTTTAAGATTTTGCCAGTTGTGCTTTTCTAAGGGATTCAGTGTTAAATCGTTCAGATATATTTAAAAAAGAAAAAGAAAAAAAAAAGGTACATTTGTACTGCATTTGAAAAAAAAGTTTTTCCAAATCTAATCTTACATTTATATTTAAAATGTGAAAAATTTAAATAAATAAATTAATTAATCAATTAATAAAAAAACATTATTTTATTAAATAAAATGCTTATTAATTAATATATATATATGTCTTTCCGTAGAAATATGAGAAGACAAAAATCCCATTTCACATTTATTTGACGATAAGATTTCAAAATTAATGCTTTTCTAGTGTTTTTGATGCTTAAATCATTAATTCCAGTTAATTCAGGCTGGGTTAACAAAATTGTGTGTTAATAATGTAAAAATATTTAAAGAAAAGTCATTATTTTGTCACTACGTAAAGACTGTCTTGTAGAAATATTATACATTTAAAATGTGTCAAATGAGTGTTACAACATACAGATGAGAAGAGATGGACTAAAACCCACAAAAGTCCCATTTTTATTTCATGGGATCAACTGAGTGCTCATATTCTCCATAGTCTCTGTCCATCTGGGTTCACTCAGATGCCAATATCCTCTGAGAGATACGGAGAGAGGAATAGAAGGCATTAAATGAAAGACTGAGAGATTTAGCATGTGAAACAGACGAGAAAATAGTTTAAGCTGAATAACACAGAGATGACCAACCGTTATCAATTGATTCTCTATGGGAGCCTAGCAAAAGGCAGGCTGAAGGGAATTGTGGGATTGACCACGGGGCAAAACAAATGGCTAGAATGTCAAAAAGTGGAGAAATGCTGAATTTAATGCAGACGACAGGTGCAAAATCACACTTTATATTAATGTGACCAATTACACTCTTTGTTATTAGTGCTGGAGTCTCTGGTGGATTCAAAGTTTGCTGTTTATTGGCAAAAACTTAGTTTTTCAGGCACTGGTCAATTTTGAGATTTTTCATGATGTGCTGTTTCAAACTAGTAGAAATAAAACATTCAAAATACTTTTAAAATACTGTTTTATTGCACTTTCTACAGTATATTACAGTCTTTTAGATTTCACTTGCAGTACATACTGTATCTTTAAAGGTTGTTTTCTCAAAATATAAAAGTTTTTGTCCATTTAGCAGCACTTACATACACCAAACTTTCTATATTCTGAAAGTTTTTACTAAGGGGTTTGTTCATATACCATGTGCCTGATTTTATACAACACGTATTCCTAAAAACATGGAAAAAATTCTTAATTTTTAACAGGCTGTGATTTTTTTCTTGCATGCACCGCAGTTTATAGCTTTAATCCTAACCATAGTCTGAAGGTTTTTACTGAAGGGTTTGTTCTTATATTATTTGCCTGGATTTATGCAATATTTTATTCTCAAAAAACATGGTGATCTTTAAAGACTGCGAGTTTTTTTACACATCAGGAGTACTTGCATGCACCAAAATGTACAGTTTTTTTAAGGCTGGGTTCACAAATGTCTTGAAATGTTTTCTCAGCTCTAAATCGAGCCCATGACTTTGCTATTGCTAGCTTCATGCTTTACCATTTGACATTCAGAAACATAAATGAACAGAACACCACCAAGAATCGAAAAAATAAAACAGTAATATTCGTAAAAAGCTTTTCGATCGGAAAAACTGGTGTGGCCAACATATGGTAAAGTTGTGTCTGAGCTATGCCTGTAAAATGAAATGATATGCAGGTGACTGCAGCATGTGGTGCGTTCTGGACATCTTTACATCTTTCAGGGCTTTGATGTCAGCATGCTGGCACAGAAACAGCCCTCTGCTGACCTCACGTTCACCTTTTTCAGTTTTGTGTGTGTCAGGAGCTGTAAATCTGAGTGTGGGCGGCAATATGAAAAAACCCTGATGCACCTTTGACCAGCCCTTCAAAAGCCAAGTCTGCTGTTTAACTATCAGCGAAACCTCTTTACAGATGAAAACGTGATGAGTTATCTGTTGCTAATGTGTGGGAATTAAGGAGAGAGAGGCAAAACGGTGAATTCCTTGCGTTCTTCTCTTTGTCGCTAGATAAGAGAGAACATGGATTTCCGCTGGACTCAGTCAGAGGGAATCCCTCCTTCCCTCAGCTCTTTCTTCTCAGAGAATTCGAGTCTATTAAATCAAGACAGCTGCTTGAATGGTTAAATTAGCACGCTGTGAGAGTACCGTGTATGATCATATGAACATTGTGAACTACCAATGCACACTTACAAAAGAACTAAGAAAGCTGAAAAGGAGAAAATGCATGCAAACACACAGTATTTTAAAATCTAATAACACTTAGTTTCTACATTTCTCTTCAGAACACAGAGGATGACTACTATTATGAATATCCCTACTATGAGGACATGGACAACGAAAAGAGGGAAGAAACGACAACCGATGAAACGACTGGAACCGAAACTGAAGACCTAACGGTCAGTCTTATTTAAGGATTATTTATGTACTATTGTAGTATTTATTCTTTTTAAATTAGCTTTTATTTTTTAGTTTAAGTTTTGCTTTTGTCATTTTTATTAGTTTTATACACACACACACACACACACACACACACACACACACATATATATATATATATATATATATATATATATATATGTATATATATATATATATATATATATATATATTTCTGTTTATATTTAATTGATTGTATTGTAGTTTTTTAATAAATTTTTATTAGATTTTGAGTTTTACTAATTTTATTTCATTTTCAGCTTATATTATTTCAGTTAGTTGCCTAGGCTACATCTGTAATTTATTTTTTTCAGATTTACGTTAATATTCTAATATTTATCTAATATTTTAGTATTACTTTATGTCCACTTTTTTAATTGTCAAAAATTTAATTTTATAACAAAATAATTCATAATTCATAATAAGGCTAGGTCAAGTAAATATTTTACATTTCATATTTCTAATCCAACATTAAACCATGTCCGTAGCTTATTATTTTCTTCCATAATATGGCATAATTGCTAAAATATATTATTTGATTTAAAAATGTGGAGTGGGACAACTACTCAAAATAAGAATCAATAGTTCAGTTCCCAGCATTAGTCTGTAACTTTAATATTCCTAACTGGGATTCGGTGAATTGAGAGTGAATCAAGAAATCAGTGCATTCATCAAATCATTCATTTTCAACTATTTATTCTAAAGAAGTGTCTCTTTCCTGTGATGACCAGGTGTCTGTTCCGGATAGCGGTCGTGTGGTTACATCGGTTATCAGTGGTGGAACAGGCGGCTCCAGCAGTTCCTCGAGTAGCTCCTCGTCCTCCTCTTCTTCATCCTCTTCATCCTCCAGCTCTACCACGACTACTGGCGAGGAACCGTACGACGGCTACGATGGATATGAGACTGGATATGACACATATTATGACGAGTCGACCTCGGCGCCTGACGGCTCCCGGACCATCAGCATCACTAGCACAGGCACAGGTACCGGCGGAGAAGTGGAGATCGGACTGGGCGGTGAGGTGGATTTGGGACTGGGAGGAGACCTGGACAGGCGGATCATTACATCATCATCATCATCATCATCATCATCATCATCGTCGTCGTCGTCATCATCATCAGGAGGAGGAGGAAATGGAAGAGTGCACTCAACTGTCACAGTCATTCACAATGGAACGTCTGGCTCTGTTTCCAGCTCCGGCTCTGGCACCGGCTCTAGCACCAGAGTCATTACTAGCTCCAGCTCCGGCTCCAGCTCCAGCTCCGGCTCCAGCTCCAGCTCTGGAGTCAGCACTGGCTCCAGCTCCAGCTCTAGTTATCCCACGGTGAGTTTAGTTGGAACTAGTTATCCCAAACAGTTTCACTTTTAAGTGAGAATTAATAAAGATTTATTAATAATATTACATTATATAATAATGAAGGGTTTAGTATAATGTAATAAGATCATGTTTTACAGGGATCCAGTCAAATTCAGGCATAGCAGACTTTATTGCTTTTTAAATAAATTGTATTTTATTTTATTATTATATATTTTTAAAATGATATTTAAATGATCTTTTAAAATATTTTATGTTTTTCTTATTATTGCAGTTCCTGCATTGTTTTGTTACTGAAGTTTCTGAAGTTTAGTTAACGTTTTATTGTTACCAACGTGGGATTGAGTCTAATTCAGATATAATAGATTTTATTGGTAACATTAAATAATACCTTTTATTTTATTTAATATATTTTATTTTTACTATGTTTTAAATAAATTTTCTACGTTTTGCAACAAGTTGTTCTTATTACTGCAATTACTGCATTGTTGAGTATAATAGTGCATTAATATCCTTTTTACTGAAGTGGATTTTACTGAACTCAGGAGTTAAGTCGTGTCTTTAATAAAGTTTTGCTTATTATTGCAATTACTGCAACATTCTCTTTTAATCAGAGCCTGTCAGGAACATGTCCAAGTTATAATACATTTCAATTCATAAA
The DNA here is from genome assembly GCF_023724105.1 of Carassius gibelio. Classification (NCBI taxonomy): domain Eukaryota; kingdom Metazoa; phylum Chordata; class Actinopteri; order Cypriniformes; family Cyprinidae; genus Carassius; species Carassius gibelio. The sequence goes on along the minus strand of NC_068416.1, from coordinate 24,437,102 downwards.
AATAGACAATCACCACTTAAAATACTGGGCAAAACCCTAAGAATAAACTATATGTGCTTTTTGGTCATAAAAATAAAAAGTAATCTTATTTTTCTTTGTTTTTGTGATATTCACACATATGAGAATCAATTATTACACACTATTTTCCTATTTAATATTGTAAAGCTGCTTCGACACTATCCATATTTTTAAAAGAGCTATATAAATAAAGTTCACTTGACAAAAATTGTGTCGTGAATGGTTATGATGTCTGAAGCCTTGTGTTTGTCTGATGTGTAGGTGGATGGTGGTTATGATGATACCCACTACGGCGAGGGTCTTGATCTGACCTATGGAGAGGGATATGAAGAAGGATACGGAGAGGGAGATTATACCGTGGAAGGAGGCGCTAGCAGCAGCAGAACTTCAGTGTCCGTCGGGGGCGGGTCTGTTTCTGTAGGAGGCGGGTCTGTTTCTGTTGGAGGCGGGTCTGTTTCTGTTGGAGGCGGGTCTGCTTCTTCAAGTGGCTCAGTTGGGGGCGGATCCAGCAGTGCTGGGGCCAGTGTGGGGGCGGGGTCTGTTGCCTCCGGTGGGCATGGAGGAATCGGTGGAGAGGCAGATTCCGTCGATATCGACAGGTTCAAGGAGGAATCCATCACGGATTACACTGACGCAGAACTGGAGAAGATGTATGACTATGATGACCTGTACACCGACGGTGACAAAGCACTGCCCGCAGAGACCGACGAGGGCTACGGACAGGTGATCTCCAGCTCCGTCCCACCTCTGTGCTCACCTCATCCAAAAAATTGTCTTTTTTTATTCTTCATGTTGTTTCAAACCTGAATTGGCTTACTTTTTCTTCTCGTTTAACACAAAAGGATAATGTACCTCCCACTAAATAAAATTGCAATAAAATTCCCCACTTTGGGTATCAGACAGGCTTTGAATGACTTGAGGGTGACCTATAGTTTATTTTTTGGTTAGAATTGTTCGTTTATTACCTGCTCTATTCCATATTGCGTTTACACTGATATCTACACTGGATCTGGATTGAATTAAATTGAGTTTGTGTTTCCAAAGGTGGATGGACTGAGGGGAGAGAAAGGCCAGAAAGGAGAGCCTGCCATCATTGAACCCGTAAGTGTCACTTACTATATGATACATATGTACTATCCTTTCAAGGTTTTGGCTCAGTATTTAACATGTTCACACCGGGCCTGCATCTACTTGCATTCTGGATTTTTTTCCTGAAGTGGTTTGGCATATCGACAACCCTTTATTGACACAAACCCAAGGAAGTGTAGTCTTGCATTTATTGCATCTTCCGCTCACTTTCACATCCGTCCAATTTTACATTCATGCACCTGTTCGGGCAGCTCAAAAACACATCTTGAAAGACACCTGGATCAGTCGTCTGTTCCGGATGAATGTGGATTCACCCCTGATTTGCATTTGCACTTCAAACGGAGCGAGTCACTCCTGTTTCAAACGCAGTGCTATTTGCATGATGGGAATCATCATCTGTCCTTGCATACAGTCTCTACTGCTCACATGGCTCTTGATCTCTAACATCTGTGAGTCTTCAAACAGATGTCACTGCAATCTCAGCGGGAAAGAATGACATCTGGGTTTATAATCAATGAACATCAGGAAGGAGAAAGAGACAAGATCAGGCCATATAATATCATATTACGGACTATTAAGATGCCTGTACACTATGTACATTATGATATATATATATATATATATATATATATATATATATATATATATATATATATATATATATATATATATATGATATCTATTTAAAAGTGCATCAAATAGCTTTCTTATGTAAAACATAAATATATAAATAACACTAGAAAACTTTATAAAACCCAACCACCCATTTAAAAAAAAAAAGTTCAAATACCTGTTACACAAAATTAAATAAAAATTCTACACTCAAATAAACCATATTGTGAATTTATATACTCTACAGGATAAACAAAACCATTAATTGAGCTACAACACAAAAATACCTACCATTTCATCTCATAAAAAAAAATAAAAAATTACCATTAAATCCAAATAAATAAATAATAAAAAAAAAAAAAAAAAAAAAAAAGCTTTTTTTCGGGATATCTCCCCTTATATCTTATATTTAAGTTTGATGGAGGTGTGCTTTTAGACAAACTCAAGAAAACAGATTTAAACTAGAAACCATGACTTTTAGATTCTACCAATATTAAGAATACACTTTTAAGAATAAAGACACGTTTTTTTCAGGGTAGTGTTAGTTCAGAGATACAAGAACCGATCAATGAGAAGATCCCAGTCGAGGAAAAGCACAAACATGCAGATCAGAACAGCTGCTTTTAATGAAGGATGACCATGTGGTTTGAAGAAAAAAAAATGGCCAAATCACATGCTTCTTTCTGCGAACGCCCACATTCTCTCTCGTTCTGCTCTCTCTTTCACACACACACAAACAATATGTCCACTCTGTGTTTTTTGGCATGAAAGGAAAGCACCAAAAACAAAGCGAACATGCCCACTGCCACGACGGCACACTCGGATGATGCCTTCGGGACGGAGCCAAGACCCACAGCATCTTTAAAAAGCACCAGATTAGACCACGATGTTATGACAAACCAATGCCATTTGTCCTTTTTTTATTGAAGAGTTTTCTGGATCTACAGAGAGGCTGAGCTCTTGTGCTTTGGGCTCTGGACCTCTCAGTGACTGCAATTCAATCTTCACAGGCCTTTTGTGGTTATGATGCAACTCATGCAAGCACATTTTGATCATCACTGATGACTTCCAGACAAAACAGCTTGTATGTCCTGATACAGATCACAATATTTGGTTACAGTTGATCTGTTTTAATACAATTTTCCCTAACATATGTGCAATGATGAAAATCGTGTGCATGTTTAAACAATATGCAGTGTTTTAAACACCCTCTAACTTTGACTTTTAGCCTCCTCTATGACAGTATTATGCACCAATGTTTAATAAACACAGTATTTAATAAACACATTTATGCATTTAGCAGCCACTTTTATCCAAAGTGACCAACAATGTACAGTTCTTTCACAAACTAATATATTTCATTAGTATAACTGTATGGAGTGACAGTTTTGTCACACAAGTTTTTGTTACTGGCTGAAAGTCCTCCTTTTTCTTCCAATATCCAATATTTTTGAGGTATGATTTAATAAACAGTGATGGTTTTAAATCCTCTTTCAGTTGACTCTTATGAAGAATATACAGTAAAATATAAATATTAGATCAAAAAGCTTAAAAAATAACTAAAAGTACTAAAACAGAAATTAAAATAATTTAATTATATAAAGTTGTATATAAATATTAAAAGGCTACTTCGAAATTAACATAAAAACATTATTTATTTATTTATTCGTGACTATATATCAGATTACTGCATGTAGTCTAAAAAAATTCTGGCACAAAACAATATTAATTATGAATTATTTTAGCAATATTAATGATTATTGATGATTATTAATTATTAAACACCTAAATAGAACTAATAAAACAATACTGAACTAAAAAAACTAAAAGTAAAACTATCACCAATCTTTTCGTTTTTTTTTTTTTTAGATATATAAAATAAAATACTATTTAAATATTAAAAAACAATGTCATCTTAAAAACTTCTAAAACAATTAGAAATAAATTAAGTTGAAGTTGAAGCACTAAAATTCCAAAAATGTAAATGGAAAAGAAAACAATTAAAGTTATATAGAAATATTTTATTTAAAAAATAAATAAATAAAATGATAAAACCACATACCAAAATTACTTAACTTAATTACTTAACTCACTTAAATTACTGAAAACTAAATTAACTAAAATGAAAATAAATGCCAAAAATATAAAAAAAATGTTCCCCTCATCACATTATGCTTCATTTGAAACTGTTTTCCTCATTAAATAGCAGTAGTTGATGGCATGGCATTCCAATCATTCAGTCCGATTCTAGCAGTGGAACTGTAACTATCAGATTAATTCCGGAAGTTCCGGAATGTTCAGTCAGCTGTGCTGCAGTCTGAAGATCATCTCACATGCTTCATAAACTCGAGAGACTTCCTGATGTTACAAGCACACATCTCACATACACAGTCCACAGAAATCGAAATGATTCTGACTCTCACGCTTCAGATCTTATGCTTATGCTGTTATTCTAAAGCATTTGTGTTTTTCCTGTTCTTGTAGGGAATGCTGGTCGAAGGCCCACCTGGTCCAGAGGGTCCCACAGTAAGTCTGCTTTCCTTACAAAACCAAACAGTTGAGTCCCAAAAGACTGTGCTATACTTTGCAGCGTAGAAAATGGAAAACTGAGCTGAGTAGCTGAGTTGCTAGGAAGCTGATCTGTTTTCTAGGTCCTGTGTGTGTTGCTGACAATGCTAAACAACTGTATGTCTGTTTTGTTGCCACAGTTTCATTCTTGACCTACTTATTTCTAAGGCAACTCTTCTCTCAGCTGGAGTATTGCTGGATCTGGTGGCTCTTTAGGGACTAGAACAACACGAGTTTGAGAAATAGAGCAATGGAAGGAGTCCAGCAGTGATCTAGAGTCTGACCTCACCGGACCAACACCCATGTGTTTGTGTGTTTGTGATGCCTTCATATGTGTTCCTCACAGTACCCTTGTGTTGTTTTTAGGGCCTCCCCGGTCCTCCAGGTTCAACGGGACCCCCAGGTGGTGCTGGAGACCCCGGTGAGAGGGTAAGTAACCGTGACAATAAATACAAGATACTCAATATGTTCAACAGCACTGGAAATTGTGTTGTGAAACATGGTCTACATCTATCTATCTATATAAAATTATCAAAAATTATATTAGATTTTAAATATTCATTTATTTGTTTATTTATAGAATTTTAAGGTTGCAACTTATTTAATTGTCAGAAATAATGTTAGACACACACACTCACACACACACACACACACACACACATATATATTTATGATTTACAATAAAATCTAAATTTCCTAAAACGTATATTTTAATATTTATTTCCTATTTCTTACACAAATATATATATATATATATATATATATATATATATATATATATATATATATATATATATATATATATATATATATACACATTTATTATTATTATTATTATTATTATGAAATATGACGTTTCTTAATGTGATTGTGATTCATCATACTGTATAAGATTACATTTTAACTTTAGAGAGCCTGATTACAATGATTGAAAGCGATTATATTATAGATCACAATGCTGTTTAATGCATTACCCATAATGCTTTGCTTTTTTTGACAGGGTCTTCCTGGTCGCCCTGGTCTGCCTGGAGCTGACGGTCTTCCAGGACCTCCAGGGACTGTCCTGATGTTGCCTGTATGTAAATCTGAGCACAATCTCCAGATAGACACTTACAAAAACTACACATTAGAATGACACAGATGATACACGTTTGCATGTCTTTTAGCATCTACAGTTTAAAGCCCCTTTTCACTGTACTGAGGTCAGTTTTAGCCTGTGCATCATGATGTATGTCCAGAGGCGTTAGTTCTTGTGCCGGCTTGATTTATTTTTAGAGTGGTTTAAGAGAGATGATTATTATCAGAGAGATATCAGAAACATAATGCTCCCTTTGCTGCTGTGATTGCTCATCAATAATACGCTGGTTAATGCAGTGAGAAATATCGCAGATTCCACATCGTACTCTCAGACTTTCCAAATGTCCTCTTTCCCAGCTGTTACTCCAATACAGGTTTTTTACATTTTTTATTCCGGAACGTGTATTGACTTCACTATGTCAAGAGTTCTGGAATGCTTCCATGGCAAATCCAGATGTTCTGAACAGCACATTACAAATGATGTTGTCCATGTTGTATATGTTTTTATAGTCAACTTGTGATTGTAATTAAACCGCATCCTAAACACTACCTCTTCTCACCCATCAGTACAGAGCCATGAAGCACAGATTCGCTTTGAAACTAGTGGTCATACTCTTGGAAGTGTAGTGATTGAGCTCAGCCACCAGATGGCAGTGCTGAACAACTTGACTCCTGAACACAGACAAATGCACAGAAACACTGCATACTGATCCTACCATACCACTAGTCATATTATTTCTGCCTTATCTTTACATGGAAATATGAGTAGTACACTAGTCTGAAATTAGCTGAATAACATGCTACCACACATTTTGTTTTCATGTAATACAATTGTATGTAATTTTTATTTATTTTTGCAGCAGGTAATGTACACTACTTCAATTTCCAAAAAAAAAAAAAAAATGTGTTTAGTTTATTTTAAATATAATGAACTTTTTTAAATCGATTGAACAATTTAGAACAATTTTATTTTTTATTTGAACATAAAAATGAATATTTAACTTTAGAGCTATTTTATTTTATTTTGATATATACTGAACATTAACAACTAGGTGAAACACTTTAGATCTATTTTATGTTATTTTATATTCAAACACATTATTTTATTTTAGTTTATTTTTAACATACAATAAAAAAAATGTATATAGATAAACACTTTGGAACTATTTTATTTTTAAATGCATTATTTTATTTTATTTGAAGACATAATACTTATTTTTTTAAATAGATGAAACTCTTTAGATCTATTTAATTTTAAACGCATTATGTTATTATTATATATATTTTTTATATGAACATATAATGCATATTTTAAAATTGGTGGAATTGGTGTTATTTTATTTTAATTTATTCTATTTCATTTAGTTTTATTTTATTTGATGATACTGAGCTTTTTTTTTAACTAGGTGAAACACTTTGAATCTTATTAAAATCTTTAAAAAAATGTTTTAGAGGAATACATTTATTTAATTTTTTTTGCTATAACCGGAGGCCACTCATTGAATATAGCATGCAACTTGTTTTTAGAATTCCACACAATTTTTTTTTTTACAAATTATAATAATTATAAATAAAAGAAAAAGGTAAATGTTAAGTTAATTTTAAAATTAAGATAAAATAAATGTTTATATTTATTTAAAAATGATGAATTTTGAAATATGTTCTTTTCAAGTGATTGTATGTAATGTTGATGAGTTGGTTCTGTCTCTGTAGTTCCGCATGAGTACAGGAGGCGACAGCGGACATAAAGGTCCTGCAGTTTCTGCCCAAGAGGCTCAGATGCAAGCCATCATGCAGCAGGCCAGGGTAAAAACACACACTTCCACCAGTACACACTATATTTCACACACACACATCTCGATGCAAGCTAATTCCTCCGTGTCATTGTTATATAGCTGGCGATGAGGGGTCCAACCGGACCCATGGGTTTGACGGGTCGTCCCGGTCCTCTGGTACGTCTGTGAATCTGTTTCCAGCCTGTCGAAATGATGATATTATGATGAGTCTGATGTGTTTCAAGCTTGGTTTGATTTCCCCAGGGTCCTCCTGGTGTTCCTGGACTGAAAGGAGAGTCTGGGGAATCAGGACCTCAGGTAGGCATCACGGATTACCGTCAATACAGCTATCTGACAGTATTTGAAGAGGCTGTTGTGAGACCTGTGTGTGTGTTTTTAGGGTCCTCGTGGTCCACTGGGATCCCATGGCCCTCCTGGAAAGCCTGGTAGAAGGGTACGTTTGCGTTCTGTTGTTGTTATTATTAATCTGATCATTCTGTAAAATAAGATTTATGAAGAAGAATCGTGTTGGTTTAGGGTCGACCCGGCTCAGATGGAGCCCGAGGGATGCCTGGACAGACGGGACCTAAGGTAAAACGAATGAGAGGAACCAATCTATTTTAGCATAACACACACTAATACATTGTGCACAATAAGAGGCTAGAAAGTAAACATTTTGAATTCATGTCGAGAAAGTCCAGTAGTTTCTTATTTATAAAACGCTCATATCCTGCGGTCCTGAACTGTTTCCTGTCTGTGTGCTTCACAGGGTGACCGAGGATTCGATGGACTCGCTGGTTTGCCTGGAGAAAAGGGTCACAGGGTAAACGCATTCAAATTAGTCTTATCTGAATTTAACTGAGCTCAATTATACTTCCGTTTTTATAGTTGTAGTAAATTTCTTATGTGTATGGAAGCCCGTTTCCACCACTAAATAAAAAATAAAATGAGGTAATTGCTTTTTATTTCAGAATTGCAACTTTATATCTCGCAGTTGTCCGAATTTTGAGTTCTAAAGTCAGATTTGTGAGATACTTTAAAAAGTCGTACCTTGTTTTATGTTTTATTCAGTGGCGGAAACGGGCTTCCATCTCTGTGCTTGTCTTTTTTAATATATGTCTATATTATTTTTATTCATTTTTATTTCAGTTATAGTTTTAGTTTCTTTAGTATGTCAAATGAAACTTTAAAACTCTAATTAAAATAGACATTGAGCCAAAAAGGTGCATTTTTTGTTATTTAATTTTATTTTATTTCAGTTAACAATTTTTTGAGTTTCTGTTTTAGTTTTAATTAATTATAATAACCTTGCTTTGATTGGCAAGTCTTAACAAAATTCTTTCAGTTGAGAGCGACATTTAATGTCCATTTGTTACATTTATAAACACATTTATGAACATTTTAAAATCACTTCAGCTGAACAGCTATTTAATTAAAAATTTTATTTTTTCAAAAACATTTTATTTTATTTTATTTTTAAATGGCTTTCCGCAATACATGATTCATGATTTGGCCAATTGTAATAAAATGTAATACATTTCAAATCTAATTAAATGTAATATCTGTGTGTTTGTTTGGCAGTAAACATGTGAAAAGGAGGGTTATTCGGAGACTAATGAGTGTGTGTTTGTTGTTGTAGGGTGAGACGGGTCCTCAGGGGCCACCTGGGCCTCCAGGAGAGGATGGAGAAAGAGTATGAGCTTCTTATTTTAACCCTTTCCTGTTGCCTTCACCATCAATGTTATTGCTATATATCTAAATGTGTCTTAACGTCACGATGACATCATTTCCTGTATCCCAGGGCGATGATGGTGAGGTCGGACCCAGAGGTCTGCCCGGAGAACCGGTGAGTTCATGTTTCCTCCAGTATCCCAGCATTATCCTCTCTGTACTCTTCCACATTTTACTCACTGTGGATGTGAAGTGAGAGACACATTCAGAGACAGAGAGTGTAGTAGAGATGAGAACATTCAGTCAATTAACCAGCGGTTTAAGACTCTGTCCAGCAGGTGGCGCTCCATGTTCAACACTGACTTCATCTGCTCTTACATATTCACATAAACACAAGCAGTAGTGTTTAAGGCTCCTGCTGGAAAATGTAGCACATTAGATGAAGAGTCACTTAAGTGGCATAGAAAACTGTTTTTTCTTTGTATTAAATTTTTTTTATATTGACATCACACGGGCTACCACTATTTTATTTTATATTTAATTGTATTATGCCAACATTTATTAAACATTTAAAAAAGGTGGAACACATATCTATTTGATCTTGTTTCTAAATGCATTATTTTATTTTTTATTTTATAAGATAACACAGCTGGGTGAAAGTTTTATTTTATTTATTTGAATTTATTTTATTTGTGCAAATATTGAACATTTCAAAATAAATGGAACACTTTAAAGTGTTTTTATTTTTTAAATGCATTACTTGAACATGAAGGTAGAACACTTTGTTGTTTAAATACATTATTTTATTTTTATTTCATGTAAATGAGAAAAAAGTATTACTTTAGGCGAGTATGTTTAAAACGAATGACACAGAAAAAAGCTGTTTTATTTATGTTTTGGTCACATGACCGGGCGAATGCTAGCCACTTTATCCATCTATTATCAGACACTTTCAGCTGAACACAACTCTCTGTTTCTCCGTCTTCTCTTTTTCAGGGTCCTCGTGGTTTGTTGGGCCCCAAAGGTCCCCAGGGGCCCCCAGGCTCTCCTGTGAGTTCAAACTTCATATTTATCTGAATTAGTTTGTTTTCATCTTTATCAAGTCATTAACCTTCATGCTATTTATTTACTTAGAGCTTTATTAATGTTTTAATATATATTTTTTTATGTATGTAAATGTGTAAATATTTTTTAAACGTTGAATTCGTTTTCATTTATTTTGATCCCTGTTTTATTGTTTTAGGGTGTGACTGGTATGGACGGACATCCTGGACCTAAAGGAAACATTGTAAGTCTGAGACATACACACACACACACACACACACACACACACATTCACATTATTATGCTCTTGTTTTCACCCGTCAGGGTCCTCAAGGTGAGCCAGGACCTCCAGGACAACAAGGCAACCCCGGAGCTCAGGTATTCATCAAGCCACACCCACTCACCCATCACTGACTTCATTAACCAGTCAAAATCCTCTAATTCTGTCCTCTTTCACAGGGACTTCCTGGTCCTCAGGGAGCGATCGGACCTCCAGGAGAGAAGGTGAGATAACATGTGTGGAGGAGCGATGGAAGGATGCTTCTTTTTCGTAATGGATTCATGTCTTTATATAGAGTTTGTATGTGTGTGTGTGTGTGTGTGTGTGTGTGTGTGTGTGTGTGAAGTGTTCTATTGATAAAGTTTATGTTTTATGACAAGAAAGTTATTGTTAGTGATGTAGATTATAATACATTTAACAAGTTTTTTTTTAAAGAAATTAATCATTTTATTAATCAAGGATGCATTAAATTGATCAAGACAGTAAAGACATTTACATGTAACTGTATAATGTTACAAAAGGTGTGTATGTCAAATAAATGCTGCTCTTTTAGCTTTGATTATAATAAGAAATATTAATTGAGTGGCTAGCAAATGAGCAAATTAGAATGCTTTCTGAAAGATTATGTGACACTGAAGACTGGAGTAATAATCAGCTTTATATCACAGGAATAAATTATTTTTTTTAAATATATTGAAATAGAAAATATGCTAATAATATTTCACAATATTTTAGATTTTACTGTATTTTTGATGAAATAAATATATATATATATATATATATATATATATATATATATATATATATATATATATATATATATATATATATATATTATTTTATTTTTTTTGCTGGGCTTAAAGATTGAAGATTATAATATAGAGTAAAAAATATTTTATTATTATTTATTATTTACAGTTTTGTTTTATTATTATTATTATTAGTAGTAGTATATTATATTTAAAAACAAAAAACATTTGACTGCCACATCAAAGCCATTTTACTGTAATGTGACAAGAAAACCATAAAACAAGGAACTATATTATTTGAAAAAATACACCACTCAATATTTTTTTTTATTGTCGTTAAAGTAAAATATTGATTGAAACTGATTTTTAGTTTTCAACTATGCATAAATGCAAAGTTTACAATATTCGAGAATGAACATTGATAATTCTGGACATTGATATTTGTCATTAACCCTTCGACACACCAACCACTTTAACTTATTGATCGCTTTACTGGATGATCTTCATGCGTGTGTGTTGAATCAGGAAGTGTGTGTGCTGAGTGTTAATGGACTGAGTGCTAATGCTGGTTTTCCTCTTCTCAGGGTCCCACTGGAAAACCAGGCTTACCGGGAATGCCAGGAGCCGATGGACCTCCGGTGAGTCTGGGAAATGCACACACGCTCCACGTCTGATCATCTCAAGCTCTTTAGTTTGTGTTTCAGAGAGATTTCATTGTATTAATAATTACAGTGCAGTGATCTGCCTGGCACTTCTTCACAGACACACATTGTTCGCATCGATTCTCAAGGCCTATTCTCTCCACATTTCATGCTTCTACATCTAATTACTGCAAGCATAACATGTCATTTCTCTTTATCTTTGCGTCACAAACACAGGGCCACCCGGGAAAAGAAGGACCATCCGGAGAGAAAGGAAATCTGGTATGTTTATGCTTCATTCTTCTCTCTGAAGAGTTCACTTAGAGACAGTTCTCTTGTACAAATGTAGCTTCAGATGTGATCAATAACTCCATCGATAACTGACTGTGTTTTACAGGGACCTCCTGGTCCTCAGGGGCCGATCGGATATCCTGGGCCTCGAGGTGTAAAGGCAGGTGTTTTTAAATCCTCATTGGTCATAGCAGAACTCATAACGATCTCTCATTGGTCAGTGGGTATTGCAGTTCTGTAGTAGTAAGACTTCAGTGAAAAGTCACCCAAGTTATATTAGACGGCACCCTGCCAGTGTTTCTAATACTTTCCTGAGGCAGAATCATCAGAAATTTATAGCCATCTTCCAAAATGTCCAAAAGTTGCATTTCTAGACAGCATTTTAGGCGTCAAAAACTACTTCTGAGTTAAGTTGTTTTGGCCAGAATGTAAGGCAGTGGAATGTGATGAGGATACATTTCTCAATTATTATGTTATATTATATTATGTATGTATATTATTTATTGTTAGAAATGTTTAGTAGTTTTTTTGTGTCCTGACCCAATTAGTTAAAAAGGTATTGGTGTATAAACTTTTCTGCAACTAATGAACCAAATGAAAAAGTCATAGTTAGATTTAATTGTTCACTGAAGTCACATGAAGATGAATTTCTGAATTCAAGTGAAATTTATATATATATATATATATATATATATATATATATATACTGTATGTATGTTGTTTAACTCTCATGCGATCATATAAAAAAATCTAAATAAAAAAAGTGTAAAAAGATTATTATATTTTATTATACCGGGCTGTCAATACAATATAGTGTATAGTATAGGGCTGTCAAATCAATTATTCATAGTTATATACGATTTATATTATATATAAATTTAAATAAAAATATATATTAAATGCAGTTTTTATTTATGTGTGTGTATTTATATGTTCATGTGTACACACAAACATATATTATGTAAAAAAACGTTTGTTTTGCTGCGAATAATCGTGGTTAATAGATTTTACAGCACTATTACATTATATTATTTTATGTTTTTTTTTATGCTATGGTATATTGCTATGTTATATTATGCAAAGAAACTTTTGTTTTGGTGCCATTAAAAGCGATTAGTAGATTTTACAGTCCTATTATATTTTTTATGTTATGTTATAATCTTATATTATATTATGTAAACAAACTTTGTTTTGGTGCGATTAATCGCAATGAATAGATTTTACAGCCCTGTTATATTATTTTATGTTATGTTTCATGTTATGTTATATTTTTATGTTATGTAAACAAAATTTTGTTTTGGTGCGAATAATCGATTTTACAGCCCTTTTATATTATTTTGTTATTTTATGTTATGTTATGCTATATTGTCATGTTATGTAAACAAACTTTTATTTTGGTGCGATTAATTGTGATTAATCGGTTTTAAAGCACTATTAAAATATATTTTATTACATTATGTTATTGTTAGAAGATGCATTGTGAAGAATGCATTATCCAAAATGGCAGATGAATCAAGATATGCTTTGCATATAATAAATGATTGCATATAATAAATAAAAAAATTGCAATTGAATTAAAATGCACTATTGTAATCCACTGTGAGTCAGTTTGCTGCCTACAGTATATAGACGGTAGACTGTGATGCAGCTTGCTAGGGTTTGAGAGCTTTTATCACCTTCATGGTTTCTAGTCAGTGTTTGTGATACAGTGAGTCAATCGAAAGGTTTTCTAAAGTTTAGATGGACTCTTTTCATCTTTTTTCTTTTGCTCTTTCGCTCTTTCTGTCCGCAGGGTGCTGATGGAGTCCGCGGGCTGAAAGGAGGCAAGGGTGAAAAGGTAATTTCAGCGTGTGTTTGTGGGTTGTGTTGTGCTGTTGTGTGTGTGTGTGTGTGTGTGCAGAAGGCTAATGCACTGCTCCTGTGTCATTAATGTTTCATTTCTGTTTCTGAATATGGAAACTGCTGTACTCCAGGATGCATTTTTGACCTTCCCGCTTTGGTCATTAAAAAGTTGTATCCTGCGAGAGTGCAGCAGGAAAATAAGATCAGGCCCCGGCAAATAGCAGAAATAGCAGTTGCCATGGAGATCCGTCCCTCGGTATCATGTGCGAGAGGAAGTTTGCAACACTCTCAGTGTCAAATCTTCATCTCTTTCCTTCTCAGGGAGAAGACGGATTTCCGGGATTTAAGGGAGATATGGGCGTCAAAGGCGACAGGGTAAGAGACTTATTCGCAGGTTGAAGAGGTTATTTGTTTTTGGCTTTATCTCTGGAGAATTATGGGATATGATTTCTCTTTTCACTTGGGTCGATCTTTAATTCTCAGAGCATCTCTGAGGAGGCACATAAATCACACTGGGTCTGCGTCTAGTGGTGCATCACTATTACTTTTCCTCATACTTTTTGGGATTTGAACAAATATAGACATACACAGAAAAAAAGACCCTGAGGACCATAACCTGGGAATTCAGCCACATAGAAATGTGATAAAACACCTTAGTGATCACATATCCCCAGTCTATTACAAAGACATTTTACACACAAAATGCAGAGAAATTTGGTCATTTAGGACTCCAGAAGTCGGTCGAAGGGCATGTATAATATTCGTTCAGCCTAATTGATCAGATTTTTTGCAGTTATATAGTCTGCTGACTCAGCTGCGGTGCTGGGTGAATGTCTGTAATGAGCAAACGCGCACCGCTTTAGGTTATTAGGGACCAATATGCACACGCTTCTGGATTTAAGTGGGCGGACATTGTCCCAAATTACCATTTACTCTTGTTAAATGCCACGCACGCACACACTTGACTATTCCCATGCTGCTCTTAAGTGGCAAAAACATTAAACACACACTAACTGTTCACACAAACTTGTTTCTTTATTAAGTTCTAGGATCTTTATTCAAAGATGTCCACCCAAAAACATTCGAAGACAACTCTTTTTAATTTACAGCAATTAGGAGACGAAAATAAGCAATATTAGTTATTACATTTTAATAATAATAAAAAATTGAAGTTGTAGAATTGTAGGAGGTGGATTAAGAAATAATTTTTAGTACATTTTTTGGGGGGTGAATTAAATTAGTAAACATCGTGTGTATGTATATGTATATATATATATATATATATATATATATATATATATATAATTTTTTTTTTTCATTTTATATTATTTTAAAGCTTGTTTTGTCTTAAATTTGGTGCCCTTGGTGCCTTTGGACGTTTGCTTTAATTAAAATAATTAATTGTAAAATTAATTTTGTGGGTGATTTATTTCCATAAATATTACTCTCTAGTTGTTTTACTCATTTTAAAGCTTTTTGTCTCTTATTTAAACACCTTGAAGCCCTCTCTGAAGTTTTCTTTAAATAATCAAATCATTTTAAATAATACAATTTGAACATTCTAGATATTTGGGGGTTAATAAATCAAAATAATTGTAATGTAAAATGTAATTGTTTTTTAAGTGTTTTCGCACATTCTAAAGCTTGTCTTATTTTAACATTTGAAGTCATCTTGAGGTCCCCTTGGAAGTTTGCAGAGGAATTTAAAGGGACTTTACATTTTTAATGCATTTTTCCCCTGAAAGCAACTTTTATTATTTATACATTCAATTAATACATCAGTCAATGTAAATGTAAATGACGTCTTCTCTGATATGATTGGCTGGTATACAGATGTAATTTATCGTATCATTGTATGTATCGTTTATCGGAACAGACCTAAAAAAAAATATCAAAACTCTAGTTTCTGGGTGAAATGTCTCATATAAATCCTAATGTGTTCAGGGAGAACTTGGTGCCGCCGGACCCAGAGGTGAAGACGGGCCTGAGGGACCCAAAGGAAGATCGGGTTTACCTGGAGATGCTGGACCGCTCGGGCCGACCGGAGAGAAGGTGAGTGGATATCTGTACATGCATCGTCAAGTTTGTCAGTGTTTTGTCGCCACTGATTAGTTAAGTTTCTTCTGTGTACTTTGGTTTTAGGGAAAGCTCGGTGTGCCCGGGTTGCCAGGTTACCCAGGAAGACAAGGCCCCAAGGTAAATACACCTGCGATTACCCAGCATCCACAGCAGCGAGTGTTGAGTGTGTGCATGTATTGATAGAAGGACAAGGTTGTGTGTGCGCATGCATTAGAGTGGGACTGGAAGGCAGACATGTTTGAACTTCTTGATCAAAGCTAAGTGGATTTACCCATAATGCCATCTGATGTCAGCCTTCCGTTTGACCGTGACCCAGCATTCACTGCTGCAACAGCACTTTTCTTCTCTTCTTCTCCTTTTATCCCTCTCTCCCTCCTCGCTTTGATGGACCTGTGAATTAATCCCTCTCTCTCTCTCTTTTCCTCTTCAGGGTTCTCAAGGATTCCAGGGATTCCAAGGAGCCAGCGGAGAGAAAGGCACGAGGGTGTGTAAAAAAAGTCTCATTTTATTTCTCTCACGCACCCTTTATCCGCATCTTATTTTATTGATGTGCTTTGAGTAGTGAAAAGATATACGCTCACTGGTTTTTTTCTCGAGTTTGTGGATTTTGAGAAAGAAATGCAGGGTAATCATTTAAGCTAACATAATGCAAAAGATGTGAAGAAGTGCGCAAGGACATGAATTTAGATCTATTCCTGTTCGATTTTTAGATGTTATTTTAAGATATTCAACACAATGCAATTCAGAAATTCAGAAGCATCATTAGGGGAATATTTAACTTTATCGAAAACTGTTAAAAACATTTGAATTGAAATAAAGCAGAAGTAAAATAAATTATAAATATTAGAGGGAAAAACTATTAATTATATCTTGACTTATCTTTGCAATAGAAAATAGCCCAAATGGTAATATTAACAATAATTATAACAATAATAAATTACAAAAGAACCTGAAAATACTAAATGTTCAACTAAAAATAAATTACAAATTTAATATATATATATATATATATATATATATATATATATATATATATATATATATATATTATGTATATGTATATATATGTATATATATATATATATTATATACATATACATATATATATATATATATATATATATATATATATATATATATATATTTTTTTTTTTATATAAAAACAAACAAAAAACCTAAAACTGAAATAAAAGTGAACCTAAATAGTAATATTTAAACAAACAAATTAAACAAAAATTAAAAAAGCAAACTGAAAATCTAAAAATAATACTAAAAAGTATACAAATAATACTAAAATAACGCTGGCTGAAAATGAAAATTGTCATCTTTTACTCACCGTCATGTCACACTATTGGCAGAATAAATAAAAATGACAAAAACACAGACAAGTAATGTAATAAAAGTAATCATTTCAGCTTGTGCTCGCCATTGTCTCGGTGTATGGAAGCTAACAGTCTCTGAGCTGTAGTGTGTGTGTTATCAGAGCCTTTATGGCCAAGAAAAGCTGAGTAAACCCCCAGCTCTCCGCACGGATGCTTTATTGGCTGTATATCATCACATTTGAGCTGAGAGCAGCAGCCGGCTGCCATTAGAAAGACACTGCAGTCTCCCATAAACACATTATAATCCAAAACCAAGCCATTAAACAAACACACACATACACATACACACTCAGACTGCATTCTTTTGTTGATGCAAAACTTTCTTTGTTTCTGCAGAACTATCTCCATGAAGTATTCATGAGATGGAGAGATGCTAATATAATCTACAGAAAAATCAAATTAATCACAATGTTCTACTAGGATGAAAGGAATATTGCTTTTGGTTTTGTTTAAATTACGCAAATAATGGCCATCATTTTTAATGACTGAATTCGCTGAAAAGAGCATATGAACAGAAAGTGATATATTTAATTATCTCTACTTCTACTTGTAAATGTTTTTATTAAAACAGAAGTATGCAATTAATAACTGTGTATACAGTGTAGTTTAATTGTTATATATTTTAATTGCATTTATAATATTTTATATAGTAATATTTTAAATATAGCATACCTTTTAAAAATCAATAATTTGAAATTAATCATTATTCAAATCGATTGACAGTTTAATTATTATATATTATTGTTCACTTGAAAAATATTTATATATTAATTTTAATTTTATTAATTAATACAACATAGATTTCCTTTAGGAATAAATCATATTATATTGATAAATTATTCACGCTGTTTTTAATGTTGATTAAAAATATTAATATTATCAGAACTTATTAAACATAACAAATATCTTTAAAAAAAAATGTATGGGTATCCTTCTTATTTTATTATTTTATTAGAGTGTATTCCTTATAATATGTTTTAAAATAAATAAATAATAATAATAAAGGTAATAATAGGGAACTAAGATATATTCGTTTTTTATTTTTCCATTAATTCGCGTTATGTTCTCTCACGAACAGGGGACAGCAGGAAAGCCGGGACCCCGAGGACAGAGAGGACCCACGGTAAGGCAACAAAGTTTGGACAAAAACAAACAAGTCGTGATGTTTTTGCTGATCAGTTAGGACTGTTTTCACACACTGCTTTCTCAAACTTCTTGTGATCGTAGGGACCCCGTGGTGAAAGAGGACCGAGGGGACCAACCGGTAAAGCGGGACCAAAGGTGAGACTGTGCTTTTTCATCACTATTCTGCATTTGTAAGAAGCTTTTCAGGGTCTTCTGTCTTAGTAAATAAGTAATATGACATGCAAATGTAAAATCATATCATGCATGCATTCAAGCTTACACAAAACAAGTGTTTGGCACATAAAAATTCAATTCTGAAGAGCACATCATACCCTGACTGACTGAAAGAAAACATCTGGGGCTTCAGGATATCTGAACCCTCTTTCATCATTTGTTGTGCTTTGAAAGCTAAACGTGTTGACAGGAGCAAATGCTGCTCCTATCACATTTCAAAACGCAAGCTCAGCTGGAGCCAATCCAAATGCTACAGGGATTTTCCCCATCTGCAAATCAGTCAAACAAATCTTTAATGGCACTCATTACCTCGGGCAATAAGCATAAGTTTTACCATATTATTAATATTTAATCGCATTTGCATGGACAAACATTCTGAAATATTAAAACGTTCTGTTTAATTTCCCTTTTCTCCTTTATTTCTCCTTCCCTCTTTCACAGGGCAACTCAGGAAGCGATGGCCCCCCAGGACCACCCGGTGAACGGGTACGGTTTAAATAATAACCGCATCCTTCCAAAGTATTGATTTTTGCTTCAGAGAGAGAGAGATTTCACGCTCTTTTCTGTCTTTTCTCACAGGGTCCGTTAGGAGCAGCGGGACCGACTGGATTCCCTGGCCCTAAGGGTCCACCGGTAAGTGATGTCAACACTAGAAATAACTATAGAAATCCTACTTTCATCCAATCCAATCTGTCTTGATTTCCCCTCTATCACTCCCTCTCTCTTGTTTTAAGGGTCCTGCCGGAAAGGACGGGCTGCCCGGACACCCTGGCCAGAGAGGAGAGACTGTGAGTGGCGTCTGATAGGAACACACACACTTTTATTCACACACTTGTGCTTAAAACTCACTTGTATTTTCTTCTGGCAGGGTTTCCAAGGTAAAACTGGACCTCCCGGACCCCCAGGTGTAGTCGGACCTCAGGTAAATAGAGCACAGAATGCTAAAGTTCAAATTTTCAAATTTTCAAAATGAATTACACACTAAATAATGCCTTTAGTAAAACTCCAATAAAATGGATTACAAAATGGACGAAAAACCTGAGGATGGACCTCATGAATAATGTCATAAAATGTTTGGCCCATTAAAAATAATAATAATTATATATTCAATTGAAAATATGATTTTAATTACTGTGTTAGTATTTTTTTTATAGTTTTATAAAAAGTATAAAAAATTGTAATAATTACAAAGAATGGCAGAAAACATAACTGTCATCAAAATAATAAAGAAAAATAATTTTTATTTTTTATTTGATTTTTGGATGACAGTGTTGTTATTGTAAACTAAAAGTATAAAATATATAAATATTACATAAAAAATGTAAATAAAATTAAACTGAATTACTAAAATTACTAAACTCTAAAGATTTTCTAAATATTTTCTTTAATTAAAATAAAGTTCAAATATAATTAAATATAAATGTTGGATGAAAAACTAAAAATAATAGTAATACAATTATAAATGAAGCCTTGAAATGAAATAAGTGAAATAAATATGTTAAGCTGAATTATAAAAATTAGACAGTGTTGTTTTTGTTAACTAAAACTGTTAAAATTTTCTGGAACAAAAATAAAGTTGAAATAAAATTAAATATAAATATTAGATGAAAAACAAAAAATACAATTAGAAATGTTGCCTTGAAATGCAAGGTGTATTATCAAAATTACTAAAACTGAAATTAAAAACGTCTTTTTTCTAAAACACCTACAAATGACAACAAGAGCACGTAACAAAATGACTAATGTTAAAAAAAAAAAAAAAAAAAAAAAACCTTTCAAGCAAATTCAAAACATGAATACAATAGTATATGAATAATACTAAAACAACATTGTCCAGACATTTCATTAATCCAGGATCAAAATATTTCAAAACCTGTGATCTTTTGACCTGGACCAGTAAGAAACCACCTAGCAGCCGCCCAGAGCTCCCTAGCAACCACAAAGCTATCCTCGGGTAACCGCTAACAACAACCCAGTGAAGTGACGTGCGTTCTGAACGATCAAGAGCCCCTCAGGAAATGTAAAAATCTGCTTTCCAGTGCTATGCTAATTTGGGCTGTTTTCAAGCATTTTGAGCTACTTCTACTCTGTTGTATCTTTAATACTCTGGAGGCATTAGACGCGCTCCACTCTGGGCTGCATCTACCATCCGCACAAGAATAAAACTTTCTAAAGCTTAGAAAACCACACACCCATCTGTTTATCCAGAGTGGCTACCACAGGCAGAGGCCAGAGACACGTGCTACATATTCATGAGCCATCACTCGCTCATTAGATTATCTTAAAGGTGTCCTAAGGTTGTCACCCGGGAATCAGAATGGCTCCATTAGGTTACATATGAGCCGTTTGTTGGCCTGCCTGTGCTTTGTCTCCTGACATGCTTTTGTTTATGCGGTTAGATGTTGGCGCTGACTGGGTAATGAATTATTCATAAGCAATCATGATATTCTGCTTTTTATGCAAATGTTAAGGTGGGCACAGGTTTCAACAGTGCCACACATACACACATATGGATGTTCAAGTGCACATGCTCAGCCATGCAAATGGAGGCATATAATCTGATTCTTTTTCTTCCGCTCTTCGTGTTGCATAATTTGCATAACCGCTGATCTTCCTGAAACACCTGTAGCATCTTTATTAATGGATGTTTTCCAGAGGTTTCCGTTGCTTTCCTTGATTATGCTGTTCAAACACACTTTTGAACAATGAAAGAACTAGGAGTACAGCCGTTCATTGTGTTCCAGATGCATCGATTTAAAATCGACCTTTAAATATGACTACGTAATAATGAATTATTTGTTTTGCTGTAGATTTAAAATGTTAGCATTTGAATTAATCTTACTTTGTTAAAGTAGCAAAATACATAAATTAATCATTTGCAAACTTTGCAAACTGCTTTGCTGAGGTGAATTAAACTATTCTGGAAATTAAATTTGAATTGAATTGATTCAGCGACAACACAAAGATTCATCTACCCCACTTCAATATAAATATATATAATTTTTTTTTTAATAAAATGTTTTATTTCAATATTAAGTACTATATTTAATATTAATGCTAATTTTTATGTTTATTAATGACTTATTTCTTTAAATAAAATCTCTCTCTTTAAATTTTGTAACTTTCAGGTTTTACAGATATCTTATATAATTTATAAGATATGCAATATGTATTATTCATTTTTAATCATAGTTCATTTTTTATTTAGATTTAAAATGTTATAATTTAAATTAAGTATTCTTGACCTTGGACCACAAAACCATTCGTAAGGGAAAATTTCTCGAAATTGAGATTTATACATCATCTGAAAGCTGAATATATAAGCTTTCCATTAATGTATGTTATTAGGATAGAACAATATTTGGTCGAGATACAACTATATGAAAATCTGGAATGTAAGAGTGCAAAAAAGTCAAAATACTGAGAAAATCGTCTTTAAAGTTGTTCAAATGAAGTTCTTAGCAATGCATATTACTAATCAAAAATTAGGTTTTGATATATTCACGGTAAGAAATTTACTCAATATATTTATGGAACATGATCTTTATTTAATATCCTAGTGATTTTTTGCATAAATAGAAATCTAGAATTTTGACCCATACAATGTTTTTTTGGCTATTTCTAAAAACATACCCCAGTGACTTAAAACTGGTTTTGTGATCCAGGGTCACATTTTGTTAAAATAGCAATATGCATCAATATATCACATGAAAACTTGTGAATTAAGCCGTTCTGAAATAGCAAATCTGTTTTGAATTGATTCACGAGAAATCGTCAATTGATTTGATTCATAATCAACCTAAAGATGAATCTACTCCACTACCTTACCCATAATCCATCTCTCTTTCTGTTCAGGGACCAACAGGTGAAACAGGACCAATGGGAGAGCGAGGCCACCCTGGACCCCCAGGACCACCTGGTGAACAGGGTCTGCCTGGACAAGCAGGAAAAGAGGGAGCAAAGGTGCGAACAAATTCAGGCCATACACACTTCAACATTTACACACAATACAGTTACATTTATCTACAGTTATCTATTCATCAATTCATATCTGGTCTTGATAGGGAGATCCCGGTCCTGCAGGACCCACCGGTAAAGACGGACCTCCAGGACTGCGAGGGTTTCCAGGAGAGAGAGGTTTACCAGGCCCTGTGGTGAGTATCACGAACAAACCCTTTACCCCTAGAATAACACTCGGTGTAACTCGCCCTTAAATTCTGCACGGGCCAGCATCTCTCTTTCATGTTTTGAGCTTTTGGTTTGTTGTTCAGTATAAATAGTACATCTCTGTGTCACCTCTACCCATCAAATGTGTGGTGTTTGTGTGCTTCAGCAGTTTTGTGTGTGTGTTTGCAGGGGTCTGCAGGTTTGAAAGGGAGTGAAGGACCTCCAGGGCCACCTGGACCTGCTGTAAGTAGACATGCTCTTTCTTTTTATCCATCTCTTCTCAAACTGCTTTCTTATTCGCTTGTTTACCTTGTTTTCTCTTTCTCCTTTTGCTCCACACACTGGTTTTCAGTGAGTACAGTGATTCAGTTTGTGTGACATGGATGATTTACAGTATATCTTCAGTATCAGGCAAACATTAGGACTTATCTGATTGAGTTCATGTTTACTTTTTGATACATGTGCTGGAATATTGCAGAAAATGCATCAACGAGGGTTTAACACACACTACCATTTAAAAGAAAAGAACACTCTTGTTCAGCATGGATGCACTGAATACATCAAAAGAGACTGTAAGGATATTCACAGTCTTACAAAATAATAAACACTGCATTGTTTAAACATCCTATTCGCCAAAGAACCAAATTGTTTAATGAATGTATCACAACATATTTCAAAATATTACTGTGTTGCTGTATTTTTGATTGAAGAAATAATGCCTTGTAAAATTAATAAAATAAAACTTTCAAAACCATTACAAAACCTTACTAACCTTAAACTTTTGAATGGTAGTGTACATGTGAAGAGTGTTATTAATGAATATGAATATTTGTATTTAAATGTTAAATACTAAATGTAATAATATATTCAATATGAAATATTTTAATATATGATAATGAATGCATTTTTTTAAGACAAAAAAAAATCTAAATCAGACTGGTGCATGTTTATGATAGATGATTAAAAACGATTTATCTGTTCATCTTTTCTCTCTCTTTTCATGCAGTCTTGACTCCAGGATTTTGAATATTCAGATTTACTGAGATCTTATATAATGCCGCAATATGCATAATTATATAATCAGTAATTAAAAAAAAAAACAGCATTTATTTCTGCATAAAAAATCATATATGCATGCCGGCTGTCAGTATACACCTCCATATGAATCTTTTTCAAGAACAAATGCATAATTAATCAAACAGATCATCAAGCTTTCATTAGCAAATGGCAGCTGGATATCAGTTATGAAATTTCAAATTCACAAACTCATAGGGTTCTCCTGGTGAACGTGGTGCTGCTGGCCCTGCTGGTCCTACCGGCCTCCCGGGCCGACCCGGACCTCAAGGACCCCCGGGACCCTCTGGAGAGAAAGGTGGACCTGTGAGTACTTCCTCAAACACGACCCGTCTTCATGTCTCAGCTTCATTTCACTGTCAAATCATTCAATATATCCTCTCATATTAGGGCGAGAAAGGACCTCAAGGCCCAGCTGGTAGAGACGGTATTCAGGGACCGGTGGGACTTCCAGGCCCAGCCGGACCCATCGGACCCCCGGGAGAGGACGGTGATAAGGTACAGAAGAAAAAGAAGTGATAGAGGAAGGTTGAGAAGAGAGGCGAATGAATTAAAGACAGAGAGATGTGGGCATGAAATTGATGATCATGGATGAATCTGATGGGTTTGCTAGATGATTAAGTGAAGGTCACACACACACACATACACACACATATAGATCAAATGACTCCACTGTCTGATCAATATTTTCTCTAGAGGAATGGATGGATGGTTCAATATTTGCTCTGCGCAATATTTGAGAACCAAAAAAAGCCTATAAATACTAGAGTTTTTAATTTAAAATGAATGTTTAATCACGATTAAACTCAATTTATTTATACCAGGTGTTTTCTGTGTATAGTTTGTGTTTATTAGAGTATCAAACCGTTGGATTAGCAGCATAGCAATGTCACATTCAAATAAGAAATAGATGTGATACTGAAGAAGAATCAAATATGCAGTTAGTCTTATTGGAAAGGATCTCATGTAACACTTGTCAGGGAAATGACATCACCGTGACACTCTCACTCTCACCTACACAAGCAGATTTAGGGTGTGTGTGTGTGCGCGCGTGTGTGTGTGATACCAACATGTGTTTGCATTGGCAGTTTTAAGGTGTGAGCGATATTTGAAGGATGTACGTGTTGGATCTGCCTTGTGTGACAGGTGCAAAGGCTTCTGGGAAATATAGTCAGAGGAGTAAATAACAGTGTTAGTTAAAAAAAATAAAATAAATAAAAGTATTATTATAAGAGTATTATTGCTTACTCTGGCAATAACATGTTTTTTAGGCATGTACCATGTTAATACCACATTTTTATTTCATCATATACAATGGTAATATCATTGTGTTATTTGATTGTCCTTGGAGTTTCATGTAAATACCATATAAATATGAGTGCATTACTGTTCAAAAGTAGATTTTTTTAATTTTATTTTATAATTTTATTCTTAAAGGTTGTATTAAATTGATCAGAAATGACAGTTGTTAAGACACTTAAGATGTCACAAAAAAATTCTGTTCTTTTGAACTTTATGTTAATCAAAGAAAAAAAATAAAATCATTATATCCATAAAAATGAAGCAGCATGGCTCTTTTTAACATTGCTGATAATATAAATGAAAATTCAGCATTACATTACAGAAATAAATTAAATTTTAAAATATATTAAAATAGAAAGCAGTTATTTAAAATTGCAATAATATTTCATAATTTTACTGATTTTACAATATTTTTCATCAAATAAATGCAGCCTTGGTGAGCAGAAGCGATATGTGTCCCAAAAAACAAAAACTGGATTTGTATAATTTGTATTACTGTATCACGTGACGTTTTTCCTGTATTTCCTAGATATTATTTTAGATATCAGATATTTGCACATGTAAATGCTGTGTTATTGTGACAGGGCGAGCTTGGAGAGCCGGGACAGAAGGGAAGCAAGGGTGACAAGGGCGAGCAGGTGAGTCTACATTTCCATTCCACTTGAGTCTGAAAACATCATTTCTTCAACGAGTCCTGTCTGGATTCATCTGTTTGTTTGTGTCGTTCTCCCACGACCATCATTCGTTCTGTTATTACCACTGCACCGTTATGAATATAGATGTTGTCTTTGTTATGAAAATCAATGAGTTGTGCTCGCTTGCTTTTTCTTTCTCCTCATGTCTGGTTTTCTCCTTCTTTCTGCCGTTCTTCAGGGTCCTCCAGGGCCCGTCGGTAGCCAGGGTCCTGCAGGTCAGCCGGGTCCACCTGTGAGTATATAATGAAGTCAGCCATTTCTTGTACACTTGTACTTGTGTAAGCGGTGTTAGTGATGTCACTTCCTCCCTGCAGGGTGCTGACGGAGAGCCAGGTCCCAGAGGTCAGCAGGGTCTGTTTGGGCAGAAGGGAGATGAGGGTTCACGAGGCTTCCCAGGACCACCAGGACCTGTCGGCCTTCAGGTTAGAGCTTCAGGGTTTGGTTTCTGCTCGTTTAAAACACTGTTGTTTTAGTATATTTGATGTCAGAGTTTGATAGCATGGTTTTTTATTCATTTTTATTAATTGATTAAATTGGTTTAGATGTCAATCCTCATTTTTTTATTGCAATCCTTATATTTACCACTCATATTTTGACAAATTTTAATTTGAATAATATTTTAATAATTCAGCATTTTTTTAATTTAATTTTATTATTTTTTAAATGTCTATAGCTTTTATTCATTTTTATTTTAGTACTTCAAATTAAACTTAATTAAAACAAAGTTTTAGTTATTGCATTGTTTTTGTCAATTTTGATTTATTTTCTACTAAGCCTATATAGTTTTTATTAATTTTTATTTCAGTTTTTATTTGAGGTATTTTAGTATTTAACATTATTATTTCAGTTAACGTTAGAAATTGAGATATTATGCTGAAAAATCATCTTTGCATCACACGAATAAATTTCAAAATATATTCAAATGGCAAACAGCTATTTTAAAATGTATTCATATTTCACAATTGTATTGTTTTTACTGTATTTTTTATCAGATAAATGCAATCATAGTCAGCATAAGAGACTTTATCAAAAACATTAAAAACTCTTACTGACCCTGAACTTGTGCATGGAGTTGTATGTAAATATGATAATCATCAAATACCATGATATCATCATCTAAAACCATTACTGCACCATAGTCCACAATATAAAATATTTTTTTAATTCATCAGCAAATTTATTCCAGGTGAGTAAAAGTCTCACCTTGGAAATATGTCAGATTGTGGAAGTAAAATGGACTGCAGATAGCATTTAATATGGACTGTAGATGTGGTTTGTGTAGTTTGTACAGGATCCACCGGGTTAGTTTGAGTTGCGAATGCTTTTAACATGTTGTGTTTGTGTGCAGGGCTTGCCTGGACCCCCGGGTGAGAAGGGAGAGACTGGTGACGTCGGTCAGATGGTACGCATCCACATCAATACAGTCATTCTGATCAAATGTTATTGTATTTTAATAGAAACTGAGCTTTCTTTCTACACTTTTCTCTCAGGGTCCCCCCGGTCCTCCTGGCCCCAGAGGCCCCTCCGGACCCCCAGGAGCCGATGGACCACAGGGACCCCCGGGAGGAATCGGCAACCCAGGAGCCGTGGGAGAGAAGGTGATCCGCATCAGAGCCATGAACAAATCACTATCATTTCATTTTAATTAGAAACTGACATCCTTAATGATCTGAGGGAGAATGTGCCTGCCAGTAATGATCCCAGAGAGTGTGTGTGTGTGTGTGTGTTTCCTGTAGCTTCTCTCTAGAGTTGAAGCTCTGTTTGTGTTTGCTCATGTGTCTGTAAGTTAAATACTGACTGTAAGGAAGCCATTCATTGATTATTATCCTCAGAAAGTGTAAGACGGTGTCTCTGAAGCTTGGTTTGAGCTTCACGATCAGCAGCATTATCCTAACCAGAGATTTGTTCATTCCCATTCAAATGATTTCATTTTATTCAATGATTAAGCAATGACTGTACACCATTTAGATGTCAGTAGATTTGCTCATTCAAATTAGAGTGATTTGCAGTAATATTACATTTGTATATACAGTTTATTATAATATTTTTTAAGTAGTGACTATACATATATAAATATATCAATAGTTTTTTTTAATTCTAATTAATTTATTAATACAATTAATAATAAATGTATATCTAGTATATAATAATTATTAATAATATTAATTAAATAGTGACTATACAACAATTTATCAGTAGATTTGTTCATTATAATTAGAGTAATTTATTGTTATTAATAATAAAACAAACAAATAGTAATAATTTCATTTTTTAAGCATATGTACTATAAACCATGTAGATGTTTCAATAGCTTTGTTAATTCTTATTAGAGTAATTTAATAATAATAATAATAACAACAACAATAATAATATTAAGTAGTAACTATACAAGAAAATGTATCAATGGCTTATGTTAATACTTATTAGATTCATTATTATTAATAAAAATAAATATGTATATATGGCATATAATAATTATATAATTTTTTTTACATTTAATTAGTAAGCAATGACTTAATGAGCAAATGCATCAGTAAATTTGTTAGTTGTAATTAATGATTTATTATTTTTATTAATAATATAAGAAGAAGATTTTTTTAAATACTATAAACTGTGAAGATGTATTCATAGCTTTGTTAATTCTTATCTGAATTATTTAATGGTAATAATAATAATAATAATAATATAGCTGAAAATATATTATGGTATTTTTCTTAGGTTTGTCATAAAAATAGACATTTTTAACAAAATACAAAATTAAAATTCGTCTTTAGCAGATGTGTGAAGTTCATTTTAACCCGTGTTACAAGATTGTTTTTAAGCTTGCAGTAAACGTGCTTTACTTCCAGAATTCAACAAGTAACATGTTTGTTTACTTCAGGTTTGTGCAGTGCAGTGATCTTCAGTTTTTTCTCTGGAGTGTGTGTGTGTGTGTGTGTATGTCTCAGCAGAGCGTGTGTTCGCATGACTGTGCTCCATCACCTCTGTCAATATTATTTAATACGGTGCTTCAGCACTATTGTTCTGCCCCGGATCCAAGGACCCGTTTCAGTTGTGCTTAGAGAGCAGGTTTGCCCAGAGAAACGACCCAGAAAAACACAGACGAGGGGAGGACTTAAAAAGAAAACAGATAAAGATGATAGAATGAGACCTGGAGACAAGGCTTTCTGCTGTTAGTCTGGAGGATTTACCTCAGCTCTTCTCTCTGACAGACCACTCATCCCACTACAGAGAGACAGAGACACACACACACTCACACACACATGAATGAAGCAGTTCAGAGCGGCTGAGAGACTCTTAATCCCTCAATATTGCAGACGTGCAGAAGTATCCACACACACACACACACACACACACACACTTAGCCTCTAAGAGCACAGAAAAGAACTCCTAAACATGTTTATTAGCAAGCATGAGAGAAAGCACAGGGAGAGGATGGACGAGATTGAATGTTTAGTCACAAACTGATCGATTTAATAGTGTTTTATCAGTGGTTTGCTAAGGGAAGCATCACTATTATTTCTTTTTGAACCAGTAGCAGTTCATATTGGGATATTTAATTGTGCCGGCTCATTTTACTTTACTGGTTTTACCTTTCGATTACCTTTGCCATCATCTAATGCTCCCTTTAAGTTAATCTTTGAAAGCACTGATCGTTTAATAAAACTTTAAAAACATAATTTAACAACACTACAATTACTAAGTGCATTATAATGTTGTGATGCGTTAATTCACTTGTTACATAAAACAATTGTTTTTATTATTATTATTTTTAGATAAAAAAACTATTGAATTTTAATTATGGTAATTTGTTTATTTACATGTTTATTTTGGTTTGTTTTTAATCAGACAAAATAGTGGAGAATTTAAATGTTATCTACGAATATATTTCATATTTTTGTACAGACAAAAATAGTACAGAATTGATTAATTTTAAACTTTTTTTTTATTTAGACACAATATTATACATCTGTAATTTCAACCATTTACTGGCTATCAGTCATTGCATGAAAATAATTATTGAAATCAAGCAAAATAGAACAATAAAATGAAATGGAATGTTTTTTAAATTTTTTATCTAGAATTTAAATTTTAGTCATTTATTTACTTAGCTGTTTATTTGCATTTGTTATTTAGGCAGAATAGTATATACATTTTATAAATTTATTTAATGTATTATTTAATATTTAAATTATATATATATATATACACACACACATTAAATAATTAATTAAATAATTATTTAATAATTAATTTACAATAAATAGCATAGAATTTTATTTTCAGCCAGTTATTGGGAATCAGTCATAATATAATTTGCATTAAAATATTCAGCTATACATATACCAGAATATTATAGAAACCTGTGGATGGGCTCTTTTGACTTATGCTAAACAATAATGTTAAACAATCACCAACAACTCTCAAGCAAAATGACTAGTTTTTCATGAGTATCACTCACTTCCTCAGAAAACGTCAAAGTCTAGTTCATTTTTCTAAATGTCATCGCTCCAATTCAGAAGCGTCTAGATACATATAAAGTTTTCCATTCTCCACTGGTGTCTGAAGGAACTGGTCATCATCAGGGAGGTTTGTGGGTCTGAATATCAAGGTTGTGCAGATTTTGGTGCTAGAATGTGGCATTCTGCAGAGGAAAGCAGATTTGCTGACAACACGGTGAATAATGATGTGGATGGGCGAAATCTCTGCAGTGTTGAGGAGAAGAAAGAGCCCTGCCATGCTTTACCTACACCTCTCTCTGTTTGTCTGCAGGGAGACGCTGGTGAAACAGGAGAACCAGGCCCACAGGGAGACGTCGGCCCTCCAGTACGGCAAACAAACAAACACTCATATGCAAAAAATAACAAGTCTCAGAATAACACACTCAGATCTCATGTGTGTGTATGTTTTAGGGTCCAAGAGGAGAGCGAGGAGAGAAGGGAGAATCTGGACCCGCTGGTTCTGCTGGGCCCCCCGGACCTAAAGGACCACCAGGAGATGATGGTCCTAAAGGAAGCCCTGTACGTTCTTATCATTAATACACTCTTAAAATTAAAACTCCCAAAAGGAGGTTTTTGCAACAATGCCATAGAAGAACAATATTCAACCAGCAAAGGTACCTTTCACTGATCTCTGCCATCATCTAATGCACACTCAAAGATAATCTTTACAAACACTAATCATTTAATAACACTGTTAAATGTAATATTTGGCAAACCACATAGTTAAGATTTGATACCATACATCATAATGTTGCGATGCGTAAATTCATGTAATTGTTTTATGTATTTATTTCGCTATTTTTTAATTAGAAGAATATAGAATTTACATTTTGGCCATTTATTTACTTATTTTTATTATTATGGTTAAAAAAGCATAGAAAAGAGACGCCCAGGTGTTTAATATTGTACTGTATATTATTTATCTATCCTCTTTATTATTCTTACAATAAACTTGCCTTGCCTAATACGATAAAAATAAACACTGCAATATATCCAACAATATACAGTATACTGTATTAAAATATATGACTTTTTATTTATTCAAATATTAAACAAAAATGAAAAAAACATCTTTTTTTTTATTTACATTGTTTTTTACAAGAAAGTTTAAACTAAGATAAGTATAAGAAATTAAGATATAATTAAATGTGTTCTAAAACCTTTATTGTTGAAAGTGTATTCTAGGTTCTGCGTGCTAATTGGTCGATGAGAATAGCTTGTGGTACCTTACTCTTGATGCTGATGAGACCTCACAGTCACCGGGTTTCTGATCAAATATTAAAATGTTCAAATGTTCTGTGTGATTTTCAGGGTCCAAGTGGTTTCCCTGGAGATCCTGGTCCTCCTGGAGAGCCTGGTCCATCTGTAAGTACTATTCATGTCAAATGTAGTTATTAAAGACCTTTTCAGATTTGTTCAGGAAGTGAGATGCTTTTTCTCGTCCTGCAGGGTTTGGATGGTGCTCCTGGAGATAAGGGTGATGATGGAGAGCCTGGTCAGCCGGTGAGTCTGATTTAAACACTATCATTTGACATCTCTGCTGTCGGCTGCATGCAAATGTGTTTTATAATGTTTGCTGCTTCTGTAATGTTGTTTCTCTCAGGGATCCCCTGGACCTACTGGTGAAACTGGCCCCACTGGACCCCCAGGAAAGAGAGTGAGTAATGCTTAGAAACATACTTTTTATTAAAAACATTTATCAAAAATATTTCTGTAAATATTCCCATATATCCATATGGCTCTCAACTTTCATCCTTTCTCTTTAGGGGCCTCATGGACCTGCAGGACCTGAAGGAAGACAGGGAGAGAAGGGTGCCAAGGTAATATGCAAATGTCGTACACACTTTTATGAACTCATGTGCTATTACAGTACAGCTATGAATTCATTCCAGCAGTGGTTTCAACGGTGTTGTGTCTCTGAATCAGGGTGAATCTGGTCTCCTGGGTCCACCTGGTAAGACCGGTCCAGTTGGTCCTCAGGGAAGCCCTGGAAAGCCCGGCTCTGAGGGTCTGAGAGGTGTGCCTGGACCAGTGGTGAGGGCTAATGGAGCAGCATCATGCAATGTCACATTACATGCCAAATCTATTTGTTAGTCTCACAAAGCCTGTATATAACCAACCCGGGTCACTACAGAATAAAAAAAAATCTAAACCAAAATATATAAATATATAACTTTCTTGCATCTAGAATGTGACAAAGATCACTTATTGTAAAAAAAAAAAAAAAAAAAAAAGCAAACACTTTCTTCTAGAATGCAAGAATAATGAATTATTTCAATTACTATTAGTAAATCACTATTTTAGTAAATGTTATTACCTTTTTGTACCATTTTAGGTTAGAAATAAATTAGCATTAGTATTTGTATTAGTACTACAACATTGTATTAAGGAATGACACTTCAATTAATTATTAATAATTCAATTCAAAATTAATTAGTATTTTAGCATTTGTTTATTTTTGTAAGATTTATAGTTTAAGATCAATGAAACAACTTTAGATATGTAAATCAAGAAATGGGAGCTGCAGATTAAAGACTCTCAAGGTTTAAAGATCAAGAAAATGCAGTTTCTCCAATGCATTTAAATTATGTTTTATTAATGATTAAAACCTATTTCGTAACATAAAATTACCAAAATTATAATATATATAAAATCATTTATACGTGTGTTTGTGTGTGTGTGTATATATATATATATATATATATATATATATATATATATATATATATATATATATATATATATATAAAGTATATATACATAAAGTATATATACAGTACACATCCTAGTATGATCATTTATGCTACTTTAAAAACTAAAAAGCCACAGTGCAAAAAAATTTTCGGTACCTTTATTCATAATATATAATAGAACACTATAATAAAACATTACTATAACGAAAATACAAATATAATCCTATAATATTTTTTCCTTTTGGTTGAAATAAGAATTATAGAAAGGATCCCCCTTTGAACCCCCAGAATATAACCCCAGATCTCATATACAGTTGTGTCTAAGGCATTGATCTGTTTGATCCTGATGTAGGGAGAACAAGGACTGCCCGGTGCTCCGGGACCCGATGGACCTCCGGGACCCATGGTATCCACACCATATTCCTCTGAGAACCAGTTCATTTCTGTCTTAAACGACAATCTCCAGTCCTCACTCTTCTTATGTCTCTCTCTCAGGGTCCTCCTGGACTGCCTGGACTGAAGGGAGAAACTGGGATTAAAGGTGAAAAGGTGAGAGAAGCAGATCCATCTCTGATACTCTTAATGAACTGGATTATGACTTACTGCTCTGGTCTAGGAACAGGTGACACTCTAGTGTTTGGTACACAGCTGTAGTAATGACTTTACACGTCCAGAACATTCACTGAGCTCTGGCTGGCATCGATGTTATCAAGGAGTATGTTCATTATAGATGAGTTCAGTAATCAAGCGGCTCGTTTCAGGGTCATCCTGGTCTCATTGGACTCATCGGACCTCCAGGAGAACAAGGAGAGAAGGGAGACAGAGGGTTGCCAGGTCCACAGGGAACTGCAGGACTCAAAGGAGACACTGTATGGAAACATGTTCACACACATACAGCAATAAAAACCTAGTATACACTTTCCAAATCCTTTGTATTTTCATAAAACAGTCTTTAATATCTGTCTTTTTCTACAGGGTATTTCAGGACCAGCTGGACCTATTGGACCCATTGGACCTCCTGGTCTCCCGGTAACATTTCTGATGTTTCTTTAAAATCATTTATTATCTGTATCTTCAGTGGTGCAGCAAAGAACTTTTTTATTAATCAATAAACATTTATTGCCATTTGTTCTATGAATCAGTATTATATTCTACAAAAAAAAAATAATAATAATAAATATATATATATTTATATATATATATATATATATATATATATATATATATATATATATATAAATAATAATAATATACATATATATATATATATATAAGTAAAATTTAAAATGGTATAAAACAGTTTTTTGAGTAGTAATAAACCTTTTTATTTCTATGTATATATATATATATATAGAGAGAGAGAGAGAGAGAGAGAGAGAGAGAGAGAGTGAGGGAATAAACAGGTTCTCCATATTTTTGGTTTTAATTGTAACCTTTTTTGTTTTTAGAGGATATTATATGTATAAACGTAATTTATAATGATTTATGTGTATGTTTCACTTCTGTTCAGGGTCCTCCTGGTCCTAAAGGTGCTAAAGGATCATCTGTAAGTTCATGTTCTTATTTAATTATACTGGTTAATTGAATTAGCATTTTATTTAGTCGATTGGTTTATCATTTTTTCATAAGTCTGTTTCTGGTTCTGTCTCTGTAGGGTCAGACTGGACCGAAGGGAGAAAGTGGAGTGCCAGGACCCCCTGGACCTCCAGTACGTAACTACACTAAACCAAACCTCTGTGAGATAAGCACATATTTAAACAGATGATTCTGCAGTAGATGTTACGTAAGTGTAATTGAGCTCTATTATGTGGTGGAAAGCAAATCTGAGGTTCCTCTGAGAGAACCCCTGATATATCACACCTACAGACTGTGTCGTTTGCTGAGTTACCTAGAGAGAAATGCAAGTGTTTCGTTAATGTCAGTGTAAAGGTCTAATTGTTTAGATGGATAATCCTAGATACGGTTATTTTTCAGCTCTATTACAGTAGTTTTTATTACTGAGCTTTTTTATGCCATTTTTTCTGTGCTCTAAATAAAGCACTGTATGTGAATATTAACGGTTGTTTTCTCATCTAGGGTCCACCCGGAGATGTCATCCACCCTCTGCCCATTCTGTCCAGCCCCAAACGGGCAAAGAGGAACATCGACGCCAGCCAGATGATGGACGACGCTGGAGATGCCAATTACAAAGACTATGAGGACGGCATGGAGGAGATATTCGGCTCACTGAACTCGCTCAAACTAGAGATTGAACAGATGAAACACCCGCTGGGCACACAGAGTAACCCTGCCCGCACCTGCAAAGACCTGCAGCTGTGCCACCCAGACTTCCCAGATGGTGTGTATCTCTCTCTCTCTCACACACACACACACACACACACATTTCCAAGCGTGTTAATGATTGTTTTAAACAAAGCAGCTATCCAAACTGTTCAGGCATCACCCAAAGTCATGATGCGCATAAAAACAAAACAAACCTAGAAATATAAAATGTAATACATTTAAAATAAAGCATTTAATTAAAATTAAGGATAAAAAGCAGCAGAAAATATAAGAAAACTTTGCTAAAGTTTCCAAAAAAAAAATAAAATAAAAAAGATAATAATAATAATTCTCAAAAGTTTACAAAAATTCTGTAATGACTTACTTTTTCTGCCACATTGCAACCTTAATTAATATTTGTCTAACAATTATCTTCATTTGGAGGTTTTAATTGAATGCATGGTGACATACACAATTAATTACAATGAATATGTGCCAAATCACATAATTAAAATAATCCGATTTTCAGCCCTGTATTAAATGAGCCTCGTTTGAAAGTATCAGCAGTACATAAAGCTTACGATGACCTTTTTTTCTGTTTTCAGGTGAATACTGGATTGATCCGAACCAGGGCTGCTCCAGAGACTCTTTCAAAGTGTACTGTAACTTCACAGCAGGCGGAGAGAGCTGCATCTTCCCTGATAAAAAGAGTGAAGGGGTAAGAAATGCTCTCCTGAACAGAACACTTTGGGACGGCTTCCCACAAGTCCACATCAAGAGTAAAACAGCTTAGATGTCAGAATCACTAAAAGCAGCACCACTTTAAAAAGCATCACTTATCAAAATTAAGACAAACACACACTAGATTTATCTCACAGTTAGCAGTCCACAGATTCCTGAAAATCCTCCAGAGAGGACCAGAGGTACAGTCTGTTCAATATGTCACACTCTCTTAAGGTCACATCTGATTTAGATGGGTTTTTTTGCATTGGAAACCTATGGGAAGTCATACTCTGCACATCACAATGAATGACATATTGAACCACCCGTACTTTTTTTCACATCAACCTGAATAAGGTCTATACCAGCTATTCAACTGTTCAAAACACTATTCCTGAATTTATAACGAGGGTTCTTGTATCCTAGTCTTTAATGATAATTGTGTATTAGATTCTGCACACAAGTGTGACGAGTTATTTGGTTTAATGAGTCTCAGAAGCATCACTGATGGAGGATCACTCAGTGGGGTGTGAAGGTGACTCTCAGCACTAAATTCAGTTCTTCCACAGGTTCACTCTTCACACCAGCAGATGCAGACTACAACAAGAAGAAAACAAAAACAACAACACTCCTTTAGGCTTATTCTCACCTCGCACTAATATTAACCAGAGCAAGCTTTAAATTCAAATTAAATTCAGACCACTCCAAATGCAAAAAAAAAAAAAAAAAAAACAGAAAATGTTTTTTGTTGGTCAAAATTTGAGTTCTAGGATTTTTCTTTTATTATTCATGATGGAAACAAAATCTGTATCATTACTGAAATATTGAATTGCTATCATATTATTATTTTTTTACAGGCATTTTTAAAACAACTTTTTAGGTTTTCAAGTGGCACTTTTGAAGTTTGCATAAAAATTAATTATGTTAAAATGATACTATTCATTTAATATCAATTTTGTAAACCTTTTTTAGAATATATAGTGATTTAGTTTGCTCAGCAAAAAAAAAAAAAAAATAAGATTGAATATTATTATTTATTTAATTATAATTAGATTTGATTGTGGTTATAAACTGTATAATAGTTGTGTAAAGCTTTCATTGTAGGTATAATGCGTTCATTTACGTATGATGTCAATTGATATGTACAAGGCTATTCAAACATTGTGCAAACTGTCTGCTAGAACATGTCTTATGTGAAAGCCTCTGCCTCGGAGAGATTGACAACTACACTGCAAAACAGATCAAAATAAGTCCCACAGGCAACCTGTAACTTCCTTCTGTCTGTCTGCAGTATTGACTCTAGCTGACTCTCTCTCTCTCAGGCCAGATTCACCTCTTGGGTGAAGGAGACTCCAGGGTCGTGGTTCAGTGAATACAAACGTGGTAAACTGGTAAGAGTGACTCCTCTTTCTTGTCCTCCTGAAATGGTCTTCTATTTTACAGAGCAAAATGGCTCGCTGGCCCAAAGACAGTCCAGGCACATGGTATAGTCGCTACAAGAGAGGGTCCATGGTAAGTAGGAATGCATGAGAGAACGGGCCTGTACCGAGGGTCCACGGATCCTCAGTGTTTCTGGAGAATCGGTCTCTTGGCGGCCCGTGCTTATGCATGCTTCTCGGATCCCTTCGTGGATGAGCATGGTCATCATCAGAACGGCAGCAAAAGTGTGTTTGCTCAGACTTATGGGTAATGTGAAGACTGTGGGTGGAGACGTCAGGTCTGACTGATGGAATCCAACCCGTCTTCTGTTGCTGTAAGCTTGAGGAAATCACCTTGAAGTGACTTGAATCCACTAACACATGATTGCCGCTCTGCTCCAGACGCTAGTGAGATGCAAAAGGTGTTAAGAGTAACCTTATTTATAAAGGAAAAAGGCAGTACAAGAAGTCCTTGTGTCATGCTTCATGACTATTTTGATTATATTTATTATAATTATATTTATTATATAAATTCTGGCTAATGAAGTTAACCAAATCAGTCACTATGAAGCAGTGTTAGGTATACTATTGATATACTATTATAGTTTTTGTTCATATTTACATTTTTTATATAAAATATTAAGATATTATTTTATTGTTTTCACTTTATACTTAAAATATGTTATGAAAACTCAAACTACTAAAACTTTCAAATTAGTTTTTATAAATTTTATGTTTTAGATTTATTTATTTTAGTACATCAAGGTACCTCAATGAAAATGAGAAATGTTGGCAACTTGCTGTAGTAAGTTTTCATACATATAGATTTAGTTTACTGTAATAAATTGAACATAAGCTGCGTTAGAAGAGAGACAGTAGACATTCACCGGTGTTTGGAACAGAGCCAGATCTTGTGTCCATGGCAGATCTCAGTCACTGAGCTTTGGGTTCAGTCTCTCTTGCCATTCAGCTGTGATCATGAGGTAATGTGGTATTGGGCAGGTGTTTATGGTGGGTTGCATGCATGCATGCATTCAAAGTCAATGCATATGACTGTGTGAGAAGACCTCCTAATCGTAAGTATATAATAATGTGTGTGTGTGCGTGCATGGAGCATGCGCTCGCTCTCTCAGTCAGTCGCATATGTGTGTGTTTGTGGATCAGAGGAGATGGAGTTTTCTTCTAAACATGGGTTGGTATATTCAAGAATGAAAACAAAACATTTGCATATTTCCGTAATGCAAATGTTGCATCACACCACAAGGGGAGAATTTGCATATAAAGCAGTACAACTCATTTGAATATATTAGTGATGTTTTTCAGTGGAGTCGGTAACAAAATGAGTTTATCTTCTATGTTTGAATGTGAAAATGAAATTTGGTGTTTAATACATGCAGAGCGGATCTATACTGGGAAAAGAGTTTCCTGCTCTTTCCTGACTGATGAAACATAAGTGCTTAGACATGATAGACAGATCAATGTTTTAACCACATCAACTTGTATGAGGTGATTTTTCTTTTTCTTTTCTTTTCTTTTTTTAAAGATGCATTTATTTGATCAGTAATGACAGTAAAGACATTAATAATGTTACATAAAGATTTATTACGCATATAATAAATGTTGTTGTGTTTAACTTAATACTAAACATGATCACGGTTTCAACTAAATATGAAGCAGCACAACATTGAAAATAATGTTTCTTGAGCAATGAATCATATTAGAATAATTTCTGAAGGATCATGTGACACTGAAAACTGGAGCAATGATGCTGAAAATGCACTTTTGATCACAGAAATAAATAACATTTAAAAATATAATCAAATAGAAAATCACTAATATTTAACAATATTGCTGTTTTTACTGTATTTTTGATAAATAAATGCAAAATGCAAACTTTTGAACAGTACCATATATACATAATTGTTATAGCTGTATTTAATCAAAAAGATTGACAATGGTTTCTGACAAATAATTGACAACTAATTTCACTGCAAAAACAAAAAAAAAATGTAAACAAAATAAGCTTACTTGAGAAGAATATAAGAAGTTCAAGTCTTGTTTTGAAATAATAAAAAAGTCTTAGGCCTAATTATTTTATTTTTATTATTATTTTCTATCACTTCACCTGAATTTTTTTTTTTTTTTTTTGCCATTGTAGAGTTTTGAACCCAAATTTAAAACAATAGTGATCATGAAGTAGTGTAGGATTGGAGAGGTGTGATGTGTAGTTTTCTGCAGAACCTGTAGGGGGCGTTTGTCCAGCAGTTATCTTGACCACAATGCCGTCTGATTGTCTGCGCAGCTCTCATACGCGGATGCGGAGGGCAATCCGATCGGAGTGGTCCAGATGACGTTCCTCCGTTTACTCAGTGCCACGGCTCGGCAGAACCTGACATACAACTGTTACCAGTCGGTGGCTTGGCACGACCAGGAACAGGACTCTTATGATAAAGCCATCCGCTTCCTGGGTTCCAACGATGAGGAGATGTCTTACGATAACAACCCGTACATCAGAGCCGCCGTCGACGGATGCGCGGTAAGAATTCAGAACTGCATACTAATTACTATTTCCACCATAAAAATACATCGTAATATGCAGTTCTGAACTCTCACAAACGATGTTCTTAACTCTTCCTTTCTTTCCTCCCGCAGTTGAAAAAGGGTTACGAAAAGACTATTCTTGAGATCAACACACCGAAAGTGGAGCAGGTGCCATTTGTTGACGTCATGTTCAACGATTTCGGCGGAACGACGCAGAAGTTCGGCTTTGAGGTCGGACCGGCCTGCTTCATCGGCTAAGACTGCTCAGCGAGCAAACGCGAACAAAACATATTCATTTTCTCCGAATACAAAACACACAAAAGAAATAGGACGACTTATTTGTAAAGTTTTGTGTTTCCAAACAAACCCGATAGATACCAAAGTAAGGATAAAAGAAATTTGAAAAAAAAGAATGGATTTCCAAACAATGGCTTCTTATAACAGAGCAACCTTTTTAACCTCGGTGTACCTTCTGCATCACATGCAAGTTTTGAAACTGGATGAGGTCATCACTCATGTCTCTCCAAGCCCCGCCCACTTTACGCTCATCCAACTCTTCGCCCCTCCCACAGGCTGTATAGACCGATTAGATCCATCCTTTTATTTCACCTCCTGTTCTTGCACCTCCAGTTCGGCCTTTCTCATATGAGAAATATTTTCCGTTGGTTTGTTTGCTTGGGTTTTATGTTGTTCCTCTTTCTACTTCTAAACTTTGTTTTTGTGCATACTTGTCTTCCATTCCCTGGAATGGTGATTATATATATAAATATATATAAATAATTTTTTTTCTATGTTTGTAAGTACTTTCTGTATATTTTTTTCAGGAGAAGTGTTTTTTTTTTGTTTTTTTTTGGTTCTGGCTTCAAAACATGCATGTGAACCCATTGAGCGAATAGGACAGAGGTGCTAGTTATTGGGAAAAAAAACGCTTTTTAAAAAAAATAAAATATCCCCCCAAATAAGAGCCTGAGGAAATGTCCAGTGAATCTGAAGAAGAGAAAATAAAGGAAATGATTAAAAAAGCAACTGCAACAGCAACCAAATGTTTTATTCCAGTTGTGAACAGCGTCTTTTTGTAATTTAAACAACAAAATGATAATAAAAGTAAGAAACAGCCGTAATGTGAGCATTAATTTGCTACCTGTCGTGTTGAAGTGGCTTCCCTGGGTCTGTGAGATCGCGACCCGCATGAATGAGGATGACGTTCATGAATCGGTGCTTCCCTGTATCAGAAGAGCACACCATCACACTGAGGAAACACAATATCGGTAAACTAGGTGCTATCTCCTTCTGCCTGTGGTGCTAAAAATATATACCTTTTTTCCTGTACTTGTTTATTGTAGTTGAAAATGGCTCTGCGGTGATGCCCAAAAGCGGTTCCACGTCTTCAGTCCTAGCTTTACTTCCCGAGGTGGGGAAGTATTTTTATGCATGCCGTTAAATCATATTCATTTACTGATGAGAACATGTTTTTCTTCTGTTATCATTCCTCACCACGTTTGACAAATTCCAGATTGTCATATGGAGATCATTTATAGTCCTCTAAAGGCTTTAGCTCACACTTAACATTACAACGTTCGGATCACAGTCAATTCACACGATCTGAAATGGTTAAACGGAGCACAATTACTGTTAATTCTGTTGTGATTGAGGTATCACGTCTAACATGGACCCTGTAATGTAAAGTGTTCTCTACTCGAACTAACAGAAGCGATGGAAATGAAGCATTTAAAACAGCTCTGGAGAATTAGCTTGGGACCTTTCCATTAGATCTTTTTCAAGGGTTCTGTGAATATTTTAACCAAAACGCTTAGAGGAATGAATAGTTAACTCGACTCCTTCCAAAGAGATTTCTCTTAATTTAAGAGACTTGAAGACCAAGAATCAGATTGTCTTGTGTGATTATTCAAGTGTGTTGTACATTACAAAATTTCACTAGCATATATTCTTTCACCTGCCAGAATTTGTTGTCATTGGCTAGAGCCATCTTGTTATTGATCTATCACACCTTTTGCCACTAGACATTTTCCCGCACTCTTTTATTCTGCTTTTTGACCACTAGACCTGCTACTGCAAAATCTTGCTCTAAGTTTTGATTAAATATGACTTGAACTGTTTCTTTTAAGAGGATTCAACATGGAATATGCGGTTTTGACACAATTTTAACAGTACGAAACAAATTCTTCTGTAAATTCCAAAACCAGCAGTAATGCTGCCAATAAAGTTTATTCTGTTTTATTATTTTTATTTTTTTGTCTTTGTAATGTTTGTTTGTTTGTGCGGTCGTGTCAAACCTGTGTACGAGAAGATAGAAGAGATATTGGTTTTGTGTCAATAAATTCAGGTTTACTGTGTCCTCCCACCCTTGTATGTCTTTTAAGCATTAAAACTGAAGCATTAAAACTTTCCTGTATGCATGAAAATGTTAAGCTTTCTCTTCATGTGTCTTCCCACAGCCACGTTTCTCTTTTTTTTATCAGCCGTATGAGACATCCTCTCAGTGCTCCGATGAAAACAGGCCTGTCCTTCATTGTGAAATGGAGAGAGAGCGATGTTTGTTGTAACTCTCTACCAAAGCCCATGTTCCTTTGTAGTATATTTATTGTATTATTTAAAAATAATAAATGTTAATTGATACCAGTAGTGTTCTTGATATCTGATAAATATATAGCTGATATCAGATATACATCTTTATATCTGATAACTGTTATCACTGTGATACATTATGTAGAGTTGCAGAAGAGGAGACGCATTGGCATGTGAGATACTCAAGTGAAATGAATTTTTAAGGCTATCACTGGTTATCTGGAACAAAGACTGAAAAAGCTTTTCTTAACATATGACTTATGCGTATGCATATTTAAACAAACCTAAAGTGACTTACTTGGAGCTGGAATGATCCTTGTATGATATTATTTTGGTGAGTATTTTGATATTTGAACAAACCTGATGATCATGTTCTGCAGCATGACTTGAGATGTTCCAGTGAGGATCTTCTGCTTCAACGGGACAACAACATCTGACCGCTTGTACAAAGAAACTTGATTAGTAACATGATAAAACAATCTTCTCAGATATCTTGGACACCACCATTGAAGAAAAATTCAAGGATGTAAAAAGTTTTGACAAACAGATCATGGATCAAGTCTTGATTTGTTTTTAGTACAGCTGCATCTAAATATATTAATTCAGGTTAATTTGAACATTTTCCCCAATCCTCTCCAATTAAAAATTTACCTGAATTGACCAAAAAACATTTTTTCAGAAATATGTCTTTTTAAGTTTTAAAATGGCACAAACCCTAAAATTGCACTTTGGAATCTGGACAATGAAAGAGCTTAAAACATATTTTTATATCTATATTTTAACTCTATCGTTATAAAATGAGCATTATGCAAGCATGTCCAAACATTTGACTGGTAGTACAGCTTGTCTAACCAATGTAAAACTTGCTCTAACTTCAGTCCATGTCTGAGAAAAAAAAAAAAAAAAAAGATTTATACAGTTTTTTTTTTTTTTTTTCCTCTTATTTGCCCAATATTAAATATAAATCGAATCAAGATCTTTGTCTACAACTGAAGGCAGTAAAGTGCACACAGACAGCTGTAATAACCCAGAGTCTTTTTCTCAAGAGCCCCGTGTCACTGGCCTAGATCCATCTCAAACAGCCCCGGGTGCAGGACGGGTCGCTGGAGCAGGGAATATTAACATATCCGGCACATCAGCCCACCTCAGCTGTGAGAGACCACACTCACACAGCTCACTACTTAATGATACAAGCAGTTTAACATAGTAAAGAAGACAACTTCATCTAACTCCTCTTATTGCTGACAAATCTGGTTCATTTAGTTTTGTCTTTAATGAAAATACCCAAGGTGTTATTGTTTGGTAATAAAATTCATACTCTATACTAATTACACCAACAAAACCAGCCCAGAACTAACATATTCTACACCCAAATCAGTGGATTTGTTCAAATAAGTATGCGTGTTATTAGCCTGTTATTTTAAACTTAGCATATGTGTGACGTTATTTGTGTACAAATGTGATTATAAATAACTTTAGGGTTTGGGTTTTATGTTATTTTTGGTTAAAACAAAGCCTTAGCTTCCAAATTGCCTCAATTTTATCAATATCTATAATTTTGCTGTCTTTAATGTGGCGAGATACAGCGCTCTGTGTTCCTTACTTATCATCTTTCGCCTCTTCACTAGTAAATATTGCATGAGATAAAAATAAATTAACATAAGCGAGTATGTTCAAATACACAACACAACTTACCGAAATGTATAATCTTGTTTAATCGCTAAAACGCGTGTTCCAACTCTGGAAAGACTTGCAACAACTTGTAAACAACATGTCACGTGACGTTACTTTTACCTCAGGAGGACACTTATCTCGTCAGTTCCCCAGAATATCTCTCTCTCTCTCTCTCTCTCTCTCTCTCTGTCTCTCTCTCTCTCTCTCTCTCTCTCTATATATATATATAGGGGAGAGCAGGGGCGAAAGTACCATTTTTCAGAAAAACTTCATTTTAAAAGGTCTAACAATTCCAGGTGGTATTTTGTAGAAATGTAGAAATACTTCAGTATAATTTCACTTTGAACATAAGTTGAACATTGTTACTTTCGACCCCATCGGTTGGGACGAAAGTAACACACAGGTGGGTCAAAAGTAACACAACAATATAAGCTAGATTTTTTTCTGTTGGTCTTATTTTTCTTAAGCATACCTGATTGTGACCTTGTTAATAAATAACTGCAAACATATTTTGTCCTTTGTCTTTGCAAAAAAATTATGAAATTACATTTTCATATTTTCATTTTAAATTTAAGTTTAAGGTTCATCAGATGTCTTAAAACTTGACTGTATTTTTTCATTGTAAATTTCAATGTATTTTTATATAATAATAATAAAATT
Organism: Carassius gibelio; assembly: GCF_023724105.1. Classification (NCBI taxonomy): domain Eukaryota; kingdom Metazoa; phylum Chordata; class Actinopteri; order Cypriniformes; family Cyprinidae; genus Carassius; species Carassius gibelio. Next base: position 24,392,331 of record NC_068416.1, on the reverse strand, counting down.
CTACAGAATGCACAATATAAAAATTTAATCACATTAGCATAATAATAACTCTAAACATAATGTAACAGTAGGCCTATTTATGTTTCCATCCAGTTGTTTTTATGCATGAATTAAAAATGTGCATTAAAACATCTGGAAACACTGCAAATTCACAGGTGGAGGTGTAAAGGCTAAGATACGGCTAAAACCTAAATATAAATGTGACGTAGCAGCTGCCCAGAGAGAGATGTTCCTCTATGTCCATAAACACCCTCTCAAACACATCTGGATAAAACCAGACCTCTGTCTGTCTTTCTGACCCTCACTCAGACATGTTTTTTTGGTATAATATGACATAAACATTTGTAAGAAATGATGCAAGACACAGAAAGTCACTATATAGCTTGCACTGGAACAAAATAACTATTTTTGGTGACTGTAGCGGGAAAAAAGTAACAACTGTTACTTTCGTCCCGACAGGAACTCCTGGCATTTAAACTCGATTTAATTTTATATAAAAAAAAAATTTAAATGCAAACTTTAGGATGTGTTAAAGCACTACATAACCTGTAGATTGATCATTACTTCGACACATGAAAAACAAGAAAAACAACACGACTAATAAAAAAAAATGACCGCTTCAACAATTTACTTTTTGTACTCGAAAACAGTTTTACGGACCTAACTTCGGGAAACGATGAGGAAATCACATGATATTTCTCAGCTCCGTCAAGGATTGAATGCTGAACATGCTGTCATAGCTGGGAATGCAAATGCAGAAAGAGGCTCGGAGAAAATCGCTTTGTTACTTTCGTCCCGTTTTACTTTCGCCCCCGCTCTCCCCTATATATCTCAAAACTGGATTAAAATAGACAAAGCAGTTTTTTAAACAGTGGAAAGATTATATATATATATATGTAAGGCATTTTACACAAAACTGGACTGAAACTGACTTAAAACTGTTTCAAACACAGAAAGACGTGAAGAAAACAACTCTTAAACGACGTCACATGACAAATTTTACCTCAGGAAAGTCACTCAACGTCCAAATCTCAACATTTTTTTTTTAGTTAAGGTATTTTAAACAAATGTAAGGCATTTTACACAAAATAGATTGAAATACAAGATAATTACTGGTGGATAACTTAATAACAATAAACATGCAAAGTAATGGGGTCATTCAAAAACTGCTTTTTGATTTTTTTGATGTTTATTGTCGAATACAGTTTCCTGTATTACATGATAGTAAAAAAAAAAAAAAAACTGTAGCCTATGCAGTATACAATAAACAGTATGCCAGTTTGTTCTGAACATTCAGCTACTGAAATACTGTGTTCTTGAGGTTGATAGACGGCCAGTTATCTAAGCAGCAGAGAGGACGTCATGAAGGACAGCTACAGAAATAAAGGTTCCTATCATTTATGTACAGCATGAATGAAAGAATAAAGCTGTAACGGCAAACATGGCCTTTAGGAGTGTTTGAAATGAAGGCGCACTGCGAGGACACTGGGGTGCGATCACTCTCTCTGAGAGACAGGAAAGCTTTGAAATGGAAAGTGCACCTTTGACGATATTACAGACAGAAGTATCTGTGGAAGTGAACTGAAGGAATGTGCTCCACATTAACAGAAGCCAGAGAACATTTCTCTTTCACAGCCTGTGGAAGGAGGGATGAACTCACAGAAGAGAGAGAGAGCGAGAGAGATGCAGGGGGAGAGACGCGTCTGATGTGTAAATTCATCAGTCTCTGTGTGATCTTCATCTCTGGAGACTCAGGGACTCATTTACAATCAAACCACACACCAATAATCTCATCTATCTATCAAGAAAAAGTCCATCAAAAATATTGATATAATAGTAAAGTAAAATACAGTCTCTATGTTAGAAGACACCTTGAATTTCCTCTTTTCTGCTTTCTTCTATATTTTTATTGTACATAATGTAATAAACTGTCATTTACTTGGCAAAATAACAAATTCTTTAGTCATTTCATGGATATTTTCATTATTCAAGTACATTATTTTTAGCAACCTGGCTGGTGGGGATTTTTATTTACCAGTTTAAGTTAAACCAGCTCTCAGACACACACACACACACACACACACACACACACACACATACACATGTTGGTATATGTGGTTTATGGGGACTCTCCATAGGCGTAATGGGTTTTATTCTGTACAAACTGTATTTTCTATTGCCCTACCCCAACCCTACACCTAAACCTAACCCTCACAGGAAACTTTGTGCATTTTTGGATTTTCAAAATAACTAATTCTGTATGATTTAGAAGCGTTTTGAATTACAGTGGTTTTCCTCATAAACCACCTCCTCATTGTAATACCTGTGTCATACCTATGTCATTATACAAATTTGTGTCCTCGTTAACCACATAAACAAGCTCTCACACACACACACACACACACACTTCCACTGTCATATACGCACATGCTCTCGTCTCATTATTTCACACAGAATCACACTCTTCCTCTCCCTGAAGTATAGAATGGAAAAGTAATTGAACAAATCAGGAGTCTGATGGACCGAAAATCCTGATGCTGCATTTCTGAACTTTCAAAGTCTGTGAAGGCAGGAAACATCGAGAGATGAAGAGGGATGTGATCTCACTGGGAGAGATACGTCCGCTGTCTGGAGGATCAAGCCACATTTAAGGATCCTAACACGACATCCCGATGAGCCCTGGAGCAAGAACAAAAAGATGAATTATTACCGAAGCAGAACCTGCCGTTAATGACAGGTGAATGAAAGGGTGCATTTGGCCCCACTTTGATCAATTTGTTTTTTAATTATTCATCTGCGGATGAGGTGTCATCTCCTCTTCCTTTTCCTGTTCTTGTCATGTCGTACAACAAATGTTCCTCACGGAGTGAAAGATCACTTGATGAAAACCGAAGGCTCTTTGTGTCAAGGAGAAATTGCATCATCAGAAGATGAGAGACGAATGGAAGTTTGTCTCGATCACAGGCCTGAAACAAGGCAATAAACAGCCGAACAAACCTGAATTAACCTGACGAGGCAGGACAAGGGGTTTGAGTGAGTGCTGACAAGTCAAAGAATCTAGTCAAAGCCATACATACATAAGCTAGCATTCAAATGCTTTTTCTTTTTCTTTTTTTTTACTGCATGCATTGATCAAAACTGACAGTAAAGCTGTCATGACAAATGCATATTGTTATTTATTCTATTTAACTGTTTCCATAAAAATATTAAGCAACTCAATTGTTTTCAACATTAAAACATAATAGTTAATGCTTCTTGAGCATCAAATCGTCAAAGTAGATAGATTTCTGAAGGATCACGTGACACTGAAAATTGTAACATTCTTTTTTTTACTATTTGTATCACATTGTCAGTAACTTTTCTGCAAGTAACATCGATTAGCCAGTAGGTGGAAATGAAAGACTGTCTTTATGAGTCATGAGTCCTGCCCCCCATTTATTCAACCGATTCATTTAAAACACTAATTCATTCAGGAATGAAACAAGTGAATGCCTTTATGAGCGAGTCATTAAATCACTCACTCAACCAATTCATTCAAAAACATTTATTCATCCAAGTAATGAAACAAGTGGCTACCTCTATGAGTGAGTCATTAAATGATTCACTCAACTGTTTTGTTCGAAACACTAACTCATTCAGAAAGGAAACTAGTGACTGCCTTAATGATTGAGACATTAAATCATTCATTCAACCGATTGCTTCAAAAACTTGTTGAGGAACGCAACAAGAGACTGTATTCATAAGTTGCTGAATTGTTCATTTAATAGATTCATTCAAAACAAGAGACTGTCATTATGACTGAATCGTTTAGTCATTCATTCATTCAAAAGCAATTAATCATATAGAAAAAAAAAACTATTACTGTGTGTTGCAACAGTTCAGAAACCGGCAAGTAACTGGAAATATTACATTGGAAAAATACTAAAAAAAAGATCTTCTTCTGTATTGAACTGTTGTATAAAAGTAAAATCACACAAACAACTGTCTCGGTGTCCTTCAACTTCTCAGAAACAGCCCAAGCTCTTGTTACTGACGTTTCGAAATAACAGAAAAAATCTTTTACATTTTTGTAACATTACAAAATATATGATACTAATAAAAAAAATTGTTGGGCTACTCATTTGTAAATTCTATTCGCAAATTCACTCAACTGATTAATCATTAACCGACTATTCAATAACAAAACAAACTAGTCAAAGCTACACACTCTTCCTCTCTCTCTCTCTCCCTCTCTCTCTCTCTCTCTGATTGTTTGCTCTGAGAAGAGCAGCCGGAGGATTAGAAGACGTTTAATCGCAGCAAACAGCCCACCTGATCCTCAGCACACACAGATGGTGATGCTGACCATGTTTTCCACTTCAGCACGAGAGAGTGAATGAGGACAGAAAGAGGATGCAGCAGCAGATAGATGGATTAAATGGATCTTTATAGCAGCTGAGCTCCTGAAATGAGACACACTAGCTTTACCACAGAGAAGGAAAGAGAGGACAGTGAAAATAGAGATATGCATGTACCGCGAGGTCAACAAACTCTCATCTCAGTGTCATTAATGTTGTTGATTAACAAAATGACATATTGCAGAGTGTGTTCACTGAATGTTTTAATGAGCTTTTAACAGTCCTGTCAAGTCAGGTTTAGTCATCCTCCAACTTTTAAGTTTCTTTTCTCATATCTTCTGTCGGATACAAGAAGAAGAAAAAAATCCTGCACTTGTTTTTTTGTCAAAAACTCTAGAGCTCTACCTTACAAATGAAGACACAAGACAAGAGACCTAAAAAATTCATGGCATGTCAAAATCGAAATCATACGTGAATCAAGAAACAAGCAAACTGAGGACAGACAGGAAACAATGGAATAAAAAACAAAACCATTACGAGAGGCTGGATTTGAAATCAATTATATGATATGCTAGTCACAATTTGATAATTAAATATACATACATATTTTGCTGAGAAATAAATTAAGAATTTATGACAATTGCAATTTTTTGTATATGAAATATTTCCTTTATAATGAATATTTATTTATATTAAAATTAAATAAAAAAATTAAACATTATTAAATAACATTCTTTAATACTTTTAAAAGAAATCTCTTATACTCATCAAAGCTGCGTTTATTTGATAAAAAAACAGCAATATTGTAAAATATAATTACAATTTAAAATAATATTGTTCTATTTTAATATACCTTAAAAATAATTTATTCCTGTGATCAAAGCTGAATTTTCAGCATCATTACTACAGCCTTCAGTGCTATGTGATGTAATGGATTATTCATTTAAATATATAAAATATTGAAGTACATTACCCATCCCTGAAATATATTATATATACATCTAATGCTTAAACTAGAATTAAATCAGAATTCTCCTCTCATACAGGTAGTGTAAGCTAATATCCCTCCAGGATAAGCTCTTATGATATCTGGTATCTCTCCATCTCTTTCTCTATTTTTATCATTTTTTTTTTTGTCAGGAATACTTTTCTCTTTTTTTCCTGTTAAACTGACTGTGATTGTGGGCGGGTGGATGAGTGTGCCATCACCCTCTACTGACAGGTTTAAACTTAAACCTCTATACTAATGAGCACGACACACACACACATACACACACACACACACACACACGGAGAGAGAGAATCCTGACAGTCATGATCAACACTCCACAGCGTTTCCCTTCCAATCACACCATTCCACCCGCACTCCTCCAAAAGCGATCCCTCCATCACCTTATCAACACAATCTCAGCGCCTCTCTATCCGTCAGATACATTTCTTACCTTCAGAGTGTCGTTCTCTCAGTCATTTCTCAAGTTTTCTTTGTGCCTCTTCGTTCTCTTTGTCACTCCTCCCTGTTTTATCAGTCATACGAGCCTGTGAAATGATGAGAAAGATGCTGTTGAAAATAGTCTACAGAAAAGTTTAAAAGCAAAACAGTCTTGCCTGTGGCGCTTTTCTCCGTCTTTCAGTCTTTGTTTTCCCTTTTTTTAGAAAGCGACGTGTGGTACAAACATCATATGTGATGTGATGATATACAGCAGCTGTTTCTGGTTTGTATTCGGATGCAAAAGATCAGAGATACAGTTCAGAGATCATACGGAAGATGAGAGGGAGTTCACATGTATTTGCTCCGTCACGTAATATGTTCTAACACTCCTCAATCTAGACTTTCAACCTTGAAAACCTTTCTTTTCAACCTTTTTTTATATATAGCATAAAGAAATAGAACAGTGGAGGAAATTCTAGGTCTAATTCGAATAATTATTTTGAGTTATTTGCCAATAACATTTCCAAATATACATACATGCACCATGTCTAAAAGCCCATGTGAAAAATTGAAAATGTTTTGTGACCTGTCACATTCAGGTAATTGCATGAATCATGTAAACTATATTATATTTTCAATTCAAAACAGCCATATTAGAGAAAAATGTCGATTTGTTTGCTTCTATAATGAAAGAGTTTTTAATATTAAATGATTTGCTACTTCCAACTTCTCTTTCAACATTAAAAGCGACGCTTCACACTGGAATTATGGCAAAACATGCTTTTTGGTAGTGTTTTTAAAGTGTTGCCAATATTTCCCTTAATAAACATACAGAAGCCTTGAAAAATGTGCCTGAACTCCACACGGCGGACTAAAAGAAATCCTGTTTCTTATTTAAACAACAGGGAGAAGGAACAGCGGAATAATTCAGTTAAAATGGTTCATTCCCGTCTGCTGCGATTCCTCAGCTGGTGTTCAGAGTTCAGGGTGACAGCTCTGAGACGGGACTCATTAGAGAGGGTCTGTGTGCGCGTGTGTGTGCGTGTGTGTGTGTGTGTGTAGGTGGCTGTGCTCACCAGCTGTTCTCAAACAGGCCTCATTAGAGTGTTTGTGTTCAATGCTGTTCATGTTTGGTCAAAAACATTAGAATAATTTCAAACGGTCGCAGGTTCACTATGAGCTCTTAAGGGCAGCTGTGAGTGTGTGTGTGTGTGTGTGATAGTGTCGTGTTTATGTGTTAACGGAGGTGAATCCCGATGGAATCCAGAGGAAACACTCACTCCCTCATCCAGCAGCATCTGAATGATCGTAATCTGTCGCAGAGAGATTTGAATCCAGGTCAAATATACATAAACCCTTCAAACATGGAACACTGAAACATTCAGAGGAACTTGAAATTCATATGTTTTTCAGTTGCTATAGTATGGACAAATTCATCTAAAGTCGGGATCACCTGATAATGATATCGTTTGACCAATACCAGTTGATTGTAAGTGTTGCATGACCCATACTGTATGTATATTCTTAATAATTGTTTTGATAATTAGACTACAAAAATGAAACCATTGTATACATTATTATGATTACTATATTATAATTGTTATATGTTTGTTATATATTTGTTGTTGTTGTTATAATAAATATCCCATATTCATGTAGAGAGTATATTTTAGAGAATATGAACATAAATAATAACAATAATAATAATAATAATATAATAAGTAGAATATCCATAATGTATGCTTTATTCGAATATTGATGAATATTTTCCAAAAACAAATATTCCCTTATTATTATTAACAATAATAATAGTAATAATGATCATTATAATAAATATAATAATAATAATGCAATTATGACTATTGTTATAATCTAATAATATTTAATCATTATTAACATTCATGGATGTTCACATCCTACAAATTAAAATATTCTCTCTAAATTAATAAAGGATCTAGTTTGAATAAATAATAATGATGATTATGATGATAATAATGCTATTATGGCTTTCTTGTTGTAATCTAATATTTAAATCAATATTCAAAAAGCTCAAAATGTCCATATTCTCCAGATTTATAACATTCTTTCTAAATTAATCTGGCATAGCCTTTGAAGCAGTAGAAACTTTCAGAAATTTGTAAAATATCCAATATTTGCTTTTGCAATAGTTTTAGCAGCTGTATCAGATACTTCAGTGTTAATGAAAGAACTTAACTCTTAGTTCATGCTGAATGCAACTGGTTAGGGATATGAGGTTGTGTGTGTGTGTGTGTGTGTGTGTGTGTGTGTGTGTGTGTGTGTGTGTGAGTGTGTGTGTGTCGCTCCACAGGTGTAATATGTCCTGTGCTGTATTGATCGGTTTCCTTCCAGACTGAATGAATGAATGAACCCATATCGATCTCAGCCATTACTCAATCAGTGTGTTGTTGTGAGTGTGTGTGTGTGTGTGTGTGTGTGTGTGTGTATGTTTCTGACTGTCCAAAACAAATCAATATAAAGCAGGATGAATGCGTCATGGCTAAGAGATTAACTGTCTCACACTTCATTTGACACACAACACACTCCTTTAGCTCCGATGAGAATATAAACCAACATGGACATTTACAACCTCACGGCGGCTCATTAGACACATCTCTTAAACAAGGGGATTTTTTACAGCAATAATCGTGAAATATATTTAATGCTACCATGAACAAATAAAATAATTGTTATGAAATGACATGAGTCATATCACCTCATGATGGCCGTCATGTTGAAGCCCATGCATTGGCCTACTGTAATAAACATACAGTAAGAATACATTATTACAGTAGATATATTTTTATACCATTCTTCATTAAAATTACCATTTTTCTCATCTTAGACATCATGGATGAATATTTTCACACAGCTTGTCACATTCTGGGATTTCATATCTAAACATACACCCAAAATCATAGCATTTGATCCTTTATTACTAATTTGGAACAGCTTTTGTGCTTATGATGCTCAGTTGTCTAGTTAGGGAGCTCATAGGGACTAGAACAGAAAGAGTTTATCACGGTTTTTCTTTGTATTTGTCCCACAGTTAATGAGAGAGAGATCGAGGTCCACATAAACAGTCATTGATTGAGAGTTTTGAATGTTTTATTTCCTCGAGCAGGCCTGTTTTTCACTGCGGCTCACATGACTTATTCATGGAGACAGAAAACAAAAGACATTTGGGTCCCCAAAGAAAAAGAGAAAATCTTTACAAAATCACTATCACCAATGAGAGCACAGAACACACACGCACACACACACACACAGTCTGCTGGGTTTATATTGTCCTGTCATTTCAGTTCAGGTTTTTAATGCCTCTTTTCTCTGTCTGAGTCTTTGTTTATTGCACATACTGACAATAAAACACAGAGAATTTAATTTCCAGTATATTCCCAGGGGAATGAAAGGCAGAACTGTGTGTGTGTGTGTGTGTGTGTGTGTGTGTGTGTAAGTGGTGGAATGGGGTCGAGTGTGAACCATCACCGCATCTGTCCGATGTGTTGCCCATGGCAACAGCTGAAGAAATCGTAGTAATTGAAAGCGCCGCAGACGCGAACACAGCGAACACATTCACACACAGACTTCGACAAACCATTTGCTCATTTTGCTCAACATCAATTATTGAACACACACGCATTCCCGCTGCAAGACAAAACTGGAACACACACGTCATTAATCAACAAAGACTGCTACAGTGCAAGTGAGAGAGCTGCTTGTTTCACATGTAGTCCTAAAATCACTCAGATCTCAAGGAAAATAGGGAAGAATATTCGGTCCCACTTTATATTAGGTGGCCTTAACTATGTACTTACATAAAAAAATAAGTACAATGTACTTATTGTGTTCATATTGTATTGTAAAACACTTTTGCTGCTATTGAGGTGGGATAGGGGTAAGGTTAGGGAGAGAGTTGGAGGTATGGGTAAGTTTAAGGGTGGGTTAAGGTGTAAAGTATGGGTCAACAGTGTAATTATAAATGTAATTAAAGCTGCAAGCAGCGATGAACGGGCCCTCGCACCCGGGCTCACCGGCAGCGAGTGGCTTTAGTTAATAGGTGAACGGTGAGAAATATGCGTTTAAACTCATAAATATAAGTAGAATATATCAATGTTTATTCCATATATGTGCAAATCTTCCTGTTGCCAGCAGGTGGCGCTATCATTATAATGGAAAATTGGCCTTCAGATGTGTTCAGGGCAGGACTTTTATCGAACATGTGAGGTTTGGGGAGGATTGGACATTTTATGCCTGAGTTACAACAACATCCTATTTCATGGCGAAACAATGAAATTTGTCAGGCCGCCATGGACACGCCCTTTAACGAAACCTCAAGATCTTCGCAATTTAAGATCGCAAAAGGCTTTAGATTACACTGACCAAGTTTGGTGTTGATCTGAATAAATATCTAGGAGGAGTTCGTTAAAGTACAACCCCTGAAAATGGCCAAAACAACACTAATTTTGCAGAGAAAATTCCAAATAACTGACTTCCTGTTGGGATTCGGACTTCGTACCAAGAGACTTTTTCGTAGATATTGGTGTGTTACATGTGTGTACCGATTTTTGTACATGTACGTGAAACATAGCTCAAGTCGCACTCCGTTTAAAGTGTATACGCACTCCGTTGAAAGTGTATAGGTGGCGCTATTGAGCCATTTTGCCACACTCGATGGAATATTGGCCTTCAGATCTGTCCAGGCCAGGACCCTTATCACACAAGTGAAGTTTGGGCAAGATCGGACATTTTATGCCTGAGTTATAACATCTTTTATTCCCATGGCGAGACATTGAACTTCATCACGGCGCCATGGACACACCTTTTAACAAAAACTCAAGATCTTCACAACTAAACATCACACAGGTCTTTAGATTAGACTGACCACAAAAAAGACATTGATGTCATAAAATTTCTAGGAGTAGTTTGTCGCAGTGTAAAATATGTAACTTCCTGTTGCCAATAAGTGGCGCTATGACTATAACTGAATATTGGCATGTAGATCTGTTCAGGTCAAGAGTCTTATTCAACATGTGAAGTTTGGGGCAGATTGGACATTGTATGTCTGAGTTACAGCAACTTCCTTTTTCATGGCGAAACATCGAAATTTGTCAGGCCGCCATGGACCCGCCCTTTAACGAAACCTCAAGTCCTTCGCAATTTATTATCGCAAAGGGCTTTAGATTACACTGACCAAGTTTGGTGTTGATCTGAATAAATCTCTAGGAGGAGTTCGTTAAAGTACAACCCCTGAAAATGGCAAAAACAACAGCAATTTTGAAGGGAAAATTCAAAATAACCGACTTCCTGTTGGGATCCGGATTTCGTACCAAGAGACTTTTTTGTAGGTATTGGAGTGTTACATGTGTGTACCAATTTTTGTACATGTACGTGAAACATAGCTCGAGGCGCACTCCGTTGAAAGTGTATAGGTGGCGCTATAGAGCCATTCTGCCACACCCGGTGGAATATTGGCCTGAAGATCTGTTCAGGCCAGGACTCTTATCACACATGTGAAGTTTGGGGAAGATCGGACATCTTATGCCTGAGTTATAACATCTTTTATTCGCATGGCGAGACATCGAACTTCGTCGCGGCGCCATGAACAAGCCTTTTAACGAAAACTCAAGATCTTCACAACTGAACATCGCACAGGCCTTTAGATTAGACTGACCACAAAAAAGACATTGATGTCATAAAATTTCTAGGAGTAGTTCGTCGCAGCGTAAAATATGTCACTTCCTGTTGCCAATAGGTGGCGCTATGACTATAACTGAATATGGGCATGTCAATCTGTTCAGGTTCGGAGTCTCATCAAACATGTGAAGTTTGGGGCAGATTGGTCATTGTATGTGTGAGTTATAGCAACTTCATTTTTCATGGCGAATCATCGAAATTCGCCAGGCCGCCACGGACACGCCCTTCAACGAAAAGTCAGGATCTTCGCAATTTAACATCGCAAAGGCCTTTAGATTAGGCATACCAAATTTGGTGTTGATTTGAAGAACTCTCTAGGAGGAGTTCGTTAAAATACAACACATGGAAATGACCAAAATTACACAAAATATGCTCATAATATTAAAAATAACCGACTTCCTGTTGGGTTTAGAATTTCGCTCCAAGAGTCTTTTTTGTAGGTATTGGTGTGTTACATATGAGTGCCAATTTTTGTGCATGTACGTGAAACATAGCTGGAAGGCTGTTGATTTTCTTGGTATAGGTGGCGCTGTCGAGCCATTTTGCCACACCCTCTTCTGAATCCTATATCAGACGAAAATTTTCACCAGGTTTGACGAGTGTGCAAAGTTTCATGACTTTTTGAGCATGTTAAAGCCCTCAAAAATGCGATTCATTCGGGAGAAGAAGAAGAAGAAGAAGAAGAAGAATAATAAATATAGCTGCAAGCAGCGATGGCGGGCTCAAGCCACCAATGCCATCACCACCCCGGTGGCATCAGGTAAACTGTGCCCAGCGGGCACATGCACTCACAATATCCCTCTGGCAGTGAGGTTTTAAAGGATAGAGGGGAGCGTAGAGGGGAGCGTGCATTTGCAGTGGCTGGGCCACGACTCTGGAATACCCTGCCTTTAGAGATCAGACTGGCCCCTTCCTTGTCTATTTTTAAATCTTTGCTAAAAACTTTTTTATTTTCCTTAGTGTACTGACTACTGTGTTATGCTACATTTTGAAATGGGTGGTTTTAAATTTTTTGTCTGGTCTATGTTTATGTATGTGTAATATTCTTGCTCTTATGTTAAAGCACTTTGGTCAGCCAGGAGGCTGTTGTAAACGCGCTATACAAATAAATTGAACTTGAACTTGAACTTGATATGGCAGTTAAAGGGTTAATCCGAATCATCTAGACTTTAAAATCACATTCACAGAACAATATATATATATATATATATATATATAACTTTAGTAACACTTTACAATAAGATTTCATTTATAAACATTATGTTAACATGAACAATATTTATATAGCATTCATTCATGTCAGTTAATATTCCAAACTTAAACATTAAAACATTGTTTTATTGTGATTTTTTTCCAAGCACATTTTACCAATTCCAAACCATATCAATCTTAATAACTACCATTATTTTTTATTTAATCATTTATGAGTGCTATACAATAGTCCAGGAAAGCTGGAAGAGAAAAACAGGTCAAGAAGAACTGACAAAAGAATTGCAAAAGAATTAGGAATTAATGTGAAGATTAATTTTTAGTCAATTCTGCAAGACAGACTTTCAGGAAAGGAGGTGGAATAAAAATGAGCTCCTAAATCTTAATCCCGGATTCTGGAAGATATATTCCTCAAACCATCAAACAAGAGGAGGTGGTGCTGGTCCTTCACGAGTCAGTCTAATCTGTTCATTAAGCCTATATATAAAGTCTTAATATATAGTATTTCACAATACTTCATGGTATTCTAATTAAATCATTTTTTGGAATCTTAGATCTCTCAGAACCTGACACAGAGTAATTCTGGAGACTCCAGGAAAGTGGCAGTTCTGTAAAATGTTGGCGCTGGAGACTAAATGCTCACTGATAGTTTCACACCTAATTCACTTAAAACACACACAAACACACACACACAGTGACAGAGGGACAGAGTGACATCAGATGTATGTTTTTTAATTTTCTGTCATCCATATAATGTTGTATAGTCATGAAACTATGCATATTTCCTCAGAATGACTTGTCTTCTATGTGTACATTTTTTTGAAGTGTTTAGAAGCTGCACTTTTTTTTACTGGTTCCTTTTTTACTATTATTTCAAAAAATCACCACGACAAAACCATTCAAGCTATCCAAAATTCATTCACACCTGTTCTGTAAGATTAATTCTTTAAACAGTGGTAAAAGAGGATGTGGTGCTGAACCTTCAAGAGTCACTTAAAACGTATCTGTCCATAAAGCCTATTAAGAATTATTCTTAATATACAGTTCACAATACTTCAGCTTGTTATTCTAATTAAGTGAGGGTCATTTTATCAGTAAAATTCCTAAAATACATAGTTTATTTGAAAGATTTCTATAAATTATTTAAATCATACTCGTTTCTCCAATAATTATTTAAAAGTAATCCTATAGCTCCCTCTGGTGGCCATTATAGGTACTAAGAATTGCAAGCTTGATTTATAAGTTATGATAGTTTTAATTTTATGCTGGCTCTTGAAAATGATAAAGCTATGAAACTTACTGTGCTTCCTTCAAATGAGGACTTCTACTTATATAAAAAATTATGAAGAGTTAGAATGAAAAATTTTAAAGATATAGTAAAATAACTATTGTATTTTTTATGTTACTTTAATAAATCTCTATGGCAACACCATTTAAGCTATCCTAAACCCATTCACAATTTAACATCTCAGTATATTGGCATCATGTTGAAAAAGGAGTATGGAGTAGTATGAGGAGGAGTATGAATTCATTTACAGGCTGATTTTAGAGTTCTGTATCAATCTGTGTTGTTGTTGTTTGTTTATTTTTATCTTTTATTTTTCATAGGAAGATAACTGACCCTTTACTCTCCTTTTTAATAAATGTGCTTATAAACCAAGATCAAGCTATTTATAGCTGTATTTATAAACTGCTTAGTATTGACTATTAATGTTAAAACAAGGCTTTATAAAGCATAAACTGACTATTTACTAATGAGTTCAGTTATTATAAAGTGTTACCAATGCATTTACTAATGTTAACAAATTAGACATTATTTTACAGTGTTATCAAATCCTTAAATGATTTATAAGTTTTTTTAATAATGATTTTATTGACCTATAAGCATTTGTGAAAGTTCTGCTTGCATTACAGCTTAGTCTTGATCTGTGAGCTGAACAGATTTACTGTTACATCCATGAGATTATGTAAATTCAAATAAATATCATGTCACAGGATGTCATAGGTCAGTATCAAATGAGTTTGAAATTATTATTTGCAGCACAAATAAGGTTTTTTAGGATTTTTAAAAATCCCTAAAACTGTCAGAAAAGGATAAGGCCTAAGATATCTCTATGTAAGTGGCTAAATGTATTTATGTTTTTATAATTATAATACATAAACTATGAAATTATACAAAATGTATAAAAAAGTAAATAAATAAATACGCACAGACATTTAAAAAAAGCAGCCAAGACGAGTTTCCTTTTTTATATATATAGATTAAAATTGAAGACAGAAGCAGGTAAATGCGGTCACTTAATATTCAAACCGAGTAGATCCACTTCAGATTTATTTCTCAAAAGTTTATGTTCACGTGGTTGTTTTCGTTTATATTAGCCAAGCTATTATGTATTTTGAAATAATCTTGTCCGTGATGTGTTCGTTCGTACGACGAAAGGCAGAACCCTGCTGCTCGAGAGATACATAGTCTTGCACACATAAACGGGTCACAAACACCTGCATTTAGCTTGCTGTGTTATAATGGGTGTATTGTGTGCATTTATGGCAATATTTTATTTGAAAAAGCTCTTAAACGAGAATAAATTAGTTTGTTTTGAACTAGTGACACTGTACACGCTGATCGGAGGCGGTGATTTCAGATAGGCAGCCGCAAATATTTCGTTTTCACACAAACAGTTCAAAAACATCTGAATTTAGCTCTTGGTGTGTTCTAATTGGTGAATTGTGTGATATCGCTGCAATACTTTATTTTTAATAGCTATAAAACAAGAATAAACTCGTTTTTTCTGAGCTCATCATTCCACACGCTGGTGCTCAGAGCGGTGATTCATCTCTCGTGTTTCTCACGTATCACTGACCACACATCAATTATTAATGAGCCCTGACCCGGTAATAATCATATATGTTGGTTTAGCTTGTCAGTGTGAATTAAATCCAAGTATTTATTTGTATTTTAACCGATTTAAAAGTGAAAATAAAAGAGAGTCTCCTCCCCTTTTTTTGCGGGAATTGCACCTGTAGGGACGCTATTTCTCTCAGATAATGGAAGTCTAAGCACACACACTCAAACAGGGGGATAGAGTGAGATCAGATGTCTGACAGTTTTATAATTTTCTGTTATCCATACAATGTTGTAAAGTCATGAAACTATGCATATTTCCTCAGAATGACTTTTTTTCTGTATGAAAAAAGGTTTTGAAGTGTTTGGAATTTAAAAATGCAGGAAAATTAATAATTCCATTTTTACTGTCATTTAAAAAAATCACCACCACTAAACCATCCAAGCTATCCAAAACCCATTCACAATTTAAGTTCCTCAATGTTTTTTCAACATGTAGACAAAGTTTGGTGTGTATAGTGTTACTCTCCTCTGAGCAGTATGCATTAATTCACAGCTAAATGTAAAAAAAAAAAATCCACATTCAAATCAAAATAGCCGACTTCCTGTTGGTCGTAGCTGATGACTGTGAATTAGAAAGTTGTCCGTCTTAAAAAGAACAATTTTTGTACTGAGTTTGGTGTTTGTAGCTAAAACTAACCCCCCCACTTTTGACAAAAGGTGGCGCTATAGAGTGCCTCTTCCACACCCTCTTATGAACTTTTGCCAGTGTCTAGCTGTCACTAATACTGATATGTGTTCTGAGTTTGATGAAATTCTAAGCATGTTATATGCCTCAAAATCACCTGAGAAGTATTCCAGTTTGACATGTTGCCACGGCAACAATATTTTTAGATATCAATATCCCCCCAGCAGATTTATATTGGCTGTGTTTTAACATTATTCTGATGAAGTTTGAAGCAAATCGAGTAAAAATAAGATGCTGAATTCCAAGCATTTTGAAAATGACACACTTCCTGCTGCCAGTTGGTGGCGCTATAACTTTGACTCCTAATAGTCACATATATGTGATCGACATCATACAATGAATAATCTGATGAAGTTTGATTGAAATCAGGAAATGTATGTGGATGGTATTAGACACTTCCTGTTTCTCAATTCTCGCCATAATTTCAACGCCTCGCCACGAGCAAACCGTTCGAGATATCAAAAATCCCCTGGCAATTTTTCATCCCCAATGTCTTGAGATCATGTTGACCGAGTTTGGTGGTAAACAAGTAAAAAACCTATGACAAGTATATCAAATTCCAGAGCATGCGCTTTTTACATAACTCTAAATAGCTGACTTCCTGTTGGGCGGAGCCCAATGACATGCAATACGAAAATTGTTTGGCACAATGAGATCTATATGTGTACTGAGTTTCATATGAATATGTGCAAGTATGTGTGAGCTATACATCAACATTTATGACTGTGTTCCAGGGGGCGCCGTAGAGCCCCTGTGCCACGCCCGGGTCCCAGCCTCTGCAGGCTCCTAAAGGGCACAGATTCCAAAGTGTGTGCAAATTTTCAAGAGTTTTTGAGTATGTTAGGGACCCCAAAAGCCCCCACAACTTTGACCAAAAATATGAATAATAAACCCTAAATAGCCAACTTCCTGTTGGGCGGAGCCTATGACATGCAGTACGAAAGTTGTTTGGTTTAATGAGATCTACATGTGTACCGAGTTTCATGTGTCTACGTGCAAGTATGTGTGATATATGGCCCTCAGTATTCCAGGGGGCGCTGTAGAGCCCCTGTGCCACGCCCGTGTATCAGTCTCTGCCCGACTCTAATGGCCGCAGGTTCCAATCTGTGTGCCAATTTTCAAGAGTTTTCGAGCATGTTAAGGACCCCAAAAGCCCCCGTAACGTTAGAAAAAAATAATAATAATAATAATAATAAAAAATAATCCTAAGGAAAACAATAGGGCTCTCGCCCTCCAGGCTTGAGCCCTAATTAAAGCTGCAAGCAGCGATGAACGGGCCCTCGCACCCGGGCTCACCGGCAGCGAGTGGCTTTAGTTAATAGGTGAACGGTGAGAAATATGCGTTTAAACTCATAAATATAAGTAGAATATATCAATGTTTATTCCATATATGTGCCAATCTTCCTGTTGCCAGCAGGTGGCGCTATCATTATAATGGAATATTGGCCTTCAGATGTGTTCAGGGCAGGACTTTTATCGAACATGTGAGGTTTGGGGAGGATTGGACATTTTATGCCTGAGTTACAACAACATTCTATTTCATGGCGAAACAATGAAATTTGTCAGGCCGCCATGGACACGCCCTTTAACGAAACCTCAAGATCTTCGCAATTTAAGATCGCAAAAGGCTTTAGATTACACTGACCAAGTTTGGTGTTGATCTGAATAAATATCTAGGAGGAGTTCGTTAAAGTACAACCCCTGAAAATGGCCAAAACAACACTAATTTTGCAGAGAAAATTCCAAATAACTGACTTCCTGTTGGGATTCGGACTTCGTACCAAGAGACTTTTTCGTAGATATTGGTGTGTTACATGTGTGTACCGATTTTTGTACATGTACGTGAAACATAGCTCAAGGCGCACTCCGTTTAAAGTGTATACGCACTCCGTTGAAAGTGTATAGGTGGCGCTATTGAGCCATTTTGCCACACTCGATGGAATATTGGCCTTCAGATCTGTCCAGGCCAGGACCCTTATCACACAAGTGAAGTTTGGGCAAGATCGGACATTTTATGTCTGAGTTATAACATCTTTTATTCCCATGGTGAGACATTGAACTTCATCACGGCGCCATGGACACACCTTTTAACAAAAACTCAAGATCTTCACAACTAAACATCACACAGGTCTTTAGATTAGACTGATCACAAAAAAGACACTGATGTCATAAAATTTCTAGGAGTAGTTTGTCGCAGTGTAAAATATGTAACTTCCTGTTGCCAATAGGTGGCGCTATGACTATAACTGAATATTGGCATGTAGATCTGTTCAGGTCAAGAGTCTTATCCAACATGTGAAGTTTGGGGCAGATTGGACATTGTATGTCTGAGTTACAGCAACTTCCTTTTTCATGGCGAAACATCGAAATTTGTCAGGCCGCCATGGACCCGCCCTTTAACGAAACCTCAAGTCCTTCGCAATTTATTATCGCAAAGGGCTTTAGATTACACTGACCAAGTTTGGTGTTGATCTGAATAAATCTCTAGGAGGAGTTCGTTAAAGTACAACCCCTGAAAATGGCAAAAACAACAGCAATTTTGAAGGGAAAATTCAAAATAACCGACTTCCTGTTGGGATCCGGATTTCGTACCAAGATACTTTTTTGTAGGTATTGGAGTGTTACATGTGTGTACCAATTTTTGTACATGTACGTGAAACATAGCTCGAGGCGCACTCCGTTGAAAGTGTATAGGTGGCGCTATAGAGCCATTCTGCCACACCTGATGGAATTTTGGCCTTCAGATGTGTTCAGGCCAGGACTCTTATCACACATGTGAAGTTTGGGGAAGATCGGACATCTTATGCCTGAGTTATAACATCTTTTATTCGCATGGCGAGACATCGAACTTCGTCGCGGCGCCATGAACAAGCCTTTTAACGAAAACTCAAGATCTTCACAACTGAACATCGCACAGGCCTTTAGATTAGACTGACCACAAAAAAGACATTGATGTCATAAAATTTCTAGGAGTAGTTCGTCGCAGCGTAAAATATGTCACTTCCTGTTGCCAATAGGTGGCGCTATGACTATAACTGAATATGGGCATGTCAATCTGTTCAGGTTCGGAGTCTCATCAAACATGTGAAGTTTGGGGCAGATTGGTCATTGTATGTGTGAGTTATAGCAACTTCATTTTTCATGGCGAATCATCGAAATTCGCCAGGCCGCCACGGACACGCCCTTCAACGAAAAGTCAGGATCTTCGCAATTTAACATCGCAAAGGCCTTTAGATTAGGCATACCAAATTTGGTGTTGATTTGAAGAACTCTCTAGGAGGAGTTCGTTAAAATACAACACATGGAAATGACCAAAATTACACAAAATATGCTCATAATATTAAAAATAACCGACTTCCTGTTGGGTTTAGAATTTCGCTCCAAGAGTCTTTTTTGTAGGTATTGGTGTGTTACATATGTGTGCCAATTTTCGTGCATGTACGTGAAACATAGCTGGAAGGCTGTTGATTTTCTTGGTATAGGTGGCGCTGTCGAGCCATTTTGCCACACCCTCTTCTGAATCCTATATCAGACGAAAATTTTCACCAGGTTTGACGAGTGTGCAAAGTTTCATGACTTTTTGAGCATGTTAAAGCCCTCAAAAATGCGATTCATTCGGGAGAAGAAGAAGAAGAAGAAGAATAATAATAATAAAAAACAAAGCAGATACAAGAGGGTCCTCGCACCTCGGTGCTCGGGCCCTAATTAAAGCTGCAAGCAGCGATGAACGGGCCCTCGCACCCAAGCTCACCGCCATCGTGTGGCTTTAGTAAAAAGGTGAACGTTGAGAAAGATGCATTTAATGTCCTAAATATAAGTGGAATATATCAAAGTATATCCCATATATGTGCCAATCTTACCGTTGCCAGCAGGTGGCGCTATCATTATAATGGAATATTGGCCTTCAGAGGTGTTCAGGCCAGGACTCTTATCAAACATGTGAAGTTTGGGGAAGATTGAACATTTTATGCTTGAGTTACAACAACTTCTCTTGCTGTGGCAAGACATCAAATTTTGTCATGGCGCCATGGAAACACCCTTTAACAAAAACTCAAGATCTCCAAAAGTTAACATTGCACAGGCCTTTAGATTAGACTGACCACAAAATATATGTTAATCTCAAAATAATTATAGGAGTAGTTTGTTGCAGCGTATAACATGTCACTTCCTGTTGCCAATAGGTGGCGCTATGACTATAACTGAATGTGGGCATGTAGATCTGTTAAGGGCAGATGTTTTATCTAACATGTGAAGTTTGGGGCAGATTGGACATTGTATGTCTGAGTTACAGCAACTTTCTTTTTCATGGCGAAACATCGAAATTTGTCAAGCCGCCATGGACACGCCCTTTAACGAAATCTAAAGATCTTCGCAATTTAACATCGCAAAGGGCTTAAGATTACACTGACCAGGTTTGGTGTTGATCTGAATAAATCTCTAGGAGGAGTTTGTTAAAGTACAACCCCTGAAAATGGCAAAAACAACGCCAATTTTGCAGAGAAAATTCTAAATAACCGACTTCCTGTTGGGATTCGGATTTCGTACCAAGAGACTTTTTTGTAGGTATTGGTGTGTTACATGTGTATACCGATTTTTGTACATGTACGTGAAACATAGCTCAAGGCGCACTCTGTTGAAAGTGTGTAGGTGGCGCTATCGAGCCATTTTGCCACACCTGATGGAATTTTGACCTTCAGATGTGTTCAGGCCAGGACTCTTATCACACATGTGCAGTTTGGGGAAGATCGGACATTTTATGCCTGAGTTATAACATCTTTTATTCCCATGGCGAGACATCGAACTTCGTGACAGCGCCATGGACACGCCTTTTAACGAAAACTCAAGATCTTCACAACTTAACATCGCACAGGCCTTTAGATTAGACTGACCACAAAAAATACATTGATGTCATAAAATTTCTAGGAGTAGTTCATCGCAGTGTAAAATATGTCACTTCCTGTTGCCAGTAGGTGGCGCTATGACTATAACTGAATATGGGCATGTCAATCTGTTCAGGTCAGGAGTCTCATCAAACATGTGAAGTTTGGGGCAGATTGGTCATTGTATGTCTGAGTTATAGCAACTTCCTGTTTCATGGCGAATCATCGAAATTCGCCAGGCCGCCACGGACACGCCCATTAACGAAAACTCAAAAGCTTCGCAATTTAACATCGCAAAGGCCTTCAGATTAGGCAAAGCAAATTTGGTGTTGATCTGAATGAATCTCTAGGAGGAGTTCGTTAAAATACAACGCATGGAAATGACAAAAATGACACAAAATTTGCTCATAATATTAGTAATAACCGACTTCCTGTTGGGTTTCGGATTTTGCTCCAAGAGACTTTTTTGTAGGTATTGGAGAGTTACATGTGTATACCGAGTTTCATACACGTACATGAAACGTAGCTCGAGGCGCACACCGTTGAACGTGTATAGGTGGCGCTGTTGAGCCATTTTGCCACACCCACTTCTGAGACCCATATCAGACGTAAATTTTCGCCAGTTCTGAGGTGTGTGCAAAGTTTCATGACTTTTTGAGCATGTTTAGGCCCTCAAAAATGCGATTCATTTTGGAGAAGAAGAATAATAATAATAATAATAATAATAATAATAATAATAATAATAATAATAAACGGAGCAATTCCAAGAGGGTCCTCACACCATCGGTGCTCGGGCCCTAATAATTAAAGCTGCAAGCAGCGATGAACGGGCCCTCGCACCCGGGCTCACCGCCATCATGTGGCTTTAGTAAAAAGGTGAACGTTGAGAAATATGCATTTAATGTCCTAAATATAAGTGGAATATATCAAAGTATATCCCATATATGTGCCAATCTTACCGTTGCCAGCAGGTGGCGCTATCATTATAATGGAATATTGGCCTTCAGATGTGTTCAGGCCAGGACTCTTATCAAACATGTGAAGTTTGGGGAAGATTGAACATTTTATGCTTGAGTTACAACAATTTCTCTTGCTGTGGCAAGACATCAAATTTTGTCATGGCGCCATGGAAACGCCCTTTAACAAAAACTCAAGATCTCCAAAAGTTAACATTGCACAGGCCTTTAGATTAGACTGACCACAAAATATATGTTAATCTCAAAAAAAATTATAGGAGTAGTTTGTCGCAGCGTAAAACATGTCACTTCCTGTTGCCAATAGGTGGCGCTATGACTATAACTGAATGTGGGCATGTAGATCTGTTAAGGGCAGAAGTCTTATCAAACATGTGAAGTTTGGGGCAGATTGGACATTGTATGTCTGAGTTACAGCAACTTCCTTTTTCATGGCTAAACATCGAAATTTGTCAGGCCGCCATGGACACGCCCTTTAACGAAATCTAAAGATCTTCGCAATTTAACATCGCAAAGGGCTTAAGATTACACTGACCAGGTTTGGTGTTGATCTGAATAAATCTCTAGGAGGAGTTCGTTAAAGTACAACCCCTGAAAATGGCAAAAACAATGCCAATTTTGCAGAGAAAATTCTAAATAACTGACTTCCTGTTTGGATTAGGATTTCGTACCAAGAGACTTTTTTGTAGGTATTGGTGTGTTACATGTGTATACCGATTTTTGTACATGTACGTGAAACATAGCTCGAGGCGCACTCTTTTGAAAGTGTATAGGTGGCGCTATCGAGCCATTTTGCCACACCTGATGGAATTTTGGCCTTCAGATGTGTTCAGGCCAGGACTCTTATCACACATGTGAAGTTTGGGCAAGATCGGACATTTTATGCCTGAGTTATAACATATTTTATTCCCATGGCGAGACATCGAAATTCGTGACGGCGCCATGGACACGCCTTTTAACGAAAACTCAAGATCTTCACAACTTAACATCGCACAGGCCTTTAGATTAGACTGACCACAAAAAATACATTGATGTCATAAAATTTCTAGGAGTAGTTCATTGCAGTGTAAAATATGTAACTTCCTGTTGCCAATAGGTGGCGCTATGACTATAACTGAATATGGGCATGTCAATCTGTTCAGGTCAGGAGTTTCATCAAACATGTGAAGTTTGGGGCAGATTGGTCATTGTATGTCTGAGTTATAGCAACTTCCTGTTTCATGGCGAATCATCGAAATTCGCCAGGCCGCCACGGACACGCCCATTAACGAAAACTCAAAAGCTTCGCAATTTAACATCGCAAAGGCCTTCAGATTAGGCATACCAAATTTGGTGTTGATCTGAATGAATCTCTAGGAGGAGTTCGTTAAAATACAACGCATGGAAATGACAAAAATGACACAAAATTTGCTCATAATATTAGTAATAACCGACTTCCTGTTGGGTTTCGGATTTTGCTCCAAGAGACTTTTTTGTAGGTATTGGAGAGTTACATGTCTATACCGATTTTCATACATGTACATGAAACGTAGCTCGAGGCGCACACCGTTGAACGTGTATAGGTGGCGCTGTTGAGCCATTTTGCCACACCCACTTCTGAAACCCATATCAGACGTAAATTTTCGCCAGTTCTGAGGTGTGTGCAAAGTTTCATGACTTTTCGAGCATGTTTAGGCCCTCAAAAATGCGATTCATTTTGGAGAAGAAGAATAATAATAATAATAATAATAATAATAATAATAATAATAAACGGAGCAATTCCAAGAGGGTCCTCACACCATCGGTGCTCGGGCCCTAATTAAAGCTGCAAGCAGCGATGAACGGGCCCTCGCACCCGGGCTCACCGCCATCGTGTGGCTTTAGTAAAAAGGTGTACGTTGAGAAATATGCATTTAAACTCATAAATATAAGTGCAATATATCAAAGTTTATTCTATATGTGTGCCAATCTTCCTGTTGCCAGCAGGTGGCGCTATCGTTATAATGGAATATTGGCCTTCAGATGTGTTCAAGCCAGGACCCTTATCACACATGTGAAGTTTGGGCAAGATCGGACATTTTATGTCTGAGTTATAACATCTTTTATTCCCATGGCGAGACATCGAACTTCGTCATGGCGACATGGACATGCCTTTTAACAAAAACTCAAGATCTTCACAACTAAACATCACACAGGTCTTTAGATTAAACTGACCACAAAAAAGACATTGATGTCATAAAATTTCTAGGAGTAGTTTGTCACAGTGTAAAATATGTCACTTCCAGTTGCCAATAGGTGGCGCTATGACTATAACTGAATATTGGCATGTAGATCTGTTCAGGTGAAGAGTCTTATCAAAAATGTGAAGTTTGGGGCGGATTGGACATTGTATGTGTGAGTTATAGCACCATCATTTTTCATGGCGAATCATCGAAATTTGTCAGGCCGCCATGGACACGCCCTTTAACGAAACCTCAATTCCTTCGCAATTTAACATGGCAAAGGACTTTAGATTACACTGACCAAGTTTGGTGTTGATCTGAATAAATCTCTAGGAGGAGTTCGTTAAAATACAACCCCTGAAAATGACAAAAACAACACCAATTTTGCAGGGAAAATTAAAAATAACCGACTTCCTGTTGGGATTCGGGTTCCGTACCAAGAGACTTTTTTGTAGCTATTGGTGTGTTACATATGTTTACCGATTTTCGTACATGTATATGACATGTAGCTCGAGGCGCACTCCATTGAAAATGTATAGGTGGCGCTATCGAGCCATTTTGCCACACCCAATGGAATATTAGCCTCCAGATGTGTTCAGGTCAGTACTCTTATCAAACATTTGAAGTTTGGGCAAGATCTGATATTTTATGACTGAGTTACAACAACTTCTACTCCCATGGCGAGACATCGAACTTTGACATGGCGCCATGGACACGCCCTTTAACGAAAACTCAAGATCTTCTCAATTTAACATCGTACAGGCCTTTAGATTAGACTGACGACAAAAAAGACATTGATGTCAAAAATTTCTAGGAGTAGTTTGTCGCAGCGTAAAATATGTCACTTCCTGTTGCCAATAGGTGGCGCTATGACTATAACTGAATATGGTCATGTCAAACTGTTCAGGACAGGAGTCTCATCAAACATGTGAAGTTTGGGGCAGATTGGTCATTGTATGTCTGAGTTATAGCAACTTCCTGTTTCATGGCGAATCATCGAAATTCGCCAGGCCGCCACACACAGGCCCTTTAACGAAAACTCAAAAGCTTCGCAATTTAACATCGCAAAGGCCTTTAGATTAGGCATACCAAATTTGGTGTTGATCTGAATTAATCTCTAGGAGGAGTTCGTTAAAATACAACGCATGGAAATAACAAAAATGACACAAAATTTGCTCATAATATTAGAAATAACCGACTTCCTGTTGGGTTTCGGATTTTGCTCCAAGAGACTTTTTTGTAGGTATTGGAGAGTTACATGTGTATACTGATTTTCATACATGTACATGAAACGTAGCTCGAGGCGCACACCGTTGAACGTGTATAGGTGGCGCTGTTGAGCCATTTTGCCACACCCACTTCTGAAACCCATATCAGACGTAAATTTTCGCCAGTTCTGAGGTGTGTGCAAAGTTTCATGACTTTTCGAGCATGTTTAGGCCCTCAAAAATGCGATTCATCTTAGAGAAGAATAATAATAATAAATATAGCTGCAAGCAGCGATGGCGGGCTCAAGCCACCAATGCCATCGCCACCCCGGTGGCATCAGGTAAACTGTGCCCAGCGGGCACATGCATTCACAATATCCCTCTGGCAGTGAGGTTTTAAAGGATAAGGCAGTTAAAGGGTTAATCAGAATCATCAAGACTTTAAAATCACATTCACAGAACAATATATATAACTTTAGTGACACTTTACAATAATATTTCATTTCTAAACATTATGTTAACATGAACAATATTTATATAGCATTCATTCATGTCAGTTAATATTCCAAACTTAAACATTAAAACATTGTTTTATTGTGATTTTTTTCCAAGCACAATTTACCAATTCCAAACCATATCAATCTTAATAACTACCATTATTTTTTATTTAATCATTTATGAGTGCTATACAATAGTCCAGGAAAGCTGGAAGAGAAAAACTCCTTATATTCATGTGTGCAGAATTATTGGGCATGTTTTCTTTTACAGATGAAATGCGCTAAAAAAGAGTTTTAACTCAAACTGTAAAGCCCATGAGAAATATCAAACACAAATGCAATACAGAAATTGATAAGTTAAGACTTGGCCATTGTACAAAAAATGCTGACTGGGTCATGAGGTCAGAAAAGAAGAAGAAGAAAAAAACAGGTCAAGAAGAACTGACAAAAATAATTGCAAAATAATTAGGAATTAATGTGAAGATTAATTTTTGTCAATTCTGCAAGACAGACTTTCAGGAAAGGAGGTGGAATAAAAATGAGCTCCTAAATCTTAATCCCGGATTCTGGAAGATATATTCCTCAAACCATCGGACAAGAGGAGGTGGTGCTGGTCCTTCACGAGTCACTCTAATCTGTTCATAAAGCCTATATATAAAGACTTAATATATAGTATTTCACAATACTTCATGGTATTCTAATCAAATCATTTTTTGGAATCTTAGATCTCCCAGAACCTGACACATTGTAATTCTGAGACTCCAGGAAAGTGGCAGTTCTGTAAAATGTTGGCGCTGGAGACTAAATGCTCCCTGATAGTTTCACACCTAATTCACTTAACACACACACGAACACACACACACACACACACACATTACCCACAGTGACAGTGGGACTGAGTGACATCAGATGTATGATAGTTTTTTAATTTTCTATCATCCATATAGTGTTGTATAGTCATGAAACTATTGTCATGAGACCAGTCATTCTGAGGAAATATGCCTCAGAATGACTGGTCTTCTATGTGTATATTTTTTTAAGTGTTTAGAAGCTGCACTTTAAAAAAATTAAAAGACATTTACTGGTTCCTTTTTTACTATTATTTCAAAAAATCACCACGACAAAACCATTCAAGCTATCCAAAATTCATTCACACCTGTTGTGTAAGATAAATTCTTTAAACAGTGGTAAAAGAGGATGTGGTGCTTCAAGAGTCACTCAAAACGTATCTGTCCATAAAGCCTATAAAGAATTATTCTTAATATACAGTTCACAATACTTCAGCTTGTTATTCTAATTAAATGAGGGTCATTTATCAGTAAAATACATACAATTCATATTATTTTTTTGAAAGATTTCTATAAATGATTTAAATCTTACTCGTTTCTACAATAATTATTTAAAAGTAATCCTATAGCTCATCTCTGGTGGCCATTATTGGTACTAAGAATTGCTAGCTTGATTTATAAGTTATGATAGTTTTAATTTTATGCTGGCTCTTGAAAATGATAACGCTATGAAACTTACTGTGCTTCGTTCAAATGATGAATTCTACTTATATAAAAAATTATGAAGAGTTAGAATGAAAAATGTTAAACATATAGTAAAATAACTATTGTATTTTTTTTATGTTACTTTAATAAATCTCTATGGCACCACCATTTAAGCCATCCTAAACCCATTCACCATTTAACATCTCAGTATATTGGCATCATGTTGAAAAAGGAGTATGGAGTAGTATGAGGAGGAGTATGAATTCATTTACAGGCTGATTTTATCTAGCCTGACTACGTCAGACTTCCTACTTCCGCTCAATTTCATTTCGCTTCTGTACTCAGTCTGATACAGCTTCAGAGTTTGCAAATAATTTCAATTTTTTCCAAAGCTTCAGGTCTTTGTTTAAATATGAAAAAGTGTGAACTACTTGCGTTATATGACTGTTTAGATACAGAATTAATGTCAATCCCTGTGAAAAAAGAAGTTAAACATCTTGGAGTTAAGATGGTTAAAGATGAAAAACAAAGAGAGGAAATTAATATGAAAGAAAAAATCGATCAAATACAAGTATCCTTAAACCACTGGCTTAGTAGAGATCTTTCTATTTTTGGACGTAACTTATTGTCCAAGGCTGAGGGTATATCCAAACTGATTTATCCATGTCAATCTCTTTACATTGCTCCAAAGAACGTGAGGAAAATTAACTCTATTATATATAAATTTATCTGGAGAAATAAGACCTACTATGTTAAAAAATCTCAGTTGGTTAAGGAGTATAATAGGGGGGGTATCAAAACAGTGGATTTTGAGGCAATGTTAGGAACATTTAAAATAAAGTGGTTGAAAGAGTTTCTATTGAAGCCGGATTCGATATGGTTTCACATTCCAAAAAGCATTTTCAAGAGGTTTGGTGGGTTAAACTTTCTTTTGAAATGTGACTTTGAAATTTCTAAAATACCTTTTAAATTATCTGAGTTTCATAAACAAGTTTTGCATCATTGGAAGATGGTATTTACCCATAACTTTACCCCTCATTGTGCCACCTTGTGGAATAATAGAGTAATTGTATCAAACAAAAAGTCTTTGTTCAACCAGCTTTGGTTTGACCAAGGCATTATCTTCGTTCATGACATTCTAGATATAAACGGTGAAATCTTACAGTTAAAAGAGTTTAGAAACAAATTTAATAATATTCAATGTTCTCTTAAAGAATATAAGAAAATCTGTAAATCTATCCCGGTGAATTTGATACAGCTGATAAAAAACACAATTAGTTTTTCTAATGTCCAAATCAATCTTCCAAACTTAATGATAGGAGAATTAAACATTACGGACAAAAAATGTGACAACAAATATTTAAATAAAGCTTTCAAAGGATATATATATCATGATTATGATAGGAAGACAAAACTTAAAATATTAGATAATCCAACGATTGCAGAAAAACATTGGAAATTTATAAAATGGCCAATTGCACCCAAAGTAAAAGAAATGCAATTTAAAATTCTTAATAACTACTATCCATCTGCGGAGACACTGAGGGGTAGATTTGGTTTTGAAGTTGACCCTTGTGATTTTTGTCATGAAAACCCAGAACGAACTGAGCATTTATTCTTCCTTTGCTCAGTTAGTAGGAAGTTTTGGCAGGATGTCCAAAGATGGTTACAAAATAAAATTAGTGAACTTGAACAATTTACAATAGAAGATATTCTTATTTATAATTCTAAACTGACCAGGGATCTTTCACTTTTAGTTAACCTTATCATCATTATGGGTAAATACCACATTCACATAAGTAAATGGAAAAAACAATTACCAAATGTAAACTGTTTTAAAAATGAATTTCGTATGTTATTATCCTCATTGAACCTTGTAAAAAATTCTAAACAAACTGTAGAAACTATTTGTTATGCTGCTGAAATGTTTTTGATCCTGTAACACATTTTATTATGTGAATAATGCCTTATTTTATTTATTTATTTTGATTTATTATTTTTCATTGTCAAATCTGCATTTTGATGATGCCTTGCCCGGTTTTCTTATGCTGTTGTCTCCAGGAGAGTTTGTAATAAACACTTAAATAAAAAAAAAAAAAAAAAAAAAAAACAGCTTCAGAGCCTTCTGTTTCCCACCGGTCTGAAAACAGCCGGGCCAATCAACGAGCAGAGGGCGGGCTGAGAGCCGTGACGTAGATGCTTAGCGCCGAGTTTTACATTGTAGGTTAGAGAAATCGAAAACCGAAACGACCGCGGAAATGGGAAACGAGACACGGGATGCAATTCTCTCTGTTATGGAGAACATTCAACTCTTTTTCAAACTGCAAAAGTCGTTTACAGCCATGTTCACTCCGGTATTTCGCTCGCATCATCATGTGTTAACAACAGGTTTACAGTGGAAGTTCAATCATAGATTTGAGTTCGATGCATGATGTCTGTGCTTTGATGCGGCTGTGCAGGCGAATAACGTACGTCATAACTAAACGTATCTGATTGGCTACGGGTAACCAATGATTTTAAACTTCAGACAAGCGCCCCCTAGCAAGAGAGAAAACACTTCTCTATGATGCCATTCCAGACTCTGTCTACGAAGCAAAGTGAAGTAGCAGAGTCTGGTATTACCAGGCTAGATTTTATCATAAATCCACAATAAAATTTCTGAGTTCTGTATCAATCTTTGTTGTTGTTTGTTTATTTTTATCTTTTATTTTTCATAGTAAGATAACTGACCCTTTACTCTCCTTTTTAATAAATGTGCTTATAAACCAAGGACAAGCTATTTATAGCTGTATTTATAAACTGCTTACTACTGACTATTAATATTGGGACAAGGCTTTATAAAGCATGAACTGACTATTTACTAATGAGTGCAGTTATTATAAAGTGTTATCAATGCGTTTGCTAATGTTAACAAATTAGACATTATTTTACAGTGTTATTAAATCCTTAAATGACTCATAAGCAGTTGTGAAAGTTCTGCTTGCATTACAGCTTAGTATTGATCTGTGAGCTGAACAGATTTACTGTTACATCCATGAGATTATGTAAATTAAAATAAATATAATGTCACAGGATGTCATAGGTCAGTATCAAATGAGTTTGAAATTATTATTTGCAGCACAAATAAGTTTTTATTTTTTATTTTTAATAATCCTTAAAACTGTCAGAAAAAGGATAAGGCCTAAGCTATTTCTATGTGAGTGGCTAAATTTATTTTTGTTTTTATAATTGTAATTCACAAACTATGAAATTATACAAAATGTATAAAAAGGTAAATAAATAAATATGCACACATTAAAAAAGCAGCCAAGTCGAATGAGTTTCCTTTTTTATATAGATAAAAATTGAAGACAGAAGCAAGTGGTAAATGTGGTCACTTTAATATTCAAATCCAGTATATCCACGTCAGATTTATTTCTCAACAGTTTATGTTCACGTGGCTGTTTTCGTTTATATTCGCCAAGCTATTTTGAAATAATCTTGTCCGTGATGTGTTCGTTCGTACGACGAAAGCCAGAATCCTGCAGCTCGAGAGATATGTTATTCTGCCAGTCGCGGTGTCAAATAGTCTTGCACACTTAAACTGGTCACAAACACCTGCATTTAGCTCTTGCGGTGTTATAATGGGTGTATTGTGTGCATCGGTGGCAATATTTTTTTTTAAAAAGCTCTTAAAAAAGAATAAATTCGTTTGTTTTGAGCTCGACACTGTACGCGCTGATCGGAGCGGTGATTTCAGATAGGCAGCCGCAAATATTTAATTTTTACACAAACAGTTCAAATCATCTGATTTTAGCTCTTGGTGTGTTCTAATTGGTGAATTGTGTGATATCGCTGCAATATTTTATTTGTAAAAGCTATAAAACAAGAATAAACTCGTTTTTTCTGAGCTCGTCATTCCACACGCTCATGCTCAGAGCGGTGATTCATCTCTCGTGTTTCTCATGTATCACTGACCACACATCAATTATTAATGAGCTTTGACCCGGTAATAATCATATATGTTGCTTTAGTTTGTCAGTGTGAATTAAATCTAAGTATTTATTTGTATTTAACTGATTTAAATGGTGGCACTGTAGACTAAATGCTCTCTGATAGTGTCACACCTAATTCTTCACTTTAAGTCTTAATTGTTTTGCATTGAATATTTTTCTGTTCTTCTCCACCTGTTTTTTTTTCTGACTTTTCTGACGCAGTAAGCATTTTGCTGTCCAGTGGTCATGTCTTTACTTTGCGATTACTGTACTGCTCTAATTTTGATTATTTTTCATGGAGATCTAATAATTTTGGATTTTTCAGTCTGAGTTAAACTTCTTTTTTTGGCCCATTTTATCAGTAAAGGATAAAAAATGCCTAATAATGCTACACACCTGAATATAAGGAGTTTTTTTTTTTCTTCCAGCCTTCATGAACAACTACGTATATATCACACTCGTTTGGTTTCTCTAGTGCAGCTTAACCAAGCCTCATCTCATTCTTCAATATTTGTGATATCATAAATCCAAGAAAATATTTGTTGTAGTCCAAAATTTGTTCGTTGTAGTTTTTAAAATGTGATTTTTGTTAAATAAAATGTTGCCTTGGGAGTTGTACTTTAAGCTTTGTAACTTTGTAGAACTTGTTTATGCTGAAACAGCAACATTACATACTAACTAAAGTTGAAAAAATGAAAAAGCATAACACTTCTTTAATAGGCATTATTAAACAGTTCATAAATACAGCTATAAATATTCTGTTATTGAGCATATCTAAAAAGTTTCATCATTGTATTTTCATACTTTAAGGATCAATTTATAATTCATAAATTATTTCATTATTTACAAACCAGTTATTAAGGAGATATCAGTGGTTCATGAGATCATTAAAAAAGTGAAATTAAATGAGGAATTATTTTAGTGTATATATATAAATCTTATTATTTAGACACATTATAATAGTTGCTTTATTGACATTTATTCCTGCTGTAATTTATGATAAAGTTGGGTTTTTATAAAACATTTAGTAATTGCCAGCTATCTATTTTTGTGAGCTCATCTAACACGGAGGGATGCAGAACACATAAATATTTTGCATAAAATGACCTGCACAGCTGTACACTTGAAAAAAATAAAATAATATATATAAAGATATGTACATGCATAACAAATGTCTTTTTTTATTACTTGAGCTCCATTAAACATGATTTCAAATGCTTGTGGCCTCTCCTTGCTTACATGTACACACAAAGCCATACCTTATGGACTCATACAACTAGAATCCACTAGACACAGCACCAGCCGGTGGACAAAACCTTTATTATCCCCAAAATGGCTCCTACTATATATATATATATATATATATATATATATATATATATATATATATATATATATATATATATATATATATATATATATGCAAGTGTATAGTTTCCTTTTATTGCATCTATATATAAATATCTATGAATAAATATTTCTGAGTTCTGTATCATCTGTGTTGTGTTTGTTTATTTTATTTTTGTATTTTTTAGGAAGATTACAGTCTTTAATCTCCCCAAAATAAATGTGCATATAAACCATGAACAATTTAATTATAGCTGTATTTATAAAATGCTTACTAATGACTATTAATTTTGGCAGAAGGCTATATAAAGCATGAACTGATTATTTACTAATGCTTAGCTAATGAGTGCAGCTATTATGAAGTGTTAACAATGCATTTACTAATGTTAACAAATGAGACATTATTTTAAAGTGTTACCAAATTCTTAATTTAAAAGTGTTTTGTTATGAT
The DNA here is from genome assembly GCF_023724105.1 of Carassius gibelio. Taxonomy (NCBI): domain Eukaryota; kingdom Metazoa; phylum Chordata; class Actinopteri; order Cypriniformes; family Cyprinidae; genus Carassius; species Carassius gibelio. Next base: position 24,359,029 of record NC_068416.1, on the reverse strand, counting down.
TTCATTCACCTATAAGCCTTTGTGAAATAGTTTTTCTTGCATTACAGCATAGTCTTCATCTGTGAGCTGAACAGTTTTATTGTTACATCCATGGAATTATGTAAATTCAGATAAATATTATCTCACAGGGTGACAGAGGTCAGTATCAAATGAGTGTGAAATTATTATTTGCAGCACAAATAAGTATTTTTAGATTTATTTTTTTTTAATTCCTGAAACTGTCAGAAAAGGAAAAGGCCAAAGAGATTTCTTAAGCTGTAATGATAACAGCACAATTAGCAACAACAACAAAAACAAATAACAATTTAAAATACAGTTTTTTTTCTGGTGATTAAAGAGATGTTTAAGTCTCTCTCTCTCTCTCTCTCTCTCTCTTTTCTCTCCTCTCTCTTGCTGTCTTTCTGCCACTCAGCTCATGCCAATCCCCCACTCACACACAGACACACACACTCAGTCAGCACAAATACTTTCTCTCACAGAGTGACAGAGTGAGATCAGATGTCTGACAGTTTTTTTAATTTTCTTTTAATCAGACAGTGCTGTAAAGTTGTAAAACTATGCATATTTCCTCAGAATCTCTTGTTTTTTAAATGAAAAATGGTTTTGGAATGTTTGTAAGCTGCAATTTAAAAATACAAGACAATGAATGTTTCTGTTTTTACTGTTTTTTTTTTTTCAAAAAATTACCACGGCAAACTGTTCAAGCTATCCAAAATCCATTAGCAATTTAAGTTCCTCAATGTTTTAGCATCATGTAGACAAAGTTTGGTGTACTTCCCCTTTGAGGAGTATGCATTAATTCACATTTTGTATGTACAAAATATACATCGCTGCCAGAACAAAAAAAATATAGTATATTATATAATTTGTATTGTTAGTTCAATTTATGAATGTATTAAGTAATGTCAAAAAATATATAAATATAAATAAATATTGCAGTTTGCAGTGAAGTCAAATATTAAAAACAGATTTTTGCTCATTTCTCTTACACACACAAATACACATACACACAGAATATAGAAAATGTTTTAACATATTATATAAAGGTTGTAGTTGCTAATATTAGTGAACATGATCAGTATAGCTACATGATTATTAATATTTTGGTTGTATTGTTATGTTTTTATTATATTAGAATTTGTAAAGGATAGTTGAACTACATTAGTTAATGTAGCATAAACTGACATGAATATTTGTAATTAATAACACAAATAAATACTGGAAAAAAATAAAGAAATAAAGAAATGTTCATTCTTAGGTAAAGTTAGGTAATGTATTAATTATAATCTAAAAGAATGGAAACCTTATTGTACGTGTTGGTAAAATTGAAATGATCTTAATTTTCTTGATGCATTTGTGAAATTATTTAATAATATTGTAGTTTCAGTAAAGTATATATAAATTTATATTATAAAAATAATCCTTTAATGTGACCAGTGGGCAGTTTTGGTATTTCAACTTGAAATGTTAGCTAAAGTATGGCATTCTAAGAATGTTTATGTAGAACAATTTGTTATTTATTGAAACTTTTGTTTAGCATTATGCTTTAAACATAAGATAATTATTGTGTTGTATTTTTATTATTTATATTAATAGTGATGTTAACATCAGTGAAAATTCCTTTAATGCTCTGGCAATTGAAAAATCTCAATGTTTTACCATGACATTTTATTGATAAGAGTAGATTTGTTGCATAATAAATAGTTGACCTGTGTTACGAAGGCAGGTTAAGTAATATAATTGTTTTGTGGTAGTGAAGATTGTTATATTTTTGTATTTTAATGAAAATTGTAAGTCTGAGAAACATTTTTATTGTATAAAATACAAAGAATAAGAATACAAACAATTATAAATTATAAAGGTGCAATATGCATATAGTATGCTGTATTGTATGTTAAAAAGTTTAATAAAGAAGAGCTAAAAGAAAATAATGTGGTTTAAGAGTAAATGGAAGGATAAAAATTTTGTAGTTTCAAAAGTTAAATACAGTGTAGCATTAAAAGTGTAGTCACAATATAATGTTTGTATGGTTAAGCATTCTGTAGATCTTTATTTGGTTTTGGAGAAGACTTTGTTGCAAGTTGTATTTCTGAAAAAAGGAAAAGAGGAAGTTATAAATATGTGATTGAAGAGATATACTGTAGTAAAGGATGTGTAATGAATTATAGTATATTGGAGTGGGAGTGTTTATTACCTAGTTTGCTGTTATTCTCAGGTATGTGTTCAGGTAGTGTTGAAGGGACAGGCTCTGTCTGTGTGGACATGTCACATTGTTCTGTAAATGGAAACATGTAGGTTTAATTGCCATTGCAGAGAACAAATGTACAGAAAAGGTAACATGAATGAGAACAAATTAGGAAGTGAGAAGTAATTACCATCTTTGAAAAAGTATTGGGCAGCAGCATTGATTTCTGCAGAAGTTAGAGCTTCTGAGAGTTTTTTTTTTTGTGTCCTGCAGCTCTGAACGAAGTGTAGTGACACACTGCTGAAGAGCCTTGTTTTGGTTGTGCCAGCGTGACATGATTTTCATGATTTCAGTGCCTAGATTGCAAAGTTGTTGTGCAGTTTCGATGGGGTTGACAGATGGATCTTGGCATTTGTACTGTAGAAATGGCAAAGAAAATACTGTGTTAAAATAGTATGGATGGTAATGGTGGAATTTGTATGTAGGCTATGTAGTAGGTTAATATTAGCTGAATAAACAAAGGTAATAAAGAATATGGCTTACAGCAATCAGTTGGAGGCGGTCATGAATTGATTCAGTCTCAGGGTGGTGTATTTTGGGGATTTTTGATGGTGAGGTGTAGGAAGCCATAATCTGGAAGAAAGTATATCATGAATATTAAACAAGCAATAGACAATAGATATGGTAATATTTGTTGGAGTGTATAGGTACACTTCAGCAAATGCTGGATTGTTTTAATGAGATTTTGTGTTAAATATGGATTATCTCAGATGTTAGAGTTAACTAACTAACTTACTAACTCAAAAGTTGGGTTAGTCCATGTTAGAGGTAAAGTTGTTTTGTAAGGCATTTTATTTGTAATGGCATTTATGTGCGTAGTTAAAAAAGTCAAGAAAAGATGCAAAAGGCATTGATGCAGACGCGTGATAAATATTTGTGGCGAAAAAGGCAGTTGTGGTGTAGTTAAAATAGACATGGCGATAAATGGGAAACAGAAGAAATGTTGGCGAGTATTTACTTGAGCAATTGTTAGCATTAGGAAAGTATAAGCGTCAAACATCAATTGTGTGAGCACAGTAATAACTGGATTAAAAGAAGATGGGTAGCGGGAGGAATTAACTTATGTAAATGTGTGTGAAATGCAAGCGGTTGGAAAATGGAATGGTCGCTTTTAACTTATTTGAATGGTAGGAGTTTGCACAATGTATAGTAAATAAAATAAATTATATGTCTTAAAAATAAAGTAAAGAGTCAAACTTGTCACGATGATTGTGGTAATATGTATAATTGAGTACATTGTTTGCTAACTTAGGAACAATGTGCAGAGGGTAAATAAGTTATGAAAGTTTGTATAAAAATAGTTATGTTGATATAGTGTATTGTTAGCGGCATTGCCTTTGGCAATAGCGCAAATGAATATAATAATATATTTTCTTGAAAATTAGTTGGAAGTATAATTGGTTTTGGGATGTATTATGTGAAAGATGAAGAACGCTTACCTTGATGAGTGGTTGGTAAAGGTTTTTCTTGAGACGATGTTGCTTGTAGAATGAATAAGTGGTCTTTGAGAGGTGCTATAAATTGGGTACAGTATGCAAATTGGAACAAGGTAGGCTTACTAACAAATAGAGCCAATGACAAGGACGAATGTGTGTTGCGTCACAGGTTTTGTTTGTAGATGGTGAAAATGAAGACATTGTCAAGCACAGTATTATATAAAGTGTACTTCTGTGTAAGCTAGATAGTTATAATTATTTGAATTTATTTTAAGGGACATTATGTTTTGTGAAGTGTAAGAATTCTAGATTCTTTCAACTTAATTGTTATATTTTTTCAACGTAATATGCAATTAAATATTTCAGTGTATGTCAACGGAAAATTTGTCTTTAAGAACATGCATCTGCTTAAGCAAGCGGCAAAACATGTAAACACAACAAATAGGCTACTTTTCTTGTAAGGATATAGCGAATATTTAAATATTAAAAAAGGAAACAGTCAACTCTCACCTTTTGCATTTAAATATTTATTACAAGCGATCTCAAGGGTCTTAATGTAGTTCGTTTTTTTGCCTCCATAAAAGTGTATATATTATGTTGTTTATCTTGTTTATCTAAAGGTACTCTTTTTCTTGTTTTTAACCTAGCCGCAACCGTGTACAGTGTGAAGGCCATTAACATGGGTGAGTAAAAAAGGCAATGCATACCTTTCCACTGCACACGTTTGCGGCGTGTTACAGCTCCGATACATTTTTTTTCGTCCTCCAAACATTGTCAACTCACACCAGAAGCGGAACAGAAGCGCAGTGGTAGGACTCGCAAGACCACGTGATTTGCCTGTCCAACACAGTCTATGGTTCAAAATTTTTTTCTTATTCTGTGTATTCTAACATGGTTGGCTGAATGTTAATGTTTTGTCATGTTTAATTCAGTTTATTCCACTCCTACAACTCATGCAATTAAACTCTTCAACACTTTTTTTAATTGTCCTTGAAAAATGGATTTGTGGTGCCATATGGCCTAATATTGTGAGGTTTTAAAATTTGTGAATGAACCTCTTGTCATCCATTTCTGGTCTTCTAGCAAAAATATAGTAATATGAAATAGATTGAGAAATTGCACAGTGTGTTTAATTTGAAATGTATACATGATTTTTTGACTTATATTTTGTATTTGCTGTGCGGTTCTGACGCGCGTGTGTCAAAAATAGACTAGACTAGAAAACGTATTATTTTTCTCAGGCATATGTGTAATGTGATATTCATTATTAAATTAATATTATTATTTCTTAGTTATAAATATTGTTTTAAATTGCATGATGTTTCTGGTCTTAATTCTATTATTTTTGTTTTGCTTTCTTTTCATATTTTATGATTAGTCTTTAAATTGTATTGTACAATGGATATTTAGTTTGGTATGTTGTGCAGCACTTTGGTCAGCATTTATGTTGTTTTAAAGGGCTATATATAAATAAACTTGACTTAGAGCCTATTTATAGCGAAGTGGCGCTAGAGTGGTCTCGATCAGCTCCGGTAGCTGCGTTGGAGCCGTATAGCGCCGCAGACATGTGCAGTGGATATCTGGGGCGAAACAGTAATTTTAGAGTTCACTAATGTATGTGTGCTGTCTAGGTGGTGTTATGAAGTTTGGTACACAAAACATGGATTTGTTTAAATAAGAGGCATTGTTAATATCAGGATTTGTACATTTTCACAGTTAAATAGCAAATTACATAAATGTAAGCCTTTAAAGTACATAAAATGCCTTTGAAATAAAAGCAGCAACCAGAGGCATGTATTTATTTATTTAATCTGTTTTAAAAGACGAAGTAATTTAATGTAATGTGGTACAGTTCTTTTGTAGCAGTGTGGAAATGTTTTTATTTATGTGTTTGTAACTGTTAAAATAAAAGATAGGAAATAATAAAATATAAAAAAATAAATGCATTAAAATGTATATTTACCAATAGGCTATTATCAAAAACAGAAAAATCACCAAGAGTTTGTTAGATTTTAACTGCTACAATATAAAGTGAAATGTGCAATGGTGAACTGAGTTGAAATTCAAGGCACGACGATGTTCCTAAGTAATTTGAAAGGCCATTGTTTTGATGGTGAAAAACCATTGTTAAATCAGTCATGAAGAGTAAATGGATTTGAAAATGTGTGTAACGATCTTTTAAAAAGTTTTACTAAATTAAGTATGGGTCTTATTCATTAAAGTGGATTATATTTCGTTGAATGCTTTAGGTGTAAATATCAGCAATTAATGCTAGAGATGCCCAAATGATCAGTTAATGTAAATGTAATTGCTGCTATTAACACTAGTAATGGTGGCATTCTTTCTTAAGCACTTTTATTTTTATGTATAGAGACAAAGAAAGGTTTTTTTATTTTTTAAGAAACATAGGAATAATTGTTTCAATTAGAAGGTTTAAATATGCTCACAATAATTGTCCCTTTATGAATATATATATATATATATATATATATATATATATATATATATATATATATATATATAGACTTTAAAGTGTATTGAAATAACAAAGACACAATATGGCTGTACTGTATAACTAAAAGAGCAATATTTAGAAAACGAATATTTGAAAATTAATTATGTGATTAGTAGGCTAATAATGAGTCAATAGTTTTGCCTGTTAGTTTTGCTTTATAGAACAATCTTATTATGGATATTTTTGTGAAGAGTGATTTGTAATTGGATGGTAGAAGTGTAAAATATTATTAATTAATTTAATTTAAGTACAGTCAAAATTGACTATAATTGTTGAATGTTTTATATATTTATTTATCTATATTTTATTTGTGTTTTAGTATTTGTTGGTGTGTAAAAAAAAATATTGTAGGACAAAAGTGCTTTCAGTATAAGGTTATATAAGAATGTGTTGTGTGTATGATTTAATCAATTAAAGTCAGTGATAGAAGTGTCTGTTGTTTTATTTATAGAAATGTATAAGGTGTTGTATATTAATTATTATCCTAAAAGTAAAAAAATAATAAAAGTAGGCTATATCTAATTATTTTTGTGGAACGTGGTCAAAATTGTATCAATGTTTTATTTAAACTATATATTTATTTATTAAAATGATATACAATAGTCATTAAATAAATATTTAGTGATCTATAAAGAATTGTGTTAGTATTATTTAAAACCAAAAAATCTGGGGTAGCGATATTTTTTATAGATTGGTGAGAGCTATGGAAAGAAAGAAATGGACTTTAAGCACTGAAACATGCGATTTTGTAGCTATAATGTCAATATGTTGAATTTTGTGGTAAAATATATCTTGTTTAGTAATTTGTTGTATTGACAAGTCAAGCTAGTAGATATTTATAATATTATAGTGGCTTGATTGGATGTTTTTAAATAAAGATTTACAAAAACTATGATTGTGAAAGTGGAAGTCGTGACATTTGCCTAGTTTGGTAGCCCATACTCGGAATTGGTCTGCATTTAACTTATCCAAGTACACACACACACAGTAGTGAGAAGTGAAGACACCGTGAACACATAGAGCAGTGGGCAGCTATAGATCCTGCGCCCTGGGAGCAACTGAGGGGTTCAGCAGAACAGGTTATTTTGCCAGGTGAGGGGGCGTGTTTCGGAGGGTAAGTGACGTCAATGTAACCCTTTATTTAAAGTGCTGAGTATGACGGTTCTGGCACTCAGCTGGACTGTTTGTTGAAGTCTGTGTAAAATGGAGAAAATTGGTGAGAAGTAAAAAATTTTTTAGAGCGGAACAATGTTTTTATTTTATGTGTACCGAGTGTATTACTCTTTATTTTTGTAGTTGTTAATCTTTATATTTTATTTATTTTGTTGGCACAGAAAGCAACAAGGTTGTTTCCAGGTTTGGGAAGAAAGACTTCCTTGTACCTAAAGGTATATTTGTTGACTAAATAAATTTTCTTATTTTTTGACACATGGGTTATTTAGTTGTGACAATGGTTTTGTTTCTTGCAGGTCTGAATGTTTGCTTCTTGACGGATTCCATGTGCCGTGGTTTGGACCAATACTGTGAGGGCGCATATTGTTGGGTTCATCCGGGAACTACTTTGGTCCGTTCAGCACAACAGCACGTTTATCATCTGAGAAGAGTAAACGGGGATGCCTTGTTAATCATTCACATTGGGACAAATGATGTCGCTAGTGGGGTTTCAGCGGAAACCATCGTTAACCGAATGGCATTGCTTGTGGAACGTCTTCGTCACTCTTTTAAGTACAAACTGTATTTCGCTATTTGTTCTGTTTTGCCTCGTTATGTTGATGACAAGCAAACTAAACATACAGTGAAGCGTTGCAATATATTGTTGGAAAGATGGTCTAGTGAGATGGACAATGTTGTTTTTTTGCGAACGTGGAGAGCCTTTGTGTCTGGAGGATGTATATGTTCTGAAATGTTCCGTCCAGATGGACTTCACTTGAATGTGAAAGGGAAAGATCGTCTTTTCCAGTATTTCAAACATTTTTTGTGGAACTTTTGTAACTATATTCTTCGCTTTCCAAGCTTGCAGCAATAAATCTCTATGGAAATAAGCTTTTAAAAGTGTTGATGCAACTTATTTATTGTTCGATATTTTTGGGGTTAAAAAAATGTTCTGCAAATATCAATTATGTGTATATACAGGGGTGCACATAAATGGTCCATAACCAAAAAAAAAAAAAAAAAAAAAAAAAATCCGTTAAATATGTTCTGACAATGTAAATACACAATTAGCCTACCATTTTAGATCACAAACTGCACTATATAAGTTTTATTTTCAACATGAATACATAAATCTAGTGTATTTCATGCCGTTTTTAAAGCACAATGCAAAACTATGACATTCATCCACTGACGCTCTTACTTATAGGCCTACTTACTTGCAGGCAACATGCCACAGTGAATGCCTGCTGATTTTACGTTTGAATATGATAAAAACGTTTTATTTTATTTTTTATCTTTAGAGCTTTTATTCAAAGCTACTTAAAATTGGGTAATTACATAAAGCGATTATCCTTAAAGAGGCAAACAAAGAAAGCAGTAAATATTAGCATTTTATTTTTAAGTTTTCTATAAAATAAATGTAGCCTATTTGTATTTAATACTATGACTACCTTTTTTTTTAATAATATCTCACACTATTATTTAGTTTATCTACTATAATTGTATATATTAAAAAAACTAAATAAAGTGAAATTATATTATAACTATTATGAATTAATGTTTGATATTAATATGTGGGCGTAGATTATGCAAAACTATGACATTCATCCACTGACGCTCTTACTTATAGGCCTACTTACTTGCAGGCAACATGCCACAGTGAATGCCTGCTGATTTTACGTTTGAATATGATAAAAACGCTTTTATTTTATTTTTTATCTTTAGATATTTAATATTTACTGCTAATATTTACTGCTTTTAATATCATGGAAACTCGTCCCCCACACTTTTTCGGTCAAGTCTGTCCTCATAGAGGTTTTCAAGAGCTGGTGGGAATAAATACAGATTTAAACTCAAAGAGACGGGATAGTCTGCATATGATTTGATATTTAATTCGGAGCCAGAATACAGCGAGATAAATATCACAGAGCGCAAACACTCCTGCAGTGTGTGTTTCATTCATACTCGAAGCCGGAGGGCGCTCTTGCGCAGAATGCCATTTCAGGAAGATCCTAATATGGGCAAAAGCGTCCAGCTATCGCTGTATGAAAACAGTTTTACACAGGAAAAAAAGCCCAGAAAGTTTTGCATACACGAAGACATTAAACATACGATTGCAACAATACATGGTTTTTCATGTAATCTCCAGCAGGTAATAAATAAAGTATGAACAATCAAGGATTTGTACATTTTCACAGTTAAATAGCTACTTACATAAATATAAGCCTTTAAATGTCTTTGAAATAAAAGCAGCAACCAGAGGCATGTATTTATCTGTTTAGTCTGTTTTATAAGACGACGTAATTTAATGTAATGTGGTACAGTTCTTTTGTAGCAGTGTGGAAATGTTTTTTATTTATGTGTTTGCAACTGTTAAAATAAAAGAGAGGAAATAATAAAATATAAAAAATATATGCATAAAAAATATATTTACCAATAGGCTATTATCAAAAACAGATAAATCACCAAGAGTTTGTTAGATTTTAACGGCTACAATATAAAGTGAAATGTGCAGTGTTGTATAATAGCATGTTCCTAAGTAATTTGAAAGGCCATTGTTTTGATGGCGAAAAATCATTGTTAAATCAGTCATGAAGAGTAAATGGATTTGAAAATGTGTGTAACGATCTTTTAAAAAGTTTTACTAAATTATGTATGGGTCTTATTCATTAAAGTGGATTATATTTATTTGTATGCTTTAGGTGTAAATATCAGCTATTAATGCTAGAGAAGCCCAAATGATCGGTTAATGTAAATGTCATTGCTGTCATTAACACTATTAAGTGGTGGCGTTCTTTCTTAAGCACTTTTATTTTTATGTATTGAGACAAAGGAAGTTTTTTTTTTTTTTTAAAGAAACATTGGAAAAATTGTTTCAATTAGTAAGGTTTAAATATGCTCACAATAAGTGTCCCTTTATGAATAAGTCTTCTATTAAATAAATGTAGCCTATTTGTATTTAATACTACGACTACTATTTCTTTTTTTTATATAATATTTCACACTATTGTTTAGTTTATCTACTAGAATTTTATAGCCTAGTTTTTTTTACATAGCTAAATAAAGTGAAATAATATTATAACTATTATGAATTAAGTTTCGATAGTAATATGTACTGCAGCGTAGATTACGCGGGGAACATGTCCCCCCAACTTTAATATCATGGAAACTTGTCCCCCGCACTTTTTCGGTCAAGTTTGTTGTCATAGAGGTTTTCAAGAGCTGGTGGGAATAAATACAGATTTAAACTCAAAGAGACGGGATAGTCTGCATATGATTTGATATTACACTCCTGCAGTGTGTGTTTCATTCATACTCAAAGCCGGAGGGCGCCATTTCAGGAAGATCCTAATATGGGCAAAAGCGTCCAGCTATAGCTGTATGAAAACAGTTTTTACACAGAAAAAAAAAGCCCAGAAACTTTTGCAAACATGAATACATTAAACATATGATTGCAACAATATATTGTTTTTCAAGTAATCTCCAGCAGGTAATAAATAAAGTAACAATGCAGTACCAATTGACATTGCATTTATTACAGAATAGAAACTATTCTGCCTTATTATGTGATAAAAAAAAATATGTTTGTAGTATATAAACAAATAATTATTATTTGTTATTGTCCAGTAGTTATAGATTTCTAAGCAAATTAAAAAGAGAAAATGTAAAAAAAAAATTAGTTGCCTATTATCCACCAGTCAACAGTTTTTTAAAAATACAATTTAAAATACAGTTTTTTTTTTTCTAGTGATTAAAGAGATGTTATAAGCCGCATTTCCACCGCAGGAACTTTACCCAGGAACTAGGGACTTGGTCCGGTACTTGGTGTGTTTCCACCGCAGGAACCAGGAACTAAATAAAAGTTCCGGGTAAAAAAATGCCCCCCAGAAAGTCCCTGCTGGCGAGGTGGTACTTTTTTAAAGTTCCGGAACTTTCGGGGGCGGGACTTTGGCGCTTGAGGTCAACCACCATTTATTCGGATGAACATTTTCAAAATATTACTGTTATTGTGTCATGAAATGTAATTTTAAAAGTATTTCAGGCGAAGAATGTAGTTGTTTGAAACTCAAATCTGTTGTTTATTTATAAAGACAGCGCCTATTAAAAAATGTGTTTCGCCGATCTCGTAGACGGTGAGCTCCACTCGATCAGCGGGAGCTCAGTCCTCATGTATCTGCAGAGAGCAGCCTCTCCTGGGATAGACCTTCTGATATGTGCCGCTGGCTCTGATGTGTCTTTAGTGGTTAAACATAAAATATAATTCAGCTGCGGGGTAAATCTAAAAGTTTTTCTTTGGTCTGTGTTCAATTTATCTATATGTTAAAATGAAAATAAAAAGGCAAGTCTATATAATATTTCGTTTCATTGTAATGGCTGTATATAACGTTACACATATCCCTGAACTAAATACATTTCTGCAGCTGTTATTATGTTTAAATTAAAACGAAAGGAGGCAGTGGTATTTTATATCCTATTTCGTTTTATTGTAAATATACTGAGGGGAAAATTGCTGTAGCCAAAGCGATCTGAGTTCACGCAGCATTGGTTGAGTTCAACCACCATTTATTCGGATCATTTTCAAATATTACTGTTATTGTGTCATGAAATGTAATTTTAAAAGTATTTCAGGCGAGAAGTAGTTGTTTAAAACTCAAATATATGGTTTATTTATAAAGACAGTGCCTATTTAAAAATGTGTTTCGCCGATCTCGTAGACGGTGAGCTCCATTCGATCAGCGGAAGCTCAGTCCTCATGTATCCGCAGAGAGCAGCTTCTCCTGGGATAAGACCTTCTGATATGTGCCCCTGGCTCTGATGTGTCTTTAGTGGTTAAACATAACATATAATTCAGCTGCGGGGTAAATCTAACAGGTTTTCTTTGGTCTGTATTCAATTTATCTATATGTTAAAATGAAAATAAAAAAGGCAAATTTATATAATATTTCGTTTCATTGTAATGGCTGCATATACACATTTCCCTGAACTAAGAACATTTCTGCAGCTGTTATTATGCTTAAATGAAAACGAAAGGAGGCAGTGGTATTTGATATCATATTTCGTTTTATTGTAATACAGTTAGGAAAATTGCAGTAGCCATGACGTGCAGACTGAAGTTATCAAGTACGCTGCTGTTTATAGATTTACCGGACTTGCATAGTCGCGGACATCACACTCCCAAGACGAATGCAGGAAGTCAGAACTAACTACCGTGATGCACGTCCAAAATCAGCGTACTTTTTTTTTTTTTTTTTAAATCAGCAGTACTTTGTATTGAGAAACGCGCGCAGACCTACCTCACCAGTCTATTTGTCTATTTGCCTAATCTACCTGGTAGCCTACTTTACACCGCGGTGGAAACGCAGAAAGCAACAGGTCTGGGGGGGGGGGGGGGTTCCTGGTGAATGTTCGAAGTGAGGTAAACTTTAACAGATTTCCCCTGCTCAGGGAATAGGGAGCTATGAACAATAGGAACACAATTCATGCACGGAGCTCACTTCTCAGGAGCTGATTATCTGAATCAGGTGTGTTAACAAAGAGAAACTGCAAAATATGGAGAGCAGTGGGGCGCAAGGACTGGAATTGTGTGAGAAGCAATGCAGTGTGAGGACCAAAACAAATCTTCAGGTTCTCTTATAACCAGGCTGAAAAAATTATGTGCACACCTGTACAAGCACGTGGTCTGTAATGTTCGATAATCTCGATATTTTCTGGGATTTTATTGATGGTGATAAATATTTTATTGAGTCTGTTATTATCTATATAGTCTTTATATTTTGTGTGGTTGGTTCATATTGAGATAAATTAATCTTTTCCAATAAGTTAAAAGTTTTTTTGACATTTAATGGGCATTTTTGTAAGTTTTTTAAGCTTTTTTTAAAGCATTTTTTTTTATCTTGCATTTAATTAGTTAATTAGAATTTGAGATTTGTGTTACCAAATAAATGAAATCAGCACAGAAACTACTAGAAAGTGGTTTATTCACGGTTTAGTGCAGGACATTAATGCATTTAACCTGCAGTTTTAAATGCATAAACAATGTTTTGATATATTAAACATAAAATGTTGAATACTGATATTTGAAATCCTTTAAATAATAAAAGATACTCTGAGTGTGAAATTAGAACCGCCAGTAGGTTTACGCATGTCTCTGTTAATAAATGAAACGAATAATTTAAACTGCTGAACTGAATAATTTATCGTTTTGGAATTATTTTTTGGTCGAAATAGTGTAAAAAAAAAATACATAAAAAAATATTGATAATATTGTGTGTAAAGTTCAAGTATATATATATATTACCAAAAACAGATAAATCAACAAGAGTTTGTTAGATTTTAACTGCTACAATATAAAGTGAAATGTGCAGTGGTTAACTGAGTTGAAATTGAAGGCACGACTCAGCTGTATAACAGCATGTTCCTAAGTAATTTGAAAGGCCATTGTTTTGATGGTGAAAAACCATTGTTAAATCAGTCATGAAGAGTAAATGGATTTTAGAATGTGTGTTTTTAAAGTTTTACTAAATTAAGTATGGATCTTATTCATTCAATCAAGTGGATTATATTTTGTTGTATGCTTTAGGTGTAAATATCAGCAGTTAATGCTATAGCCCAAATGGTCGGTTAATGTAAATGTAATTGCTGCTATTAGCACTAGTAAGTGGTGGCATTTTTCCTTAAGCACTTTTATTTTTATGTACAGAGACAAAGGAAAGTTTTCTTCTTTCTTTCTTTCCTGTTTTTTTTTTTTTTTTTTTTTTTTTTTGTAAAGAAGCATTGGAATAAGCATTTGTCCTTTCATGAAAATGTTAGAATTAAGTTTAGAATTACACATTTTAAGTGCATATATATATATATATATATAATGTGCTGTATGATTGCTAACATGCTAACATGTAACATCTAGTAGGTGTACTTATTTTATTTATTTGTTTGTATGTTTACAGAAAAGAAGCAAAGGGGAAAAACATTAAAAAGGGATCAAAGATAAATAAATACATAACAAATATTGTTATATAAAATTTCGATACAATTAATACAAGGAGGATGAGATATTTTGAGAAATGAGGGCGTGTGCAGGACTACCCACTTTTTGATGACGTCATGCTGCAGGTATAAAGCAGGTTTCAGCAGTTTTGCGGTGCAGTGTTTCGTAGGTTATCTTTCTCAAATAGAAAGAAGGTACTCTGAGACAAGAGGACTATTGTTTCTGCTACTGCAACTACCTGGGACATTTCAACAGTTTTCAGCACGGTAAGTGGGAAACAGATTTTTTTTTAAAGGCATATTTGAAAAATTGTAATCAAAAAGTTTTGGAAAACGGTTGAGTGAATATAATTTGACAAAATAACCACTATAACAATTACAATAATAGTAAAAAAAAAACGTTCTACCATTAAACTAGATATATAACAGTGGCACCAACAAAATAAATGTGAATTTGAAAGGTAAAGGTAAAGTGTGGATTGCAGTACATAGTTAAACGTAAGTTTATGTTTTACAGTGTTGTGCTTTACTGAAAATTATACACAATGTATCTGAGTTTATGAATGTAATGGTTAGTTATAGTCGTGCAAATTAAGCATTGTTTAAACGCTTGCATTTGTTCAATGACTGCATTAGATAAAATATTTATTATGATAAATTATGATTTGCTGTACTTAAATGTAATAGTAATTTGTAGGCCATTTTGTAGCAGACTTCGGGAATGTTGTATCCGCGTTTTTAACTGTGAAAAAAGACAATAGATTAAAAAATATAAATAAGCATTAAAAATAAGTTAGTAAGGCTATTTTCAAGAAGAAAAAAAATCTACAAGAAATCATTTGATTTTTACTGCATACGAGGGTGAAATGTGCTGTTGTCAGTTAAGTTAAATTACAAGACACACCGCGATTTTAAAGCATTTTATGAGTAATTTAAAAGGTCAATGTTTCAGATAAGAAAACCTAAATGAAAACTCATTGTGAGATAACTAATGAAGACATATAAAGTAAATGGTTTTGACAATAGAACCAAAATTATTTTATTGCATCATTTGTGTGTGTTTGTGTGTGATATTGGGCAAAATGTATGGCGTTTTGAGCACAGAGAACTATATTTTGCAAGCACATTATATTTCTATATAACAGAAATTAACAATTGCAAAAAAAAAAAACAAACAAAAAAAAACACACATTTGTTTGAGCAAAGAAAAAAGATTTTGTGCTCAATAAATGTATTTGCTTATTTGCTATTATCCATATTAACCTGCAGTAATAACCCATCCCAAGCAGTTTACTCAGGTTCTCTCTCACAAACTCATTTAAAAAATTTCTTTTTTGGTTTTTACGTTTAGTTTAACAAAAGGAAAATGAGTTTTTCGCTGATATCTAATTTTCTCGTTTGGGGTTTACATCGGTTTATGGCTTTAATATTTCATTCGCACTTGTGGGCGGTGCTGAAACGCTGCTTTCATCTGATTGGTCTAATCGTTCCTCCTTCAGCATGTCTTTTCATTCTTTCGTAGAGTAAGAGTCAGTAGAAGTGCGGCACTGTAATGTCTGAAACCACCCTCACTGTTAATTAGCATAATATTTGAAGCAGATATTGCTGGACACATAATTCGCGCTGCTGCAACTTGCAAGTGACTCATTTAAATTATTTCTAGGTTATAGTGTTGTATGAATATTGTCCCACTGTAAATACAGTGCAAATAGTTCTGTCTCCTTGGATAAAAGTGAAGTGAATATCAAAATCAATAATAGACTGAACAGTTCCATGTTAATATGTCTGTAACATTTATTACTTTCGTCTTTTAAGTAAAAAAAAATATATAGTTAAATTTATGAAATACATTAGTAATATTAGTTTTATTACATACTAAATTGAATGACGTTTCTCTTCTTAGTATTCTTTATTGGGTTTGAAAAAGCAAACATATATTTGAACATTATTAATATTCATTATGATAGTAATTGACTACAACTAGAACTTTAATGTTTCACCAAATTCAGCTCAGAACTTCAGGTTCGTCTAACTCATTGCTGTATAACTGGTCAGACTTCCCCAGAAATCCTAGTGACTTATCTTAGTTATCTGAGCAATGAAGGCCTTAACACTTAATGTCCACTAGAAGGGGCGACAGGATTTCGGTTTACATGACAAAAGTTGAAATGACAAATAAATAGATGAATTTCATGTGTACTGCCATGAATATGCCATATCTGTGTACAAGAATAAACTTCACACTTCAAGCTGTACAACTACTTAAAACTTCCCATTCTGGCTTTTTCAACTTACCTCTATTTATTTAAGATATTGTTTATTCACTTAATGTTCGTCGATCTGGAAGTTTTATTTTTCATGAGCTGTATATTTTAAGATGCACTAGGTGTTGATAAATCGCATGCAATGAATGTAAAGAGCTTTGAATTTTTTTGTTGTTGAAAAATTTCAGTTGAATTTTAAATAGGAAATGAAATTATCAAAAGGTACACAGGCCAGAAGGGCTTTTGATCTACTAGCGATTTGACTGGAGACCCACAGCCAACCACAATTGACCTTTAATTTTCTGATTGGCTGATTTTGTGGCACACTTGTAACTCTGTTGTAAGTTGAGAGCGTGTGTCAAGAGTTGAGCGCGCACAGAATTAAGAGGTTGAGAGAGAGAGAGAGAGAGAGAGAGAGAGAGAGAGTTTGTGGGAGAGCACCTGAGTAAATTGCGTGAGAGGGGTTATTACTGCATGTTAATATTGATAATAGCAAACAAGCAAATATTTTAATTGAGCACAGAATCGTTTTTTTCTTTGCTCAAACGATTTTATTTTTTTTGCGATTGTTAATTTCTGTTCAAAATCACAAATCACAATCATACTGGAATTATTAATAGGATATAAAACTGTAAATTTTAGCATAAACATTTAATCGTTTTGTTTAAGTATTATTCAAGGAAAAGGATACGTTTTGTATTTTAACTACACTGTAAAAAGTGTAACTATTATTTACACTATTTTTTGGTGAAACATTTTTACACTAAAAAAATTTAAATTAAACTGTTTAAATTGAGTTAATGTCTATAGAACAATTTAGTAAATCTGAATAACTGAATTACTTTATATGAGAAATAAAATTATTTAGATATAATTAAAATTATAAAACAGCACAACTGTAATTCCATGTCAAATAAACAAAAAATATTGAGTATGAATAAATGAAATATTAGATGAAATTTAATCAAACAAATGTGCTATACTTACTAAATGTAAAAGTTAATTTAACTTAATATTGGACTATAAATTATCAAAATGTTGCATTCACTTTTTTTTACACTATATTCCCTTTACAATTAATATAATAAAACCAAATAAAGAAAGAAACACATTTTTAATTGAACATTTTTTTTTAATTAAACATTAGACAAACTCTAAAATCAACCTTTAACACATTTCATCCATTTTAATATTCAAGTAGATTGCAAAATTAAAAAATGTCAAGTAGCCATAAGGGAAATGACTAAACTTCATGAAACATTTCATCCATCTTAATAGAATCTTAAGTAGACTGCATGTAAAATACAATAGCTGTAAGAGAAATGACATCTTACTTTTTTCCTTGTGCATCAAAGAAAGAGAAATACATAAGAAATATTATTAGGTAAAATTTCACTATTAAGTAAAAGATGTCAATGTCAAATAAAACAAATGAATAACAATAATAATAATATAAATAATAATAATAGCAAAGGGAGGAGGATAAATGTTTTGAGAAATGGGGGTGCCTGTGGGACTACCCACTTTTTAATGACGCCATTGCAACGAAAAGTTTATAGTACTGTAAGTGAGTTTCTAAATGTAATGGTTAATCAGAGTCTTTTAAATTAAAGTTGAAACGTTGGCATTTGTTTAATGACAGCGCTTGCTCAATAAATTATATGCTTACACTTTTCACAACTAGCTATTTTGTTGTTTTTAATTGCTTCCATTGTCCTCATTTGTAAGTCCCTTTGGACAAAAGAGTCCGCTAAATGATTAAATGTAAATGTAATTTATTCATATGTTATTTGATTAGTTTTTAATGTTTATACTATGTTAACAGTATTGTTAGTCCTTGTTTATTTTTGCATATCTATTTTTTGGGTGTAATTTTTCAAACTCTAGCCTACTGTTAATTCTTAGCTAGTATGTTTTTTTTTTATCCTAAAACATAATTTGTTGAAATTTGAGGTAATAGTAAATTATTTATTTCATTTTGTAGACAGCTTGATTAATAATAACGGGAGTTTTTGAAAATGTTTAAAAGTGTGTAAAGGTCAAATGTTTTAAGTATGATATATTATCATACTTAAAACATTCTATCTTAGCTTTGAATTGGGGGTAATTGCTAAGAAATCTAATTTCTGATTTTTTTTCCAAATGGAAAGATAGCCAGAGATTAGTCAGAGACGGAAGAATTGCTGTATTTACTTTTGATTCAAATGTAGCTTATTTTGGTGTTGTTATGTGTGTAGCAATATATTGCTTATCTTTTACAGTACATTTTTAGCTTGATGTCACTTTTACTATAATAACAATGTGCTTTTTTTACTTGTAGATGCCTAAGCTAAAGAGATTCCGAATGCGCCGCACACAATCGCTCAACAAAAGTAAGGCTGAAGTTTCTCATTCTGATGCTTGTATGTGTACTGAGGTGTCCGGGATTGTTGCGGCTAATGAGGTTCGATTGCGGTCAACAGAAGTAAAAAATGAGTTTATAGGAGCAGCTTCCAGTGTTGCTTCAATTGTAAAGCATAAAATGCAAAATGTGTGTAGCTGGAAAAAATCAGATCTTAAAGACATTCATAGCGAGGGAACAAAATTATTTAGTGATGGATCTTTATGTCAGAAAATGCAGGAAGGTTATGGAGATTTACATTTTTCTCATTGGATCAGTGGTCAACACACTGTTTTCAACAAAATATGCGAAGTATCAGTAGAACAGAGACCGGATGTAAAAAAGATTGAGCTGTATGAAATAGTACAGGAAATTTTCTTTAGTTATGATTCTTGCCTGTTAGCCATAAACGGAGAGATCTGCACGATCATGAAGCACAATGATTATTATGTCGTTGTAGACTGTAATGTTCGTAACGCATCTGGTCTGGGATCAGACATAGGTACATCAGTTGTGGTTTTTAACACTAATTGGCAAGATCTGATTTTGCACATAGATGCTCTTATGGTGAGTTTGAATGCAGATACCCTGAATATATGTGGTGTCAAGGTACAGGTTATCGAATCAGAAATGTCTGCATGTAACAGCAATGTCAAGGTAGAAACTAATTCATGCCCTGCAAAGAAGATTGACGAAAGTACGGTGTTTCCATCAAATGAAAGGAAAAGTGTTCTTGGATCATTTCATCAAGGAGACTTTAAGTTCAAGTGGGCAGGAAGACAGTGTGTTGCTGTTAGTTTGGCTGCTATGGCAATGCACAACGTACAAAGTGTGTTCTCCTGGGAAACCTGTGATTTAGACAACGTGGTAAATCTTGGTGATAGCTTGTATTCAGATTTGCATCAAAGTGGTTCAATTACTGATCCAACTGACGATAAGTTGTTATGTATTCCGGATCTTCCACAAGAATATGTGTTCAAAACAAATGCTTTCAAGTTTGAATATGGCAGATGCGTTTCTGGATGTGTAGATGTTGTTGATGGAGAATTTCTTAGATCTGGTGCATGGGTGACATTAGCTGATGGTTTGCAAATTATACTTGACAAATATGACACATGTTTTTTTAACTTGAATGGTAATACTTGTGCCATTATTAAACAGAATACACAATTTGCTGTGGTCGATTCTCATGCACGTAGCAGTTCTGGAATGATTGATGGTAATGGTTTCAGTGTAGCAGTATATCACAAAACTTTGGCCAGTGTTTTGAGGCACATAAAAAATTTAGCTGCATGTATGCGCGGACATGAAAAGTTTTTTGAAATAACTGGTGTTTGTGTACACCAAATTAAAATCAGTAACACATGTCACAGTCAAGCAGAAATCTCAAGTGATAAGACTGAAACAAGGTATTGTGTTGGTAAGAAGAGAAAAATTCAAACTTTGCCTTTAAGTTCAGAAGAAATGACAGAATGTAAGGATGTTAAGAAACGGAAATACAATTTTAAAGAAAACAAAGAGATAAATGAATCAATTTCTAAATGCAGTTCAAATGCAGATGTCATTTGCTTAGGAGATAGAGCTAACACTGTGTATGATTTCAGTCCCTTGTGTTTTGAAACGAAACAAAAATTGTGTAGTAAAGTACATGTAGAGTTCCAGGGTGAAAATCTACATTCGCCATCAGACAGTGGACCAATGGGCTCTCCTTGTGAAACAGAAAGCATTCTTGAAGATGGGAATTGTTTTTTCCGGGCAGTGGCACAGGTGATATGTGGTACACAAAAAGCTCACAGAACACTTAGACTTGCAATTGTGAAACATATGCAGTTGCACAGCGTTGAATACAAGAATCTCTTAAGATCTCAATACACATCTATGGAAGATTATTTATCTTCTTCAAAAATGAAGTACGTGGGAACATGGGCCACTGAGGTTGAAATTCAATCCACAGCAAACTATTTAGGGGTTGACATTTTTACATTTCACCTTGGAAAATGGTTGAAATTTAGTTGTTTGCATGAAAAGATGTGCAACCAAGGCATATACTTGCAACACTCCAATGAAAATCATTATGAAGTTGTTGTTTGTGTAACACAATTTGAATCTCATAACTGTTATGAGTTCTGTCACAATAAAAAGGACAATGTTGGTATACGCACACACACAAGACAAAGTGTCAAAGCACAGAGTGAAGTTTATGAAACACAGGAGAATTGTATGTGTACAGATGTGTCTGGCATTATTGCGGCTAATGAGGTCAGAATACGATCGACAGACATGAAAAATGAGTTTATAGGAGCAGCTTCCAGTGTTGCCTCAATTGTAAAGCATAAAATGCAAAATGTGTGTAGCTGGAAGAAATCAGTTCTTAAAGACATTCATAGCGAGGGATCAAAATTATTTAGTGATGGATCTTTATGTCAGAAAATGCAGGAAGGTTATGGAGATTTACATTTTTCTCATTGGATCAGTGGTCAACACACTGTTTTCAACAAAATATGCGAAGTATCAGTAGAACAGAGACCGGATGTAAAAAAGATTGAGCTGTATGAAATAGTACAGGAAATTTTCTTTAGTTATGATTCTTGCCTGTTAGCCATAAACGGAGAGATCTGCACGATCATGAAGCACAATGATTATTATGTCGTTGTAGACTGTAATGTTCGTAACGCATCTGGTCTGGGATCAGACATAGGTACATCAGTTGTGGTTTTTAACACTAATTGGCAAGATCTGATTTTGCACATAGATGCTCTTATGGTGAGTTTGAATGCAGATACCCTGAATATATGTGGTGTCAAGGTACAGGTTATCGAATCAGAAATGTCTGCATGTAACAGCAATGTCAAGGTAGAAACTAATTCATGCCCTGCAAAGAAGATTGACGAAAGTACGGTGTTTCCATCAAATGAAAGGAAAAGTGTTCTTGGATCATTTCATCAAGGAGACTTTAAGTTCAAGTGGGCAGGAAGACAGTGTGTTGCTGTTAGTTTGGCTGCTATGGCAATGCACAACGTACAAAGTGTGTTCTCCTGGGAAACCTGTGATTTAGACAACGTGGTAAATCTTGGTGATAGCTTGTATTCAGATTTGCATCAAAGTGGTTCAATTACTGATCCAACTGACGATAAGTTGTTATGTATTCCAGATCTTCCACAAGAATATGTGTTCAAAACAAATGCTTTCAAGTTTGAATATGGCAGATGCGTTTCTGGATGTGTAGATGTTGTTGATGGAGAATTTCTTAGATCTGGTGCATGGGTGACATTAGCTGATGGTTTGCAAATTATACTTGACAAATATGACACATGTTTTTTTAACTTGAATGGTAATACTTGTGCCATTATTAAACAGAATACACAATTTGCTGTGGTCGATTCTCATGCACGTAGCAGTTCTGGAATGATTGATGGTAATGGTTTCAGTGTAGCAGTATATCACAAAACTTTGGCCAGTGTTTTGAGGCACATAAAAAATTTAGCTGCATGTATGCGCGGACATGAAAAGTTTTTTGAAATAACTGGTGTTTGTGTACACCAAATTAAAATCAGTAACACATGTCACAGTCAAGCAGAAATCTCAAGTGATAAGACTAAAACAAGGTATTGTGTTGGTAAGAAGAGAAAAATTCAAACTTTGCCTTTAAGTTCAGAAGAAATGACAGAATGTAAGGATGTTAAGAAACGGAAATACAATTTTAAAGAAAACAAAGAGATAAATGAATCAATTTCTAAATGCAGTTCAAATGCAGATGTCATTTGCTTAGGAGATAGAGCTAACACTGTGTATGATTTCAGTCCCTTGTGTTTTGAAACGAAACAAAAATTGTGTAGTAAAGTACATGTAGAGTTCCAGGGTGAAAATCTACATTTGCCATCAGACAGTGGACCAATGGGCTCTCCTTGTGAAACAGAAAGCATTCTTGAAGATGGGAATTGTTTTTTCCGGGCAGTGGCACAGGTGATATGTGGTACACAAAAAGCTCACAGAACACTTAGACTAGCAATTGTGAAACATATGCAGTTGCACAGCGTTGAATACAAGAATCTCTTAAGATCTCAATACACATCTATGGAAGATTATTTATCTTCTTCAAAAATGAAGTACGTGGGAACATGGGCCACTGAGGTTGAAATTCAATCCACAGCAAACTATTTAGGGGTTGACATTTTTACATTTCACCTTGGAAAATGGTTGAAGTTTAGTTGTTTGCATGAAAAGATGTGCAACCAAGGCATATACTTGCAACACTCCAATGAAAATCATTATGAAGTTGTTGTTTGTGTAAAACAATTTGAATCTCATAACTGTTATGAGTTCTGTCACAATAAAAAGGACAATGTTGGTATACGCACACGCACAAGACAAAGTGTCAAAGCACAGAGTGAAGTTTATGAAACACAGGAGACAAAAGATTCTGATGGTGAAAATTCAAATAAAGATGCATTTGTTAATAATAGCAGCTACTTTAAAAAATATTATTCACTAAAAAGATTCAAAAGCAAAATGAAGGAAAACAAGCAATGTAAGTATCATAAGAACATGGAGTTCCAGCAACATGCAAAAGCTGTGAGTAGGAGTAGGTATTATAGTGATGTGTTATACAATAAATTAGTAAAACAAGCAAGTAAACTGAAATATTGCAATGAAGAACACAAACATAAACTAATCGAGTACAGCAGAACAAAGTATCGTGAAGATCTGCAACATAAGCATAAACTAAAAGAATACAGCAAATTCAAGTATCGTGAAGATCTGCAACATAAGCATAAACTAAAAGAATACAGCAAATTCAAGTATCGTGACGATCTGCAACATAAGCATAAACTAAAAGAATACAGCAAATTCAAGTATTGTGAAGATCTGCAACATAAGCATAAACTAAAAGAATACATCAAATTAAAGTATCGTGAAGATCTGCAACATAAGCATAAACTAAAAGAATACATCAAATTAAAGTATCGTGAAGATCTGCAACATAAGCATAAACTAAAAGAATACAGCAAATTAAAGTATCGTGAAGATCTGCAACATAAGCATAAACTAAAAGAATACAGCAAATTAAAGTATCGTGACGATCTGCAACATAAGCATAAACTAAAAGAATACAGCAAATTGAAGTATCGTGAAGATCTGCAACATAAGCATAAACTAAAAGAGTACAACAGAAAAAAGTACCGTCATGATCCGCAACATAAGAACAAACTGAAAAAGTACAACAAATTAAAATATAGGTGCAATGTGCAACATAAACAGAAACTGAAAGAGTACAGCAGGTTGAGATATTGTACTAATGAATCATATAAGTATAAAGTAAAAGAAAGAAGTAAGATAAAGTATGCAAATAATCCATTACACAAAGAAAATATAAAACAATATAACAAAACAAAGAAAGAGCACCTAAAACAAACACAACAGTTGTTCGATTTTGTCAAAAACAACTTTACACAGAAGGTTAATTCAGATCTAGACTTTGTTTGTTGCGTTTGTCACAGATTGTTATTTAGGCAACAAGTGTTGTGTTGTCAAAGAGATCATTACAATCAAAATGCAAGCACAGTGTTATTAGCTCAGAAATGTATTACTGATGTGTTTTTACACAAGTGCAACAATGAATGTGTTCTGCCCTGTGAATTGATGACATCAAATAAAGGTCAACTTTGGATTTGCTTTACTTGTCACTCTAAATTGAAAAAGGGGGAAATGCCAGCAGAAAGTGCCATTAACAATCTAGAACTACAACCTATACCAGAAGAGTTGTGTTCTCTCAATAGTTTGGAACAACATTTAATAGCATTGCATATTCCATTTATGAAGATGTTGGCATTACCAAAAGGTGGTCAAAATGGAGTACACGGTCCTGTCACTTGTTGCCCAGCTAATCTTAAACACACAACAAATGTTTTGCCCAGAACAAATACTGACAATTCATTAGTGTGCATCAAGTTAAAACGCAAATTAACATATAAAGGTCATTATAAATATCAGTATGTTGATGCAAATAATATTAAACTAGCATTGTGTTACTTAAAAAAACATAACAAGTATTATTCAGATGTAATGTTTAATGAAGATTGGTTAAATGAGTTTCACAGGCAAGATTTTGCGGAGAATGATGATAGTAGCATAGAGGAGACTGTGGAAAATGCAAATAATGATGAGGAATTACATGACAGACAACAGCACTGTGTTTTTATGGACACATGCTTACAACCAGTTGACATTGGGCAAGAAGTACTTGATCAATATGTTGACAATATCTTGAACGTTGCACCTGCTGAAGGAAACAATCCTGTGAAACTGCTTACAGATGAAACTAATGAGGCTAAATGTTTTCCTGTTTTATTTCCTAATGGTTGTCCAACATATCATGACAAAAGGGCAAAGAGATTAACACTATCAAGATATTTTAACAATAGAATATTGCATGCAGATGGAAGATTTGCACAAAATACTGAATACATTTTTTTTGCACAATATTTATCTGAGGTACAACAGGTTTTATCTAATGTTTCCATAGCTCTAAGAAAAGGGCAAGGATGTCATAAGTCCATATCAAATGATATGTTTAAAGACACAGACTCTTTGAAGAAATTACTTAATTTTGATGAAGGCTATAGGTTTTTAAAGCCAATAAGAGGCACTCCTGCATTTTGGCAAGGTGTGCAAAAAGATTTGTTTGCAATGGTTCGACAGCTGGGCATTCCCACATGGTTTTGTTCATTTTCATCTGCTGACATGAGATGGACAAATTTGATGTCAAGCATTTTAAAACAAGAAGGTAGAGCAGAAACATCAGATCAGTTAGAATGGTCTGAAAGATGTGCAATTTTGCGTAATAATCCTGTCACTGCAGCACGTATGTTTGATTTTAGGTGGCACTGTTTTCTTAAAGAGGTCCTCATGTCACCTCTACAACCTATAGGGGAAATTGTTGATTATTTCTATAGAGTTGAATTTCAACAGCGAGGTTCACCTCACGTTCATTGTTTGTTCTGGATAAAAAATGCTCCACAAATAGATAAACAATCTGATGAAGACGTAGTTGAATTTATAGACAGATATGTTTCATGTGAGGTGCCCACTGAAAATGAGGAGCTACACAACATCGTTACATCTGTGCAACTTCATAGTAAACACCATTCTAAAACTTGTAAAAAGAAAAACACAGTTTGTCGTTTTAATTTTCCTAAACCTCCATCATTGCGAACATTTATTTGTCGTAGAAAAGTTGAAGATGTGCCTGAGAAAGATGAGTCTGACAAAGATGTTTCTTGTGATAGTTGTCAAAATAACAACAGAGAAAAACTAAATGACTGTACAAATCCTGATATTAACGAAAAAATAAATGTAAAATATGCTCATGATATAATGGCTTCAGTGAAGAAAGCTGTTTTAGATCAGAATATAAACTCTATGGAAGAATTGTTTGGCAGTGTAGGTATAAATCAGGATTTATTTGAAATGGCATACAAGTGCATAAATAATAACACACACATTGTTTTAAAACGACAGTTAAATGAAGTTTGGGTTAATCAGTATAACAAGTTTGCCCTTCAGTGCTGGAATGCCAACATGGATATTCAATATGTAACTGATGCTTATGCCTGCATAGTTTATATAATTTCTTACATTTCAAAATCGGAAAGAGAAATGGGTTTGTTGTTAGCCAATACACAGCGGGAAGCATCAACTCAAGGAAATACTGATGCAAGGCAAGCTTTGAGGAAATTAGGAAGTGTGTATTTGCACAATCGTGAAGTTAGTGCGCAAGAAGCTGTGTACAGATTAACAAATATGCATTTAAAGGAGTGCTCAAGAAATGTTCAGTTTATTCCTACAGGTGACGACACTGTTCGTATGAGTTTACCATTAAGTGTTATTCAAAACAAATTGGAGTCTGAACATTTGAAAAGCGAAGATATATGGATGACAAGTTTTGTAGATCGTTACAAGAATAGACCAAATCAGACTGCTTTTGATGATATGTGTTTAGCTACATTTGCATCTGAGTATCGCATTGCATATCATGGAACATCTTCTGCTAATAAAATAAAGTTAAAAAACAATTTAGGTTTCATTGTAAAAAGAACACGTACTCAACCTGCTATTGTGCGTTTTGCTCGATTCTCAGTGACAAAAAGTCCTGAAAAATTTTATCAAAGTTTATTACAGTTGTTTCTTCCCTATCGTGTAGATAGCCAGTTAAAACCAGTGGGCTTTAATCATTTTGAACAGTTTTACAGGGAAGGTGAAGTTTTTTTAAGCAACGGATCTGTACATTTAGTGCAAACTGTTGTAAATGCAAATAGAGCACGTTTTGAAAAAGATGCAGATATGCTGGATACTGCACAAACAGCTGTAGATAATGATGGCATATTAGAAAATGCATGGTGTTTGCTTTGCCCTGAACAACAATTAGAGCATTTTGAATGTGCACAATTAAGACGTGAATCTCTCAAACACATAAACGAAACTGAAAGTAATATTCCAGATTTAGCCTTCAGTAGTGAACAGCTTCCTCAGTTAGAGAAAAAAAATACTCTGAGTCATGTAGATGGTTTGAATTTAATTCGTTCTTTAAACAAAACCCAGATGGCAATTTTTAATACAATCAGACAGTGGTGTCTAGATAAAATTAGAGGAGAAAACCCAAAACCATTTCATACTTTTATTACTGGTGGAGCAGGCACTGGAAAAAGCCATTTAATTAAAGCCATAAAATATGAAGCAACAAGACTATTGTCACAAATTGCTTTGAACCCAGATGATATTTGTGTTCTTTTAACTGCTCCAACTGGAATTGCCGCCTTCCAACTCCAGGCTTCTACAATCCATCAAACTTTCTGCATCGGAACAAATATGAAGATGCCATACGCACCTTTGGGTGAAGAGAAGTTAAATTCTTTGCGTGCAAAATTCCATGGCCTTCAGATTTTAATTATAGACGAAATCTCAATGGTAGATCATAAACTTTTAGCATATATTCATGGAAGATTAAGACAAATTAAACAAACCGGGGATCTTGGTATTTTTGGTAATGTTGCTGTAATCGCTGTAGGTGACTTTTTCCAATTGGCTCCCGTAAAAGGTAAACCTCTCTTTGTAGATGAACCTGGACTCAACTTATGGATAAATAATTTTAGTATTGTAGAATTAACTCAAATTGTTAGACAGCAGGACACCACATTTGCAGAATTATTAAATCGATTAAGAAAACGAAATAGGAAAACTCAACTGAGAAAAGAAGATTTAGAAATTTTATCAAACTGTGACAATGGGGAAGAAAATAATGATGCTTTACATATTTTTTCCACAAATGATGAAGTTCATGAGCACAACCTAGAGATTTTAATTAAAACCTGTCAAGAGATTGAAACTATAGAGTCTGAAGATTATGCACGTAGTAAAAAGACTGGAAAAACAGAATTACTTGATGGTCATCACGTAAGAGTTTACAATACATGCTTGTCTGCAACATTGCTTTTAGGAATAAATGCACGTGTCATGCTCATTAAAAATTTAGATGTTAATGATGGACTGGTTAATGGTGTTTGTGGTACTGTTACACACATTGCACGCTCTGATAAAAAGAAGTTACCTGAAGTCGTCTACATCTGTTTTGATGATAATAATGTAGGATTAAAAAGACGTAAACTGTGTATGTCTGAGCCAACAAGATTGTCACAATCTACACCAATATATGCAGAAGAGGAAAATGTTTGTAGTAAAGGTGGTCTTCGTCGACAGTTTCCTTTAAAGTTGGCTTGGGCATGCACAGTTCATAAGGTACAAGGTTTAACTGTTGATAATGCGGTTGTTAGCTTAAAAAAAGTTTTCGCTGCTGGACAGGCTTATGTAGCACTGAGTCGTGTAAGAAGTTTGCCTGGTTTGACAATAAAAGATTTTACTGAAAAAAGTATTTATTGTAATGAAAAAGTCTCTGAGGCACTTAATGAAATGCCCTGTTTTATGACACATGATGATTTAGTTTTGAGAGATCAAAAAAGTTATTTTTCTTTGTTTTTACTAAATGTACAGAGTTTGCGGTGTCATAAACAAGACTTGATGATTTGTACTCAAGAGCTGCAGCCCATGTGCATTGGCTTAACTGAAACATGGTTACCTGAATGCTATCAATCAGATATTGTGCAACTAAACAATTACAACTTTGTGGGTCTTTCTCGCTCTGTGTCATACACAAGCAATTGTCCTCCTTTCAATGATCTAAAAACCCAACAACATGGAGGAGTTGGATTATATACAGCATGTGATATGGAAAACACGACTATAACATTCCCTAATCTTAATTTGGAGTGCTTGGTGACACATTTTACTAAAAATGACATATTACTCGCTGTTGTTTATAGACCACAAACATATCCTTTGTCAATTTTCAAAGACAATTTGAGTAAACTGATCAATTTAATGTCTTCATTATGCAATAAAAATGTACTTATAGGAGACTTTAATAATGATGCATTGAAATCAAAATCTCTGTGCTCTTTCATGTCAGATAAGGGTTTTATTCAACTTGTTAAAAAGCCAACAACTGAAAAAGGCACTTTAATAGACCATGTATACGTGAAGAACTTCAAAGACTGTTCAATAAACACCAATGTTGTCCCAGTGTACTTTAGCACACATGAGGGAGTTTTCTGTTCATTTCAAAGCTAACATATTTAACTTTTACTAAACTGCTTCTCAACTTGATTTGGTTATGTACAGATCTGATTTTATGGTGAACAAGACAAGGACCACGATGATAGAGCTTATCTCTTTTTTCTGGATTCTTGTTAAGCCATTATCAGATTTACACAATTTCTCTGTTCTGCTCAGTGTATTGTGAGTGTGCATAATTAATGACAGTTGTATAGCATTGAAGGTTTTTTTCCCCCCTAATATACTCCCTTTAAAGTCATTACACACAATTATTACATATTTTATTTATATATTGAACCTTCTTTTTAAGCCTATGAAATGTACATGTAATTTAATGTCTTCACAAATAAATTAATGATCTCTAAGCATTTAAAATCAACAATTATTACATATTTTATTTATATATTGAACCTGCTTTTTAAGCCTATGAAATGTACATGTAATTTAATACCTTCACAAATAAATTAATGATCTCTAAGCATTTAAAATCAACAATTATTACATATTTTATTTATATATTGAACCTGCTTTTTAAGCCTATGAAATGTACATGTAATTTAATACCTTCACAAATAAATTAATGATCTCTAAGCATTTAAAATCAACAATTATTACATATTTTATTTATATATTGAACCTGCTTTTTAAGCCTATGAAATGTACATGTAATTTAATGTCTTCACAAATAAATTAATGATCTCTTAGCATTTAAAATCAACAGCTTCAACAAATTGTATTTTTATTTTAAACACATATTAACAACAAGAAATAACAATAAATTTTCTTTAAAACACATCTTTAAAACAAATCAACTTGATTTGGTTATGTACAGATCTGATTTTATGGTGAACAAGACAAGGACCACGATGATAGAGCTTATCTCTTTTTTCTGGATTCTTGTTAAGCCATTATCAGATTTACACAATTTCACTGTTCTGCTCAGTGTATTGTGAGTGTGCATAATTAATGACAGTGCTATTAGTTTAGGTACATTAGATTGTACATTTATAATACTACACAAATACCATAATATTCTTCATAGACTATGTAATTTTCCATATAGTCTAATAATAACAAAAAAACACTGGTATTGGTATACATTTTCTTTAAAACACATCTTTAAAACAAATCAACTTGATTTGGTTATGTACAGATCTGATTTTATGGTGAACAAGACAAGGACCACGATGATAGAGCTTATCTCTTTTTTCTGGATTCTTGTTAAGCCATTATCAGATTTACACAATTTCACTGTTCTGCTCAGTGTATTGTGAGTGTGCATAATTAATGACAGTTGTATAGCATTGAAGGTTTTTTTCCCCCCTAATATACTCCCTTTAAAGTCATTACACACAATTATTACATATTTTATTTATATATTGAACCTTCTTTTTAAGCCTATGAAATGTACATGTAATTTAATGTCTTCACAAATAAATTAATGATCTCTAAGCATTTAAAATCAACAATTATTACATATTTTATTTATATATTGAACCTGCTTTTTAAGCCTATGAAATGTACATGTAATTTAATACCTTCACAAATAAATTAATGATCTCTAAGCATTTAAAATCAACAATTATTACATATTTTATTTATATATTGAACCTGCTTTTTAAGCCTATGAAATGTACATGTAATTTAATACCTTCACAAATAAATTAATGATCTCTAAGCATTTAAAATCAACAATTATTACATATTTTATTTATATATTGAACCTGCTTTTTAAGCCTATGAAATGTACATGTAATTTAATGTCTTCACAAATAAATTAATGATCTCTTAGCATTTAAAATCAACAGCTTCAACAAATTGTATTTTTATTTTAAACACATATTAACAACAAGAAATAACAATAAATTTTCTTTAAAACACATCTTTAAAACAAATCAACTTGATTTGGTTATGTACAGATCTGATTTTATGGTGAACAAGACAAGGACCACGATGATAGAGCTTATCTCTTTTTTCTGGATTCTTGTTAAGCCATTATCAGATTTACACAATTTCACTGTTCTGCTCAGTGTATTGTGAGTGTGCATAATTAATGACAGTGCTATTAGTTTAGGTACATTAGATTGTACATTTATAATACTACACAAATACCATAATATTCTTCATAGACTATGTAATTTTCCATATAGTCTAATAATAACAAAAAAACACTGGTATTGGTACTCCTGGTTAACCACCAGGATGGGGTTCAACTCCCTGCAGTGTTGTTATTGTTTGCTATAGACTATAAAATAAATAAATAATAAATAATAAAACGTGATAGGCATTACCTTTTAAATATAACTAACATGCAAACTTACAAAGAACAATAAAAGTAGTCATCCGAACGGCTCAAAGCAACTCTGATTGATGCTACGTGCCTGTAGGCTACACAAAAGATGGCGTTAAATGCATATCACAATCTGGATGAAATTAGCTCCTTAGCGGAAAGGTTAGGATCATTCCTTCGTACAATGGATGACATCAGTCTTATGTTTGGTTAAAGTGAAACAAGACAAACAGTGTCACTTAACATACTTATTTTGTTATAGTGCCAATAATTCCGGGTAGGTATTTAAAGGACAATTCATATGCATTGCTGGTTCAGTGTAGTCTATATATACGCAAATATTAATTTTCATATTTATTTGTACAGCACTCTTCAAAATACATATCACTGCAGCCTTACAGAACATGCATGCAGGGCCACTGCTGGCCAAATGGGAGCCCTAAGCAGGTTTGTATTGTTGTGCCCCCCTTCCTCAAATATGATGATGGAAAAAAAACACCTACTATAGGGGTGAAAATAGAACTTTAATCAAATAAAAAAGTGAATGAATAAATTGTATTATTTACAATTTACAATTGTAGCTCTCAACATTTACCTGTGGCTATAACTTTATTATAACTCTAATTTATTTTACAGTCTCAAGCATTCAGAAATCATGGAAAATGAAATTAAGCAGTTTTACTATGATAAAACCATGGTTTATTTTTGTAAGGGTTGTGATATGCACATTTTTTGTTGAAGAAATTATAGAGGCTGTGTCATCTATGGCAAAAAGGTGTCCAAAAATGAAAGATTAAGCGAATATTTGAAATAAATGTTTAGTCATAGCCTAATCCAGGATTTGATTGTCCTGTAAGTGTAACAGCAGCAACCACATGGCATTTGGTTCCGTTTGCAGACATTTGTAATAACATGTACATAAATTGTTTATTTTGTATTTGCCTACATTATGTATTTTAACAGTGTTTTTATTAAACAAATTATTATATTCACTGTTTTTTATATATATAATGCATTTTAAGTCATTGTAAAGGCTATTGATGGCTTAGGTCTGCTTTTATAGTGACAACAACAACAACAACAACAAAAATTACAGTATATTAATACTTCTTTGCAAATTATTATTTGCAGCACAAATAAGGTTTTTTAGGATTTTTAAAAATCCCTAAAACTGTCAGAAAAGGATAAGGCTACATTTATTTGTTTTTATAACTATAATGCATAAAATATGAAATTATACAAAATGTATAAAAAAGTACAACAGTTATTGTTTTCCAATGTTTTATTTTTTTTTATTTTTTTTTACATTTCAAAAAATTAGCCTACTGCAGTCATTCTAAACAGCTTGAACAAAACCTGTTAATATTTATTATAGACCACTGTAACTGTGTATAATCTAACAAACAAGTTTATTATGAAAATAAAAGTGTGTTCACCAGATAAATTGGACAATAAAGAAATTGCTAACAGTAGTATAATAGAGCATGTTTTAGTTTTTTAGGCGTTTAGATGCAGAAATGGACAAATCAAATGTAAAATAAAATGTAATTGATTTAATTAAATATAGATTAATTCTTGTTAGAGCAAAATAATAAATAAATACACACATTAAAAAAGCAGCCAAGATTAATGAGTTTCATTTTTTATATAGATTAAAATTGAAGACAGAAGCAGCTGGTATATGCGGTCACTTAATATTCAAATCCAGTAGTTTTCGTTTATATTCGCCAAGCTATTATGTGTTTTGAAATAATCTTGTCCGTGATGTGTTCGTTCTTACGACGGAAGGCAGAATCCTGCAGCTCGAGAGATATGTTATTCTGCCAGTCGCGCTTTCAAATAGTCTTACAACTTTAACTGGTCACAAACACCTGCATTTAGCTCGTGTTGTGTTATAATGGATGTATTGTGTGCATTTATGGCAATAATTAATTTTAAAAAGCTCTTAAACTGGTCACAAACACCTGCATTTAGCTCGTGTTGTGTTATAATGGATGTATTGTGTGCATTTATGGCAATAATTAATTTTAAAAAGCTCTTAAACAAGAATAAATTCGTTTGTTTTGAACTTGTGACACTGTGCGCGCTGATCGGAGCAGTGATTTCAGGTAGGCAGCCGCGAATATTTCATTTTCACACAAACAGTTCAAAAACATCTGAATTTAGCTCTTGGTGTGTTCTAATTGGTGAATTGTGTGATATCGCTGGAATACTTTATTTTTAATAGCTATATATCAAGAATAAACTCATTTTTTCTGAGCTCATCATTCCACACGCTCATGCTCAGAGCGGTGATTCATCTCTCGTGTTTCTCACATATCACTGACCACACATCAATTATTAATGAGCCCTGACCTTGTAATAATCATATATGTTGCTTTAGCTTGTCAGTGTGAATTAAATCCAAGTATTTATTTGTATTTTAACCGATTTAAAAGTGAAACCAAAAGAGAGTCTCCTCCCATTTTTATTGCACCTAGGGGCGCTATTTCTCTCAGACAATGGAAGTCTAAGCACACATACTCAAACTGAGGGACAGAGTGAGATGAGATATCTGACAGTTTTTTTAATTTTCTGTTATCCATACAGTGTTGTAAAGTCGTGAAACTATGCATATTTCCTCAGAATGACTTTTTCATCTGTATGAAAAAATTATTTGACGTGTTTGGAAGCTGCAATTTAAAAATACAATAATGATTCCCTTTGTAAGGTCATTTAAAAAAATCACCACGGCAAAACCATTCAAGCTATCCAAAATCCATTCACAATTTAAGTTCCTATCAGAAATACTGATGTGTGTTCAGAGTTTTGTGAAATTCTAAGTATGTTATTTGCCTCAAAATCACCTAAGAAGTATTCCAGTTTGACATGTTGCCACGCCAACAATTTTTTAGATATCAATATCCCCCTTGCAGATTTATATCGGCTGTGTTTTAACATTATTCTGATGAAGTTTGAAGCAAATCGAGTAATAATAAGATGCTGAATTCAAATCATTTTGAAAATGACACACTTCCTTCTGCCAGTTGGTGGCGCTATAACTTTGACTCCTAATAGTCACATATATGCGATCGACATCATACAACGAATAATCTGATGAAGTTTGATTAAAATCAGGAAATGTATGTGGACGGTATTGGACACTTCCTGTTTCTCATTTCTCGCCATAATTTCAAAGCCTCGCCACGAGCAAACCGTTCGAGATATCAAAAATCCCCTGGCAATTTTTCATCCCCAGTGTCTTGAGATCATGTTGACCGAGTTTGGCGGCAATCGAGAAAAAAACCTATGACAAGTATTTCAAATTCCAGAGCATGCGCTTTTTACATAACTCTAAATAGCTGACTTCCTGATGGGCGGAGCCTATGACATGCAATACGAAAGTTGTTCGGCACGATGAGATCTATATGTGTCCTGAGTTTCATATGAATATGTGCAAGTATGTGTGAGCTATACATCAACATTTCTGACTGTGTTCCAGGGGGCGCCGTAGAGCCCCTGTGCCACGCCCGGGTCCCAGCCTCTGCAGGCTCCTAAAGGCCACAGATTCCAAAGTGTGCGCAAATTTTCAAGAGTTTTTGAGTATGTTAAGGACCCCAAAAGCCCCCACAACTTTGACGAAAAATTTGAATACTAAACCCTAAATAGCCAACTTCCTGTTGGGCGGAGCCTATGATATGCAATACAAAAGTTGTTTGGATTGATGAGATTTATATGTGTACCGAGTTTCATACGTCTACGAGCAAGAATGTATGATATATGGCCCTCCATATTCCAGGGGGCGCTGTAGAGCCCCTGTGCCACGCCCGTGTATCAGTCTCTGCCCGGCCCTAATGGCCGCAGGTTCCAATCTGTGTGCCAATTTTCAAGACTTTTTAAGCACGTTAAGGGCCCCAAAAGCCCCCGAGACGTTGGAAAAAAATAATAATAATAATAATAATAATAATAATAAAAAATAATCCTAAGGAAAACAATAGGCCTCTCGCCCTTTGGGCTTGAGCCCTAATTAAAGCTGCAAGCAGCGATGAACGGGCCCTCGCACCCGGGCTCACCGGCAGTGAGTGGCTTTAGTAAATAGGTGAACGGTGAGAAATATGCATTCAAACTCATAAATATAAGTGGAATATATCAAAGTATATCCCATATATGTGCCAATCTTACCGTTGCCAGCAGGTGGCGCTATCATTATAATGGAATATTGGCCTTCAGATGTGTTCAGGCCAGGACTCTTATCGAACATGTGAAGTTTGGGGAAGATTGAACATTTTATGCTTGAGTTACAACAACTTCTCTTGCTGTGGCAAGACATCAAATTTTGTCATGGCGCCATGGAAACGCCCTTTAAAAAAACTCAAGATCTCCAAAAGTTAACATTGCACAGGCCTTTAGATTAGACTGACCACAAAATATATGTTAATCTCAAAAAAATTATAGGAGTAGTTTGTCACAGCGTAAAACATGTCACTTCCTGTTGCCAATAGGTGGCGCTATGACTATAACTGAATGTGGGCATGTAGATCTGTTAAGGGCAGAAGTTTTATCTAACATGTGAAGTTTGGGGCAGATTGGGCATTGTATGTCTGAGTTACAGCAACTTCCTTTTTCATGGCGAAACATCGAAATTTGTCAGGCCACCATGGACACGCCCTTTAACGAAATCTAAAGATCTTCGCAATTTAACATCGCAAAGGGCTTAAGATTACACTGACCAGGTTTGGTGTTGATCTGAATAAATCTCTAGGAGGAGTTCGTTAAAGTACAACCCCTGAAAATGGCAAGAACAACGCCAATTTTGCAGAGAAAATTCTAAATAACCGACTTCCTGTTGGGATTCGGATTTCGTACCAAGAGACTTTTTTGTAGGTATTGGTGTGTTACATGTGTATACCAATTTTTGTACATGTACGTGAAACATAGCTCGAGGCGCACTCTGTTGAAAGTGTATAGGTGGCGCTATCGAGCCATTTTGCCACACTCGATGGAATATTGGCCTTCAGATCTGTTTAGGCCAGGACCCTTATCACACAAGTGAAGTTTGGGCAAGATCGGACATTTTATGCCTGAGTTATAACATCTTTTATTCCCATAGCGAGACATCGAACTTCATCACGGCGCCATGGACACACCTTTTAACAAAATCTCAAGATCTTCACAACTAAACATCACACAGGTCTTTAAATTAGACTGACCACAAAAAAGACATTGATGTCATAAAATTTCTAGGAGTAGTTTGTCGCAGTGTAAAATATGTAACTTCCTGTTGCCAATAGGTGGCGCTATGACTATAACTGAATATTGGCATGTAGATCTGTTCAGGTCAAGAGTCTTATCCAACATGTGAAGTTTGGGGCAGATTGGACTCTGTATGTCTGAGTTACAGCAACTTCCTTTTTCATGGCGAAACATCGAAATTTGTCAGGCCGCCATGGACCCGCCCTTTAACGAAACCTCAAGTCCTTCGCAATTTATTATTGCAAAGGGCTTTAGATTACACTGACCAAGTTTGGTGTTGATCTGAATAAATCTCTAGGAGGAGTTCGTTAAAGTACAACCCCTGAAAATGGCAAAAACAACACCAATTTTGAAGGGAAAATTCAAAATAACCGACTTCCTGTTGGGATCCGGATTTCGTACCAAGATACTTTTTTGTAGGTATTGGAGTGTTACATGTGTGTACCAATTTTTGTACATGTACGTGAAACATAGCTCGAGGCGCACTCCGTTGAAAGTGTATAGGTGGCGCTATAGAGCCATTCTGCCACACCCGGTGGAATATTGGCCTGCAGATCTGTTCAGGCCAGGACTCTTATCACACATGTGAAGTTTGGGGAAATTCAGACATTTTATGCCTGAGTTATAACATCTTTTATTCCCATGGCGAGACATCGAACTTCGTCGCGGCGCCATGAACAAGCCTTTTAACGAAAACTCAAGATCTTCAAAACTTAACATCGCACAGGCCTTTAGATTAGACTGACCACAAAAAATACATTGATGTCATAAAATTTCTAGGAGTAGTTCATCGCAGTGTAAAATATGTCACTTCCTGTTGCCAGTAGGTGGCGCTATGACTATAACTGAATATGGGCATGTCAATCTGTTCAGGTCAGGAGACTCATCAAACATGTGAAGTTTGGGGCAGATTGGTCATTGTATGTCTGAGTTATAGCAACTTCCTGTTTCATGGCGAATCATCGAAATTCGCCAGGCCGCCACGGACACGACCATTAACGAAAACTCAAAAGCTTCGCAATTTAACATCGCAAAGGCCTTTAGATTAGGCATACCAAACTTGGTGTTGATCTGAATAAGTCTCTAGGAGGAGTTCGTTAAAATACAACGCATGGAAATGGCAAAAATGACACAAAATTTGCTCATAATATTAAAAATAACCGACTTCCTGTTGGGTTTAGAATTTTGCTCTAAGAGACTTTTTTGTAGGTACTGGAGAGTTACACATGTGTACCGATTTTCATACATGTACGTGAACCATAGCTCGAGGCGCACACCGTTGAACGTGTATAGGTGGCGCTGTCGAGCCATTTTGCCACACCCACTTCTGAAACCCATATCAGATGTAAATTTTCGCCAGTTCTGAGGTGTGTGCAAAGTTTCATGACTTTTTGAGTATGTTTAGGCCCTCAAAAATGCGATTCATTTTGGAGAAGTATAATAATAATAATAATAATAATAATAAACGGAGCAATTCCAAGAGGGTCCTCACACCATCGGTGCTCGGGCCCTAATAATAATAATAATTAAAGCTGCAAGCAGCGATGAACGGGCCCTCGCACCCGGGCTCACCGCCATCGTGTGGCTTTAGTAAAAAGGTGAACGTTGAGAAATATGCATTTAAACTCATAAATATAAGTGCAATATATCAAAGTTTATTCCATATGTGTGCCAATCTTCCTGTTGCCAGCAGGTGGCGCTATCGTTATAATGGAATATTGGCCTTCAGATGTGTTCAAGCCAGGACCCTTATCACACATGTGAAGTTTGGGCAAGATCGGACATTTTATGCCTGAGTTATAACATCTTTTATTCCCATGGCGAGACATCGAACTTCGTCATGGGGACATGGACATGCCTTTTAACAAAAACTCAAGATCTTCACAACTAAACATCACACAGGTCTTTAGATTAGACTGACCACAAAAAAGACATTGATGTCATAAAATTTCTAGGAGTAGTTTGTCACAGTGTAAAATATGTCACTTCCAGTTGCCAATAGGTGGCGCTATGACTATAACTGAATATTGGCATATAGATCTGTTCAGGTGAAGAGTCTTATCAAAAATTTGAAGTTTGGGGCGGATTGGACATTGTGTGTGTGAGTTATAGCACCATCATTTTTCATGGCGAATCATCGAAATTTGTCAGGCCGCCATGGACACGCCCTTTAACGAAACCTAAATTCCTTCGCAATTTAACATGGCAAAGGGCTTTAGATTACACTGACCAAGTTTGGTGTTGATCTGAATAAATCTCTAGGAGGAGTTCGTTAAAATACAACCCCTGAAAATGACAAAAACAACACCAATTTTGCAGGGAAAATTAAAAATAACCGACTTCCTGTTGGGATTCGGATTTCGTACCAAGAGACTTTTTTGTAGCTATTGGTGTGTTACATATGTTTACCGATTTTCGTACATGTATATGACATGTAGCTCGAGGCGCACTCCATTGAAAATGTATAGGTGGCGCTATCGAGCCATTTTGCCACACCCAATGGAATATTAGCCTCCAGATGTGTTCAGGTCAGTACTCTTATCAAACATTTGAAGTTTGGGCAAGATCTGATATTTTATGACTGAGTTACAACAACAACTACTCCCATGGCGAGACATCGAACTTTGACATGGCGCCATGGACACGCCCTTTAACGAAAACTCAAGATCTTCTCAATTTAACATCGTACAGGCCTTTAGATTAGACTGACGACAAAAAAGACATTGATGTCAAAAATTTCTAGGAGTAGTTTGTCGCAGCGTAAAATATGTCACTTCCTGTTGCCAATAGGTGGCGCTATGACTATAACTGAATATGGTCGTGTCAAACTGTTCAGGACAGGAGACTCAGCAAACATGTGAAGTTTGGGGCAGATTGGTCATTGTATGTCTGAGTTATAGCAACTTCCTGTTTCATGGCGAATCATCGAAATTCGCCAGGCCGCCACACACAGGCCCTTCCATGAAAACTCAAAAGCTTCGCAATTTAACATCGCAATGGCCTTTAGATTAGGCATACCAAATTTGGTGTTGATCTGAATTAATCTCTAGGAGGAGTTCGTTAAAATACAACGCATGGAAATGACAAAAATGACACAAAATTTGCTCATAATATTAGAAATAACCGACTTCCTGTTGGGTTTCGGATTTTGCTCCAAGAGACTTTTTTGTAGGTATTGGAGAGTTACATGTGTATACCGATTTTCATACATGTACATGAAACGTAGCTCGAGGCGCACACCGTTGAACGTGTATAGGTGGCGCTGTTGAGCAATTTTGCCACACCCACTTCTGAAACCCATATCAGACGTAAATTTTCGCCAGTTCTGAGGTGTGTGCAAAGTTTCATGACTTTTCGAGCATGTTTAGGCCCTCAAAAATGCGATTCATTTTAGAGAAGAAGAATAATAATAATAATAATAATAATAATAATAAACGGAGCAATTCCAAGAGGGTCCTCACACCATCGGTGCTCGGGCCCTAATTAAAGCTGCAAGCAGCGATGAACGGGCCCTCGCACCCGGGCTCACCGCCATCGTGTGGCTTTAGTAAAAAGGTGAACGTTGGGAAATATGCATTTAAACTCATAAATATAAGTGCAATATATCAAAGTTTATTCCATATGTGTGCCAATCTTCCTATTGCCAGCAGGTGGCGCTATCGTTATAATGGAATATTGGCCTTCAGATGTGTTCAAGCCAGGACCCTTATCACACATGTGAAGTTTGGGCAAGATCGGACATTTTATGCCTGAGTTATAACATCTTTTATTCCCATGGCGAGACATCGAACTTCGTCATGGCGACATAGACATGCCTTTTAACAAAAACTCAAGATCTTCACAACTAAACATCACACAGGTCTTTAGATTAGACTGACCACAAAAAAGACATTGATGTCATAAAATTTCTAGGAGTAGTTTGTCACAGTGTAAAATATGTCACTTCCAGTTGCCAATAGGTGGCGCTATGACTATAACTGAATATTGGCATGTAGATCTGTTCAGGTGAAGAGTCTTATTAAAAATGTGAAGTTTGAGGCGGATTGGACATTGTATGTGTGAGTTATAGCACCATAATTTTTCATGGCGAATCATCGAAATTTGTCAGGCCGCCATGGACATGCCCTTTAACGAAACCTCAATTCCGTCGCAATTTAACATGGCAAAGGGCTTTAGATTACACTGACCAAGTTTGGTGTTGATCTGAATAAATCTCTAGGAGGAGTTCGTTAAAATACAACCCCTGAAAATGACAAAAACAACACCAATTTTGCAGGGAAAATTAAAAATAACCGACTTCCTGTTGGGATTCGGATTTCGTACCAAGAGACTTTTTTGTAGCTATTGGTGTGTTACATATGTTTACCGATTTTCGTACATGTATATGACATGTAGCTCGAGGCGCACTCCATTGAAAATGTATAGGTGGCGCTATCGAGCCATTTTGCCACACCCAATGGAATATTGGCCTCCAGATGTGTTCAGGTCAGTACTCTTATCAAACATTTGAAGTTTGGGCAAGATCTGATATTTTATGACTGAGTTACAACAACAAATACTCCCATGGCGAGACATCGAACTTTGACATGGCGCCATGGACACGCCCTTTAACGAAAACTCAAGATCTTCTCAATTTAACATCGTACAGGCCTTTAGATTAGACTGACGACAAAAAACACATTGATGTCAAAAATTTCTAGGAGTAGTTTGTCGCAGCGTAAAATATGTCACTTCCTGTTGCCAATAGGTGGCGCTATGACTATAACTGAATGTGGTCATGTCAATCTGTTCAGGACAGGAGACTCAGCAAACATGTGAAGTTTGGGGCAGATTGGTCATTGTATGTCTGAGTTATAGCAACTTCCTGTTTCATGGCGAATCATCGAAATTCGCCAGGCCGCCACACACAGGCCCTTCAACGAAAACTCAAAAGCTTCGCAATTTAACATCGCAATGGCCTTTAGATTAGGCATACCAAATTTGGTGTTGATCTGAATTAATCTCTAGGAGGAGTTCGTTAAAATACAGCGCATGGAAATGACAAAAATGACACAAAATTTGCTCATAATATTAGAAATAACCGACTTCCTGTTGGGTTTCGGATTTTGCTCCAAGAGACTTTTTTGTAGGTATTGGAGAGTTACATGTGTATACCGATTTTCATACATGTACATGAAACGTAGCTCGAGGCGCACACCGTTGAACGTGTATAGGTGGCGCTGTTGAGCAATTTTGCCACACCCACTTCTGAAACCCATATCAGACGTAAATTTTCGCCAGTTCTGAGGTGTGTGCAAAGTTTCATGACTTTTCGAGCATGTTTAGGCCCTCAAAAATGCGATTCATCTTAGAGAAGAAGAATAATAATAATAATAATAAATATAGCTGCAAGCAGCGATGGCGGGCTCAAGCCACCAATGCCATCACCACCCCGGTGGCATCAGGTAAACTGTGCCCAGCGGGCACATGCATTCACAATATCCCTCTGGCAGTGAGGTTTTAAAGGATAGAGGGGAGCGTAGAGGGGAGCGTGCATTTGCAGTGGCTGGGCCACGACTCTGGAATACCCTGCCTTTAGAGATCAGACTGGCCCCTTCCTTGTCTATTTTTAAATCTTTGCTAAAAACTTTTTTATTTTCCTTAGTGTACTGACTACTGTGTTATGCTACATTTTGAAATGGGTGGTTTTAAATTTTTTGTCTGGTCTATTTTTATGTATGTGTAATATTCTTGCTCTTATGTTAAAGCACTTTGGTCAGCCAGGAGGCTGTTGTAAATGCGCTATACAAATAAATTGAACTTGAACTTGAACTTGAACTTGATATGGCAGTTAAAGGGTTAATCCGAATCATCTAGACTTTAAAATCACATTCACAGAACAATATATATATATATATATATATATATATAACTTTAGTAACACTTTACAATAAGATTTCATTTATAAACATTATGTTAACATGAACAATATTTATATAGCATTCATTCATGTCAGTTAATATTCCAAACTTAAACATTAAAACATTGTTTTATTGTGATTTTTTTCCAAGCACATTTTACCAATTCCAAACCATATCAATCTTAATAACTACCATTATTTTTTATTTAATCATTTATGAGTGCTATACAATAGTCCAGGAAAGCTGGAAGAGAAAAACAGGTCAAGAAGAACTGGCAAAAGAATTAGGAATTAATGTGAAGATTAATTTTTAGTCAATTCTGCAAGACAGACTTTCAGGAAAGGAGGTGGAATAAAAATGAGCTCCTAAATCTTAATCCCGGATTCTGGAAGATATATTCCTCAAACCATCAAACAAGAGGAGGTGGTGCTGGTCCTTCACGAGTCAGTCTAATCTGTTCATTAAGCCTATATATAAAGTCTTAATATATAGTATTTCACAATACTTCATGGTATTCTAATTAAATATTTTTTTGGAATCTTAGATCTCTCAGAACCTGACACATTGTAATTCTGAGACTCCAGGTAAGTGGCAGTTCTGTAAAATGTTGGCGCTGGAGACTAAATGCTCACTGATAGTTTCACACCTAATTCACTTAAAACACACACAAACACACACACACACAGTGACAGAGGGACAGAGTGACATCAGATGTATGTTTTTTAATTTTCTGTCATCCATATAATGTTGTATAGTCATGAAACTATGCATATTTCCTCAGAATGACTTGTCTTCTATGTGTACATTTTTTTGAAGTGTTTAGAAGCTGCACTTTTTTTTACTGGTTCCTTTTTTACTATTATTTCAAAAAATCACCACGACAAAACCATTCAAGCTATCCAAAATTCATTCACACCTGTT
Organism: Carassius gibelio; assembly: GCF_023724105.1. Taxonomy (NCBI): domain Eukaryota; kingdom Metazoa; phylum Chordata; class Actinopteri; order Cypriniformes; family Cyprinidae; genus Carassius; species Carassius gibelio. Next base: position 24,315,045 of record NC_068416.1, on the reverse strand, counting down.
CTGTAAGATTAATTCTTTAAACAGTGGTAAAAGAGGATGTGGTGCTGAACCTTCAAGAGTCACTTAAAACGTATCTGTCCATAAAGCCTATTAAGAATTATTCTTAATATACAGTTCACAATACTTCAGCTTGTTATTCTAATTAAGTGAGGGTCATTTTATCAGTAAAATTCCTAAAAGACATATTATTTTATTTGAAAGATTTCTATAAATTATTTAAATCATACTCGTTTCTCCAATAATTATTTAAAAGTAATCCTATAGCTCCCTCAGGTGGCCATTATTGGTACTAAGAATTGCAAGCTTGATTTATAAGTTATGATAGTTTTAATTTTATGCTGGCTCTTGAAAATGATAAAGCTATGAAACTTACTGTGCTTCCTTCAAATGAGGACTTCTACTTATATAAAAAATTATGAAGAGTTAGAATGAAAAATTTTAAAGATATAGTAAAATAACTATTGTATTTTTTATGTTACTTTAATAAATCTCTATGGCAACACCATTTAAGCTATCCTAAACCCATTCACAATTTAACATCTCAGTATATTGGCATCATGTTGAAAAAGGAGTATGGAGTAGTATGAGGAGGAGTATGAATTCATTTACAGGCTGATTTTATCATAAATCCACAATAAAATTTCTGAGTTCTGTATCAATCTGTGTTGTTGTTGTTTGTTTATTTTTATCTTTTATTTTTCATAGGAAGATAACTGACCCTTTACTCTCCTTTTTAATAAATGTGCTTATAAACCAAGCACAAGCTATTTATAGCTGTATTTATAAACTGCTTACTACTGACTATTAATATTGGGACAAGGCTTTATAAAGCATGAACTGACTATTTAATAATGAGTGCAGTTATTATAAAGTGTTATCAATGAATTTGCTAATGTTAACAAATTAGACATTATTTTACAGTGTTATCAAATCCTTAAATGACTCATAAGCATTTGTGAAAGTTCTGCTTGTATTACAGCTTAGTATTGATCTGTGAGCTGAACAGATTTACTGTTACATCCATGAGATTATGTAAATTAAAATAAATATAATGTCACAGGATGTCATAGGTCAGTATCAAATGAGTTTGAAATTATTATTTGCAGCGCAAATAAGGTTTTTTTAGGATTTTTAAAAATCCCTAAAACTGTCAGAAAAAGGTTAAGGCCTAAGCTATTTCTATGTGAGTGGCTAATTTTATTTTTGTTTTTATAATTGTAATACACAAACTATGAAATTATACAAAATGTATAAAAAGATAAATAAATAAATACGCACACATTAAAAAAGCAGCCAAGTCGAATGAGTTTCCTTTTTTATATAGATTAAAATTGAAGACAGAAGCAAGTGGTAAATGTGGTCACTTTAATATTCAAATCCAGTAGATCCAGTTTATGTTCACGTGGCTGTTTTCGTTTATATTCGCCAAGCTATTATGTGTTTTGAAATAATCTTGTCCGTTATGTGTTCGTTCGTACGTCGAAAGCCAGAATCCTGCAGCTCGAGAGATATATGTTATTCTGCCAGTCGCGCTTTCAAATAGTCTTGCACACTTAAACAGGTCACAAACACCTGCATTTAGCTCTTGTTGTGTTACAATGGGTTTATTGTGTGCATTTGTGGTAATATTTTATTTAAAAAAGCTCTTAAACAAGAATAAATTCGTTTGTTTTGAGCTCGACACTGTACGCGCTGATCGGAGGCGGTGATTTCAGATAGGCAGGTGCAAATATTTCATTTTCACACAAACAGTTCAAAAACATCTTAATTTAGCTCTTGGTGTGTTCTAATTGGTTGATTGTGTGATATCGCTGTAATAATTTATTTTTAAAAGCTTTAAAACAGGAATAAATTCGTTTTCTCTGAGCTCTTTACTCCAGACGCTCGTGATCACAGCGGTGATTCATCTCTCCTATTTCTCACATATCTCTGGCCAGAAATAATTTATCCATGAGCCCTGAACCGGTAATAATCAGATATGTTGGTTTAGCTTGTCAGTGTGAATTAAATCTAAGTATTTGTTTGTATTTTTAACCGATTTAAAAGTGAAAGTAAAAGTCCGGGAATTGAACCTGTAGGGGCGCTATTTCTCTCAGACAATGGAAGTCTGAAGCACATATACTCAAACAGAGGGACAGAGTGAGATGAGATGTCTGACAGTTTTTTTAATTTTCTGTTATCCATACAGTGTTGTAAAGTCGTGAAACTATGCATATTTCCTCAGAATGACTTTTTCATCTGTATGAAAAAATTCTTTGACGTGTTTGGAAGCTGCAATTTAAAAATACAATAATGATTCCCTTTGTAAGGTCATTTAAAAAAATCACCACGGCAAAACCATTCAAGCTATCCAAAATCCATTCACAATTTAAGTTCCTATCAGAAATACTGATGTGTGTTCAGAGTTTTGTGAAATTCTAAGTATGTTATTTGCCTCAAAATCACCTGAGAAGTATTCCAGTTTGACATGTTGCCACGCCAACAATTTTTTAGATATCAATATCCCCCTTGCAGATTTATATAGGCTGTGTTTTAACATTATTCTGATGAAGTTTGAAGCAAATCGAGTAATAATAAGATGCTGAATTCAAATCATTTTGAAAATGACACACTTCCTTCTGCCAGTTGGTGGCGCTATAACTTTGACTCCTAATAGTCACATATATGCAATCGACATCATACAACGAATAATCTGATGAAGTTTGATTAAAATCAGGAAATGTATGTGGACGGTATTAGACACTTCCTGTTTCTCATTTCTCGCCATAATTTCAACGCCTCGCCACGAGCAAACCGTTCGAGATATCAAAAATCCCCTGGCAATTTTTCATCCCCAGTGTCTTGAGATCATGTTGACCGAGTTTGGCGACAATCGAGAAAAAAACCTATGACAAGTATTTCAAATTCCAGAGCATGCGCTTTTTACATAACTCTAAATAGCTGACTTCCTGTTGGGTGGAGCCTATGACATGCAATACGAAAGTTGTTCGGCACGATGAGATCTATATGTGTACTGAGTTTCATATGAATATGTGCAAGTATGTGTGAGCTATACATCAACATTTCTGACTGTGTTCCAGGGGGCGCCGTAGAGCCCCTGTGCCACGCCCGGGTCCCAGCCTCTGCAGGCTCCTAAAGGCCACAGATTCCAAAGTGTGCGCAAATTTTCAAGAGTTTTTGAGTATGTTAAGGACCCCAAAAGCCCCCACAACTTTGACGAAAAATTTGAATACTAAACCCTAAATAGCCAACTTCCTGTTGGGCGGAGCCTATGATATGCAATACAAAAGTTGTTTGGATTGATGAGATTTATATGTGTACCGAGTTTCATACGTCTACGAGCAAGAATGTATGATATATGGCCCTCCATATTCCAGGGGGCGCTGTAGAGCCCCTGTGCCACGCCCGTGTATCAGTCTCTGCCCGGCCCTAATGGCCGCAGGTTCCAATCTGTGTGCCAATTTTCAAGACTTTTTAAGCACGTTAAGGGCCCCAAAAGCCCCCGAGACGTTGGAAAAAAAAAATAATAATAATAAATATAGCTGCAAGCAGCGATGGCGGGCTCAAGCCACCAATGCCATCACCACCCCGGTGGCATCAGGTAAACTGTGTCCAGCGGGCACATGCATTCACAATATCCCTCTGGCAGTGAGGTTTTAAAGGATATGGCGGTTAAAGGGTTAATCCGAATCATCTAGACTTTAAAATCACATTCACAGAACAATATACATATATATTCCCCAAACATATATATATATTTAGTACACTTTACAATAAGATTTCATTTATAAACATTATGTTAACATGAACAATATTTATATAGCATGAATTTATGTCAGTTAATATTCCAAACTTAAACATTAAAACATTGTTTTATTGTGATTTTTTTCCAAGCAAATTTTACCAATTCCAAACCATATCAATCTTAATAACTACCATTATTTTTTATTTAATCATTTATAAGTGCTATACAATAGTCCAGGAAAGCTGGAAGAGAAAAACTCCTTATATTCATGTGTGCAGAATCATTAGGCATGTTTTCTTTTACAGATGAAATGCGCTAAAAAAGAGTTTTAACTCAAACTGTTTTAACTCAAAGTCGAAAATTATGAAATACCCATGAGAAATATCAAACACAAATGTAATACAGAAATGGATAAGTTAAGACTTGACCATTGTACAAAAATGCTGACTGGGTCATGAGGTCAGAAAAGAAGAAGAAGAAAAAAAAACAGGTCAAGAAGAACTGACAAAAATAATTGCAAAATAATTAGGAATTAATGTGAAGATTAATTTTTAGTCAAATCTGCAAGACAGACTTTCAGGAAAGGAGGTGGAATAAAAATGAGCTCCTAAATCTTAATCCCGGATTCTGGAAGATATATTCCTCAAACCATCGGACAAGAGGAGGTGGTGCTGGTCCTTCACGAGTCACTCTAATCTGTTCATAAAGCATATATATAAAGTCTTAATATATAGTATTTCACAATACTTCATGGTATTCTAATTAAATCATTTTTTTGGAATCTTTGATTTCTCAGAACCTGACACATTGTAATTCTGAGACTCCAGGAAAGTGGCAGTTCTGTAAAATGTTGGCACTGGAGACTAAAAGCTCCCTGATAGTTTCACACCTAATTCACTTAACACACACACACACACACACACACACACACACACACACACATTACCCACAGTGACAGAGGAACAGATTGACATCAGATGTATGATAGTTTTTTAATTTTCTATCATCCATATAGTGTTGTATAGTCATGAAACTATGCATATTTCCTCAGAATGACTTGTCTTCTATGTGTACATTTTTTTGAAGTGTTTAGAAGCTGCACTTAAAAAAATGAAAGACATTTACTGGTTACTTTTTTACTGTTATTTCAAAAAATCACCACGACAAAACCATTCAAGCTATTCAAAATTCATTCGCACCTGTTCTGTAAGATACATTCTTTAAACAGTGGTAAAAGAGGATGTGGTGCTGAACCTTCAAGAGTCACTCAAAACGTATCTGTCCATAAAGCCTATAAAGAATTATTCTTAAAATACGGTTCACAATACTTCAGCTTGTTATTCTAATAAAGTGAGGGTCATTTTATCAGTAAAATACATAAAATTCATATTATTTTTCTTTGAAAGATTTCTATAAATGATTTAAATCATACTTGTTTCTACAATAATTATTTAAAAGTGATCCTATAGCTCCATCTGGTGGCCATTATTGGTACTAAGAATTGCAAGCTTGATTTATATGTTATGATAGTTTTAATTTTATGCTGGCTCTTGAAAATGATAAAGCTATGAAACTTACTGTGCTTCCTTCAAATGATGACTTCTAGGTATATAAAAAATTATGAAGAGTTGGAATTAAAAATTTTAAGGATATAGTAAAATAACTATGGTATTTTTTTATGTTACTTTAATAAATCTCTATGGCCACACCATTTAAGGTATCCTAAACCCATTCGCAATTTAACATCTTCAGTATATGGCTTCATGTTAAAACAGTTTGGTGTGAACTACTTGTGTCTTCTTGGAGGAGAATGAATTCATTTACAGGCTGAGTTTATCATAAATCCACAATAACATTTCTGAGTTCTGTATCAATCAGTGTTGTTGTTTGTTTTTTTTTTATTTTTTTTATTTTTCATAGGAAGATAACTGACCCTTTACTCTCCTTTTTAATAAATGAGCTATTTATAGCTGTATTTATAAACTGCTTACTACTGACTATTAATATTGGGACAAGGCTTTATGAAGCATGAACTGACTATTTACTAATGAGTGCAGTTATTATAAAGTGTTATCAATGCATTTGCTAATGTTAACAAATTAGACATTATTTTACAGTGTTATCAAATCCCTTAAATGATTTGTAAGTGTTTTGTAATGATTTTATTGACCTACAAGCATTTGTGAAAGTTCTGCTTGCATTACAGCTTAGTCTTGATCTGTGAGCTGAACAGATTTACTGTTACATCCATGAGATTATGTAAATTCAAATAAATATCATGTCACAGGATGTCAGAGGTCAGTTTTAAATTAGTTTGAAATTATTATTTGCAGCACAAATAAGGTTTTTTAGGATTTTTAAAAATCCCTAAAACTGTCAGAAAAGGATAAGGCCTAAGATTTCTATGTGAGTGGCTAAATTTGTTTGTTTTTATAACTATAATGCATAAACTATGAAACTATACAAAATGTATAAAAAAGTACAAGTTATTCTTTTCCAATGTTTTTTATTTATTTACAATTTTTTTTTTTTTTTTGGGGGATTTACATTTTTAAAAATTTGCCTAAGGCAATCATTCTAAACAGCTTGAGTAAAACCTGTCAATATTTATTATAGACCACTATAACTGTGTATAATCTAACAAACAAGTTTATTATGAAAATAAAAGCGTGTACACCAGATGAATTGGACGATAAAGAAATCGCTAACAATAGTATAATAGAGCATGTTTTAGGTTTTTAGGCGTTTAGATGCAGAAATGGAAAAATCAAATGTAAAATCAAATGTAATTGATTTAATTAAATATAGATTAAGTCTTGTTAGAGCAAAATAATAAATAAATACGTACACACATTAAAAAAGCAGCCAAGATGAATGAGTTTAATTTTTTATATAGATTAAAATTGAAGACAGAAGCAGCTGGTATATGCGGTCACTTAATATTAAAATCCAGTAGATCCACTTCAGATTTAATACTCAACAGTTTATGTTCACGTGGCTGTTATCGTTTATATTCGCCAAGCTATTATGTATTTTGAAATAATCTTGTCCGTGATGTGTTCGTTCTTACGACGAAAGGCAGAATCCTGCAGCTCGAGAGAGAAATGTTAATCTGCCAGTCACGCTTTCAAATAGTCTTGCACACTTAAACGGGTCACAAACACCTGCATTTAGCTCGTGTTGTGTTATAATGGATGTATTGTGTGCATTTATGGCAATAATTTATTTTAAAAAGCTCTTAAAGAAGAATAAATTCGTTAGTTTTGAACTTGTGACACTGTGCGCGCTGATCGGAGGCAGTGATTTCAGATAGGCAGCCGTGAATATTTCATTTTCACACAAACAGTTCAAAAACATCTTAATTTAGCTCTCGGTGTGTTCTAATTGGTGAATTGTGTGATATCGCTGCAATACTTTATTTTTAATAGCTATAAAACAAGAATAAACTCGTTTTTTCTGAGCTCATCATTCCACACGCTCTTGCTCAGAGCGGTGATTCATCTCTCGTGTTTCTCACGTATCACTGACCACACATCCATTATTGATGAGCCCTGACCTGATAATAATCATATATGTTGGTTTAGCTTGTCAGTGTGAATTAAATCCAAGTATTTATTTGTATTTTAACCGATTTAAAAGTGAAACCAAAAGACAGTCTCCTCCCTTTTTTAATCCGGTAACTGCACCTGTAGGGGCGCTATTTCTCTCAGACAATGGAAGTCTAAGCACACTCACTCAAACAGAGGGACAGAGTGATATGAGATGTCTGACAGTTTTTTAATTTTCTGTTATCCATACAGTGTTGTAAAGTCATGAAACTATGCATATTTACTCAGAATAACTTTTTTTTTCTGTATGAAAAAAGGTTTTGAAGTGTTTGGAATTTTAAAATGCAGGAAAATTAATAATTCAATCTTTATTGTCATTTAAAAAAATCACCACGACAAAACCATCCAAGCTATCCAAAACCCATTCACAATTTAAGTTCCTCAATGTTTTTTCAACATGTACACCAAGTTTGGTGTGTATAGTGTTACTCTCCTCTGAGCAGTATGCATTAATTCACAGCTAAATGTAAAAAACAATCCACATTCAAATCAAAATAGCCGACTTCCTGTTGGTCGTAGCTGATGACTGTGAATTAGAAAGTTGTCCGTCTTGATAAGAACAATTTTTGTACTGAGTTTGGTGTCTGTAGCTAAAACTAACCCCCCCACTTTTGACAAAAGGTGGCGCTATAGAGTGCCTCTTCCACGCCCTCTTATGAACTTTTGCCAGTGTCTAGCTGTCACTAATACTGATATGTGTTCTGAGTTTGATGAAATTCTAAGCATGTTATTTGCCTCAAAATCACCTGAGAAGTATTCCAGTTTGACATGTTGCCACGGCAACAATATTTTTAGATATCCAATTTCCCCCAGCAGATTCATATCGGCTGTGTTTTAACATTATTCTGATGAAGTTTGAAGCAAATCGAGTAAAAATAAGATGCTGAATTCAAAGCATTTTGAAAATGACACACTTCCTGCTGCCAGTTGGTGGCGCTATAACTTTGACTCCTAATAGTCACATATATGTGATCGACATCATACAATGAATAATCTGATGAAGTTTGATTGAAATCAGGAAATGTATGTGGATGGTATTAGACACTTCCTGTTTCTCAATTCTCGCCATAATTTCAACGTCTCGCCACGAGCAAACCGTTCGAGATATCAAAAATCCCCTGGCAATTTTTCATCCCCAATGTCTTGAGATCATGTTGACCGAGTTTGGTGGTAAACGAGTAAAAAACCTATGACAAGTATATCAAATTCCAGAGCATGCGCTTTTTACATAACTCTAAATAGCTGACTTCCTGTTGGGCGGAGCCCAATGACATGCAATACGAAAATTGTTCGGCATAATGAGATCTATATGTGTACTGAGTTTCATATGAATATGTGCAAGTATGTGTGAGCTATGCATCAACATTTATGACTGTGTTCCAGGGGGCGCCGTAGAGCCCCTGTGCCACGCCCGGGTCCCAGCCTCTGCAGGCTCCTAAAGGGCACAGATTCCAAAGTGTGTGCAAATTTTCAAGAGTTTTTGAGTATGTTAGGGACCCCAAAAGCCCCCACAACTTTGACCAAAAATATGAATAATAAACCCTAAATAGCCAACTTCCTGTTGGGCGGAGCCTATGACATGCAGTACGAAAGTTGTTTGGTTTAATGAGATCTATATGTGTACCGAGTTTCATGTGTCTACGTGCAAGTATGTATGATATATGGCCCTCAGTACTCCAGGGGGCGCTGTAGAGCCCCTGTGCCACGCCCGTGTATCAGTCTCTGCCCGACCCTAATGGCCGCAGGTTCCAATCTGTGTGCCAATTTTCAAGAGTTTTCGAGCATGTTAAGGACCCCAAAAGCCCCCGTAACGTTAGAAAAAAATAATAATAATAATAATAATAAAAAATAATCCTAAGGAAAACAATAGGGCTCTCGCCCTCCAGGCTTGAGCCCTAATAATAATAATAAATATAGCTGCAAGCAGCGATGGCGGGCTCAAGCCACCAATGCCATCGCCACCCCGGTGGCATCAGGTAAACTGTGCCCAGCGGGCACATGCATTCACAATATCCCTCTGGCAGTGAGTTTTAAAGGATACGGCAGTTAAAGGGTTAATCCGAATCATCTAGACTTTAAAATCACATTTACAGAACAATATATATATTAGTAACACTGTACAATAAGATTTCATTTATAAACATTATGTTAACATGAACAATATTTATATAGCATTCATTCATGTCAGTTAATATTCCAAACTTAAACATGAAAACATTGTTTTATTGTGATTTTTTTCCAAGTACATTTTACCAATTCCAAACCATATAAATCTTAATAACTACCATTATTTTTTATTTAATCATTTATGAGTGCTATACAATAGTCCAGGAAAGCTGGAAGAGAAAAACTCCTTATATTCATGTGTGCAGAATTATTAGGCATGTTTTCTTTTACAGATGAAATGCGCTAAAATAGACTTTTAACTCAAACTGTAAGGTCGAAAATTATGAAATACCCATGAGAAATATCAAACACAAATGCAATACAGAAATGGATAAGTTAAGACTTGACCATTGTACAAAAAATACTGACTGGGTCATGAGGTCAGAAAAGAAGAAGAAAAAAGCAGGTCAAGAAGAACTGACAAAAAGAATTGCAAAATAATTAGTAATTAATGTGAAGATTAATTTTTAGTCAATTCTGCAAGACAGACTTTTCAGGAAAGGAGGTGGAATAAAAATGAGCTCCTAAATCTTAATCCTGGATTCTGGAAGATATATTCCTCAAACCATCGAACAAGAGGAGGTGGTGCTGGTCCTTCACGAGTCACTCTAATCTGTGCATAAAGCCTATATATAAAGACTTAATATATAGTATTTCACAATACTTCATGGTATTCTAATTAAATCATTTTTTGGAATCTTAAGTCTCTCAGAGTCCGACACCGAGTAATTCTGGAGACTCCAGGAAAGTGGCAGTTCTGTAAAATGTTGGCGCTGGAGACTAAATGCACCCTGATAGTTTCACACCTAATTCACTTAACACACACACATTACCCACAGTGACAGTGGGACTGAGTGACATCAGATGTATGATAGTTTTTTTTTAAATTTTCTATCATCCATATAGTGTTGTATAGTCATGAAACTATGGTCATGAGACCAGTCATTCTGAGGAAATATGCCTCAGAATGACTGGTCTTCTATGTGTACATTTTTTTTTTTTTAAGTGTTTAGAAGCTGCACTTTAAAAAAATAAAAAGACATTTACTGGTTCCTTTTTTACTATTATTTCAAAAAAACATCACAGCAAAACCATTCAAGCTATCCAAAATTCATTCACACCTATTCTGTAAGATTAATTCTTTAAACAGTGGTAAAAGAGGATGTGGTGCTGATCCTTCAAGAGTCACTCAAAACGTATCTGTCCATAAAGCCTATTAAGAATTATTCTTAATATACAGTTCAAAATACTTCAGCTTGTTATTCTAATTAAGTGAGGGTCATTTTATCAGTAAAATATATACAATTCATTTTTTTTGAAAGATTTCTATAAATGATTTAAATCATACTCGTTTCTACAATAATTATTTAAAAGTAATCCTATAGCTTCCTCTGGTGGCCATTATAGGTACTAAGAATTGCAAGCTTGATTTATAAGTTATGATAGTTTAAATTTTATGCTGGCTCTTGAAAGTGATAAAGCTATGAAACTTACTGTGCTTCCTTCAAATGAGGACTTCTACTTATATAAAAAATTATGAAGATTTAGAATGAAAAATTGTAAAGATATAGTAAAATAACTATTGTATTTTTTTATGTTACTTTAATAAATCTCTATGGCAACACCATTTAAGCTATCCTAAACCTATTCACAATTTAACATCTCAGTATATTGGCATCATGTTGAAAAAGGAGTATGGAGTAGTATGAGTAGGAGTATGAATTCATTTGCAGGCTTTATCATAAATCCACAATAAAATTTCTGAGTTCTGTATCAATCTGTGTTGTTGTTTGTTTATTTTTATCTTTTATTTTTCATTGGAAGATAACTTACTCTCATTTTTAATAAATGTGCTTATAAACCAAGGACAAGCTATTTATAGCTGTATTTATAAACTGCTTACTACTGACTATTAATATTGGGACAAGGCTTTATAAAGCATGAACTGACTATTTAATAATGAGTGCAGTTATTATAAAGTGTTATCAATGAATTTGCTAATGTTAACAAATTAGACATTATTTTACAGTGTTATCAAATCCTTAAATGACTCATAAGCATTTGTGAAAGTTCTGCTTGTATTACAGCTTAGTATTGATCTGTGAGCTGAACAGATTTACTGTTACATCCATGAGATTATGTAAATTAAAATAAATATAATGTCACAGGATGTCATAGGTCAGTATCAAATGAGTTTGAAATTATTATTTGCAGCACAAATAAGGTTTTTTTAGGATTTTTAAAAATCCCTAAAACTGTCAGAAAAAGGTTAAGGCCTAAGCTATTTCTATGTGAGTGGCTAATTTTATTTTTGTTTTTATAATTGTAATACACAAACTATGAAATTATACAAAATGTATAAAAAGATAAATAAATAAATACGCACACATTAAAAAAGCAGCCAAGTCGAATGAGTTTCCTTTTTTATATAGATTAAAATTGAAGACAGAAGCAAGTGGTAAATGTGGTCACTTTAATATTCAAATCCAGTAGATCCAGTTTATGTTCACGTGGCTGTTTTCGTTTATAGTCGCCAAGCTAGTATGTGTTTTGAAATAATCTTGTCCGTTATGTGTTCGTTCGTACGACGAAAGCCAGAATCCTGCAGCTCAAGAGATATGTTATTCTGCCAGTCGCGCTTTCAAATAGTCTTGCACACTTAAACAGGTCACAAACACCTGCATTTAGCTCTTGTTGTGTTACAATGGGTTTATTGTGTGCATTTGTGGTAATATTTTATTTAAAAAAGCTCTTAAACAAGAATAAATTCGTTTGTTTTGAGCTGGACACTGTACGCGCTGATCGGAGGCGGTGATTTCAGATAGGCAGCTGCAAATATTTCATTTTCACACAAACAGTTAAAAAACATCTTAATTTAGCTCTTGGTGTGTTCTAATTGGTTGATTGTGTGATATCGCTGTAATAATTTATTTTTAAAAGCTTTAAAACAGGAATAAATTCGTTTTCTCTGAGCTCTTTACTCCAGACGCTCGTGATCACAGCGGTGATTCATCTCTCCTATTTCTCACGTATCTCTGGCCAGAAATAATTTATCCATGAGCCCTGAACCGGTAATAATCAGATATGTTGGTTTAGCTTGTCAGTGTGAATTAAATCTAAGTATTTGTTTGTATTTTTAACCGATTTAAAAGTGAAAGTAAAAGTCCGGGAATTGAACCTGTAGGGGCGCTATTTCTCTCAGACAATGGAAGTCTGAAGCACATATACTCAAACAGAGGGACAGAGTGAGATGAGATGTCTGACAGTTTTTTTAATTTTCTGTTATCCATACAGTGTTGTAAAGTCGTGAAACTATGCATATTTCCTCAGAATGACTTTTTCATCTGTATGAAAAAATTCTTTGACGTGTTTGGAAGCTGCAATTTAAAAATACAATAATGATTCCCTTTGTAAGGTCATTTAAAAAAATCACCACGGCAAAACCATTCAAGCTATCCAAAATCCATTCACAATTTAAGTTCCTATCAGAAATACTGATGTGTGTTCAGAGTTTTGTGAAATTCTAAGTATGTTATTTGCCTCAAAATCACCTGAGAAGTATTCCAGTTTGACATGTTGCCACGGCAACAATTTTTTAGATATCAATATCCCCCTTGCAGATTTATATCAGCTGTGTTTTAACATTATTCTGATGAAGTTTGAAGCAAATCGAGTAATAATAAGATGCTGAATTCAAATCATTTTGAAAATGACACACTTCCTTCTGCCAGTTGGTGGCGCTATAACTTTGACTCCTAATAGTCACATATATGCGATCGACATCATACAACGAATAATCTGATGAAGTTTGATTAAAATCAGGAAATGTATGTTGATGGTATTAGACACTTCCTGTTTCTAATTTCTCGCCATAATTTCAACGCCTCGCCACGAGCAAACCTTTCGAGATATCAAAAATCCCCTGGCAATTTTTCATCCCCAGTGTCTTGAGATCATGTTGACCGAGTTTGGCGGCAATCGAGAAAAAAACCTATGACAAGTATTTCAAATTCCAGAGCATGCGCTTTTTACATAACTCTAAATAGCTGACTTCCTGTTGGGTGGAGCCTATGACATGCAATACGAAAGTTGTTCGGCACGATGAGATCTATATGTGTACTGAGTTTCATATGAATATGTGCAAGTATGTGTGAGCTATACATCAACATTTCTGACTGTGTTCCAGGGGGCGCCGTAGAGCCCCTGTGCCATGCCCGGGTCCCAGCCTCTGCAGGCTCCTAAAGGCCACAGATTCCAAAGTGTGCGCAAATTTTCAAGAGTTTTTGAGTATGTTAAGGACCCCAAAAGCCCCCACAACTTTGACGAAAAATTTGAATACTAAACCCTAAATAGCCAACTTCCTGTTGGGCGGAGCCCATGATATGCAATACAAAAGTTGTTTGGATTGATGAGATTTATATGTGTACCGAGTTTCATACGTCTACGAGCAAGAATGTATGATATATGGCCCTCCATATTCCAGGGGGCGCTGTAGAGCCCCTGTGCCACGCCCGTGTATCAGTCTCTGCCCGGCCCTAATGGCCGCAGGTTCCAATCTGTGTGCCAATTTTCAAGACTTTTTAAGCACGTTTTAAGCCCCAAAAGCCCCCGAGACGTTGGAAAAAAATAATAATAATAATAAATATAGCTGCAAGCAGCGATGGCGGGCTCAAGCCACCAATGCCATCGCCACCCCGGTGGCATCAGGTAAACTGTGCCCAGTGGGCACATGCATTCACAATATCCCTCTGGCAGTGAGGTTTTAAAGGATATGGCAGTTAAAGGGTTAATCCGAATCATCTAGACTTTAAAATCACATTCACAGAACAATATATATATATATATATATATATATATATATATATATATATATATATATATATATATATACATATATTTAGTAACACTTTACAATAAGATTTCATTTATAAACATTATGTTAACATGAACAATATTTATATAGCATTCATTCATGTCAGTTAATATTCCAAACTTAAACATTAAAACATTGTTTTATTGTGATTTTTTTCCAAGCACATTTTACCAATTCCAAACCATATCAATCTTAATAACTACCATTATTTTTTATTTAATCATTTATGAGTGCTATACAATAGTCCAGGAAAGCTGGAAGAGAAAAACTCCTTATATTCATGTGCAGAATTATTAGGCATGTTTTCTTTTACAGATGAAATGCGCTAAAAAAGAGTTTTAACTCAAACTGTTTTAACTCAAAGTCGAAAATTATGAAATACTCATGAGAAATATCAAACACAAATGCAATACAGAAATGGATAAGTTAAGACTTGACCATTGTACAAAAATGCTGACTGGGTCATGAGGTCAGAAAAGAAGAAGAAAAAAAAACAGGTCAAGAAGAACTGAAAAATAATTGCAAAATAATTAGGAATTAATGTGAAGATTAATTTTTAGTCAATTCTGCAAGACAGACTTTCAGGAAAGGAGGTGGAATAAAAATGAGCTCCTTAAATCTTAATCCCGGATTCAGGAAAATTTATTCCTCAAACCATCGGACAAGAGGAGGTGGTGCTGGTCCTTCACGAGTCACTCTAATCTGTTCATAAAGCCTATATATAAAGTCTTAATATATAGTATTTCACAATACTTCATGGTATTCTAATTAAATCATTTTTTGGAATCTTTGATTTCTCAGAACCTGACACATTGTAATTCTGAGACTCCAGGAAAGTGGCAGTTCTGTAACATGTTGGCGCTGGAGACTAAATGCTCCCTGATAGTTTCACACCTAATTCACTTAACACACACACACACACACACACACACACACACACACACACACACAGACACATTACCCACAGTGACAGAGGGACAGAGTGACATCAGATGTATGATAGTTTTTTTAATTTTCTATCATCCATATAGTGTTGTATAGTCATGAAACCATGCATATTTCCTCAGAATGACTTGTCTTCTATGTTTACATTTTTTTGAAGTGTTTAGAAGCTGCACTTAAAAAAATAAAAGACATTTACCGGTTACTTTTTTATTGTTATTTCAAAAAATCACCACGACAAAACCATTCAAGCCATTCAAAATTCATCCGCACCTGTACTGTTAGATACATTCTTTAAACAGTGGTAAAAGAGGATGTGGTGCTGATCCTTCAAGAGTCACTCAAAACGTATTTGTCCATAAAGCCTATAAAGAATTATTCTTAATATACAGTTCACAATACTTCGGCTTGTTATTCTAATTAAGTGAGGGTCATTTTTTCAGTAAAATACATAAAATTCATATTATTTTTCTTTGAAAGATTTCTATAAATGATTTAAATCATACTTGTTTCTACAATAATTATTTAAAAGTAATCCTATAGCTCCATCTGGTGGCCATTATTGGTACTAAGAATTGCAAGCTTGATTTATATGTTATGATAGTTTTAATTTTATGCTGGCTCTTGAAAATGATAAAGCTATGAAACTTACTGTGCTTCCTTCAAATAATGACTTCTACGTATATAAAAAATTATGAAGATTTGGAATTAAAAATTTTAAAGATATAGTAAAATAACTATTATATTTTTTTATGTTACTTTAATAAATCGCTATGGCCACACCATTTAAGGTATCCTAAACCCATTCGAAATGTAACATCTTCAGTATATTGGCTTCATGTTAAAACAGTTTGGTGTGAACTACTTGTGTCTTCTTGGAGGAGTATGAATTCATTTACAGGCTGAGTTTATCATAAATCCACAATAAAATTTCTGAGTTCTGTATCAATCTGTGTTGTTTGTTTATTTTTTATTTTTTTTATTTTTCATAGGAAGATAACTGACCCTTTATTCTCCTTTTTAATAAATGTGCTTATAAACCAAGAACAAGCTATTTATAGCTGTATTTATAAACTGCTTACTACTGACTATTAATATTGGGACAAGGCTTTATAAAGCATGAACTGACTATTTACTAATGAGTGCAGTTATTATAAAGTGTTATCAATGCATTTGCTAATGTTAACAAATTAGACATTATTTTACAGTGTTATCAAATCCCTTAAATGATTTGTAAGTGTTTTGTAATGATTTTATTGACCTACAAGCATTTGTGAAAGTTCTGCTTGCATTACAGCTTAGTCTTGATCTGTGAGCTGAACAGATTTACTGTTACATCCATGAGATTATGTAAATTCAAATAAATATCATGTCACAGGATGTCAGAGGTCAGTATCAAATTAGTTTGAAATTGTTATTTGCAGCACAAATAAGGTTTTTTAGGATTTTTAAAAATCCCTAAAACTGTCAGAAAAGGATAAGGCCTAAGATTTCTATGTGAGTGGCTAAATTTGTTTGTTTTTATAACTATAATGCATAAACTATGAAACTATACAAAATGTATAAAAAAGTACAAGTTATTCTTTTCCAATGTTTTTTATTTATTTATTTATTTATTTATTTTTTTGGATTTACATTTTAAAAAATTAGCCTAAGGCAATCATTCTAAACAGCTTGAATAAAACCTGTCAATATTTATTATAGACCACTATAACTGTGTATAATCTAACAAACAAGTTTATTATGAAAATAAAAGCGTGTACACCAGATAAATTGGACGATAAAGAAATTGCTAACAATAGTATAATAGAGCATGTTTTAGGTTTTTAGGCGTTTAGATGCAGAAATGGAAAAATAAAATGTAAAATAAAATGTAATTGATTTAATTAAATATAGATTAAGTCTTGTTAGAGCAAAATAATAAATAGATACGTACACACATTAAACAAGCAGCCAAGTTGAATGAGTTTAATTTTTTATATAGATTAAAATTTAAGACAGAAGCAGCTGGTATATGCGGTCACTTAATATTAAATTCCAGTAGATCCACTTTAGATTTATTTCTCAACAGTTTATGTTCACGTGGCTGTTTTCGTTTATATTAGCCAAGCTATTATGTATTTTGAAATAATCTTGTCGTGGATGTGTTCGTTCTTACGACGAAAGGCAGAATCCTGCAGCTCGAGAGAGAAATGTTATTCTGCCAGTCGCGCTTTCAAATAGTCTTGCACACTTAAACGGGTCACAAAAGACCTGCATTTAGCTCGTGTTGTGTTATAATGGATGTATTGTGTGCATTTATGGCAATAATTTATTTTAAAAAGCTCTTAAACAAGAATAAATTCGTTAGTTTTGAACTTGTGACACTGTACGCGCTGATCAGAGGCAGTGATTTCAGATATAGGCAGCCGTGAATATTTCATTTTCACAAAAACAGTTCAAAAACATCTTAATTTAGCTCTTGGTGTGCTCTAATTGGTGAATTGTGTGATATCGCTGCAATACTTTATTTTTAATAGCTATAAAACAAGAATAAACTCGTTTTTTTCTGAGCTCGTCATTCCACACGCTGGTGCTCAGAGCGGTGATTCATCTCTCGTGTTTCTCACGTATCACTGACCACACATCAATTATTAATGAGTCCTGACCTGATAATAATCATATATGTTGGTTTAGCTTGTCAGTGTGAATTAAATCCAAGTATTTATTTGTATTTTAACCGATTTAAAAGTGAAACCAAAAGACAGTCTCCTCCCTTTCAGTCGAATTTCCCTTTAAGGAATTGAACCTGTAGGGGCGCATTTTCTCTCAGACAATGTAAGTCTCAGCACATAATACTCAAACAGAGGGACAGAGTGAGATGAGATGTCTGACAGTTTTTTAATTTTCTGTTATCCATACAGTGTTGTAAAGTCGTGAAACTATCCATATTTACTCAGAATGACTTTTTTTTTTGTATGAAAAAAGGTTTTGAAGTGTTTGGAATTTAAAAATGCAGGACAATTAATAATTCCATTTTTACTGTCATTTAAAAAAATCACCACGACAAAACCGTTCAAGCTATCCAAAATCCTTTGGCAATTTAAGTTGTTTAAAATGTTTTGGCATCATGTAGACAAAGTTTGGTGTGTATAGTGTTACTCTCCTCTGAGCAGTATGCATTAATTCACAGCTAAATGTAAAAAAAAATCCGCATTCAAATCAAAATAGCTGACTTCCTGTTGATCGTAGCTGATGACTGTGAATTAGAAAGTTGTCCGTCTTGATAAGAACAATTTTTGTACCGAGTTTGGTGTCTGTAGCTAAAACTAACCCCCCCACTTTTGACAAAAGGTGGCGCTATAGAGTGCCTCTTCCACGCCCTCTTATGAACTTTTGCCAGTGTCTAGTTATCATAAATACTGATATGTGTTCTGAATTTCATGAAATTCTAAGTATGTTATATGCCTTAAAATCACCTGAGAAGTATTCAAGTTTGACATGTTGCCACGGCAACAATATTTTTAGATATCAATATCCCCCTAGCAGATTAATATAGGCTGTGTTTTAACATTATTCTGATGAAGTTTGAAGCAAATCGAGTAAAAATAAGATGCTGAATACAAAGCATTTTGAAAATGACACACTTCCTGCTGCCAGTTGGTGGCGCTATAACTTTGACTCCTAATAGTCATATATATGCGATCGACATCATACAATGAATAATCTGATGAAGTTTTATTAAAATCAGGAAATGTATGTGGATGGTATTAGACACTTCCTGTTTCTCATTTCTCACCATAATTTCAACGCCTCGCCACGAGCAAACCGTTTGAGATATCAAAAATCCCCTGGCAATTTTTCATCCCCATTGTCTTGAGATCATGTTGACCGAGTTTGGCGGCAATCGAGTAAAAAACCTATGACAAGTATTTCAAATTCCAGAGCATATGCTTTTTACATAACTCTAAATAGCTGACTTCCTGTTGGGCGGAGCCTATAACATGCAATACGCAAGTTGTTCGGCACGATGAGATCTAAATGTGTACTGAGTTTCATATTAATACGTGCAAGTATGTGTGAGCTATACATCAACATTTATGACTGTGTTCCAGGGGGCGCTGTAGAGCCCCTGTGCTACGCCCAGGTCCCAGCCTCTGCAGGCTCCTTAAGGCCACAGATTCCAAAGTGTGCGCAAACTTTCAAGAGTTTTTGAGTATGTTAAGGACCCCAAAAGCCCCCACAACTTTGACGACAAATATGAATAATAAACCCCAAATAGCCAACTTCCTGTTGGGCGGAGCCTATGATATGCAATTCGAAAGTTGTTTGTATTGATGAGTTCTATATGTGTACCGAGTTTTGTGCATCTACGTGCAAGTATGTATGATATATGGCCCTCAGCATTCCAGGGGGCGCTGTAGAGCCCCTGTGCCACGCCCGTGTATCAGTCTCTGCCCGGCCCTAATGGCCGCAGGTTCCAATGTGTGTGCCAATTTTCAAGACTTTTTAAGCATGTTAAGGGCCCCAAAAGCCCCCGAAACCTTGAAGAAAAATAATAATAATAAATAATAATAATAAATATAGCTGCAAGCAGCGATGGCGGGCTCAAGCCGTCAGTGCAACGCCACCCCGGTGGCATCGGGAAAACTGTGCCCAGCGGGCATAAGCATTTACAGTAACCCTCTGGCAATCAAATTTTAAGGGATATGGCAGTTAAAGGGTTAATCCGACCCGTCTAGACTTTGAAATCACATACACAGAACAATATATATAACTTTAGTAACACTTTATTTTAATATATATATAAATGTATAAGGTGTACATTGTAGCTGACACCTAAATTAACACATTAAAATTGTTTTATGACTGCAAGTCTTTCTCCTCAAATGCTATTGAGCTTCAAATTTGCTTTTGAGTCCATGTGAAAAAGTAGCATAATTTACATATGACTTACAGTTTGTTTTAATAAATATCAAACATTCAATTTAATGGTGCATTATAGCTGTCACCTAGATGAACAATTACAGTTGTTTTTATGACTGTAAGTCATTCTCTTCAAATGCTACTGACGTTAGAAAATTGTATAACAATATCACATGTAACTTTAGAGACGGTCCCTAAATTTGAGACTCTCGAATGTCCAATGTCAAGCCAACTTTATGCCTGTTTTTGTTTTGTTTTTTACTTTATTTTTCTTTTCTCTGTGCCGGATTGCTGATGACTTTTACCCGGGCATAGATGTCCATCCATCAATTACGAACATTCATCCGCAAATGTCCGAGCGGTCGCGAGCGCGGATGGGAGAATGGCGCATGTTTTATTTTACTGGGATGGTGCCTCCTCTGGGAGTTGGTGCCCTACGAAGACTGCGTATTCTGCATATAGGGAGCGGCGGTACTATCTGGAAGATATATTCCTCAAACCGTCGTACAAGAGGAGGTGATGCTAGTACTTCAAGCATCTCTCAAAACCTATCTGTTCA
The DNA here is from genome assembly GCF_023724105.1 of Carassius gibelio. NCBI lineage: Eukaryota > Metazoa > Chordata > Actinopteri > Cypriniformes > Cyprinidae > Carassius > Carassius gibelio. Next base: position 24,294,247 of record NC_068416.1, on the reverse strand, counting down.
TAAAGCCTATATATAAAGTCTTAATATAGTATTCCACAATATGTTGTGCTATTCTAATATTATTGTGGTTTTTTATTGACATTGTTATTTGCTGTTATTTTTTGTTTTAATATTGTTACTGTTGTTACTTGTTGTACGGTGACCTTGAGTGGTTTGAAAGGCGCCTTAAATAAAATGCATTATTATTATTATTATTATTATTATTATTATTATTAGCTGTACACTTGATAAAAAAAATTAAATATAAACTTATGTAATTGTATATATATGTATATATATAGTGTACAGTTTTCTTTTATTGCATCTTGAAATAAATGTTTCTGAGTTCTGTGTTTGTTTATTTTTTTTTTTTTTTATTTTTTTTTTTTTAGGAAGATTACAGCCTTTAATCTCCTCAAAATAAATGTGCATATAAACCATGAACAATTTAATTATAGCTGTATTTATAAAATGCTTACTAATGACTATTAATTTTGGGAGATGGCTATATAAAGCAGCAACAGTTGATGTTGAGGCCTAAGATATTTCTTAAGCTGTAATGATGAAAAAACAACAACAACACAAAATTGCTTTTTTTTTTCTGCTGGTGATTAAAGAGATGATTAAGTCTCCCTCCCTCTCTCTCTCTCTCTCTCTCTCTCTCTCTCTCTGACACCAAGCCCATCCCCTCTCCCACACATTCACACAAACTCAGCACACACACTTAACACACAAACACACACACACACACACACATTACCCACAGTGACAGAGGGACAGAGTGACATCAGATGTATGGTAGTTTTTTAATTTTCTATCATCCATATAGTGTTGTATAGTCATGAAACTATGCATATTTCCTCAGCATGACTTCTATGTGTACATTTTGTTGAAGTGTTTAGAAGCTGCACTTTAAAAAAATAAAAGACATTTACTGGTTACTTTTTTACTGTTATTTCAAAAAATCACCACGACAAAACCATTCAAGCTATCCAAAATTAATTTGCATCTGTTCTGTAAGATAAATTCTTTAAACAGTGGTAAAAGAGGATGTGGTGCTGATCCTTCAAGAGTCACTCAAAACGTGTCTGTCCATAAAGCCTATAAAGAATTATTCTTAATATACAGTTCACAATATTTCAGCTTGTTATTCTAATAAAGTGAGGGTCATTTTATCAGTAAATACATAAAATTCATATTATTTTTCTTTGAAAGATTTCTATAAATGATTTAAATCATACTTGTTTCTACAATAATTATTTAAAAGTAATCCTATACCTCCATCTGGTGGCCATTATTGGTACTAAGAATTGCAAGCTTCATTTATAAGTTATGATAGTTTTAATTTTATGCTGGCTCTTGAAAATGATAAAGCTATTAAACTTACTGTGCTTCCTACAAATGATGACTTCTACGTATATAAAAAAATATGAAGAGTTTGGAATGAAAAAAATTAAAGATATAGTAAAATAACTATTGTATTTTTTTTATGTTACTTTAATAAATCGCTATGACCACACCATTTAAGCTATCCTAAACCCATTCGCAATTTAACATCTCAGTATATTGGCTTCATGTTAAAAAAAGTTTGGTGTGAACTACTTGTGTCTTCTTGGAGGAGTATGAAATCATTTACAGGCTGATTTTATCATAAATCCACAATAGAATTTCTGAGTTCTGTATCAATCAGTGTTGTTGTTTGTTTATTTTTATTTTTTTATTTTTCATAGGAAGATAACTGACCCTTTACTCTCCTTTTTAACAAATGTGCTTATAAACCAAAAACAAGCTATTTATAGCTGTATTTATAAACTGCTTACTACTGACTATTAATATTGGGACAAGGCTTTATAAAGCATGAACTGACTATTTACTTTTTGAGTTTGAAATTATTATTTGCAGCACAAATAAGGTTTTTTAGGATTTATAAAAATCCCTAAAACTGTCAGAAAAGGATAAGGCCTATTTCTATGTGAGTGGCTACATTTATTTGTTTTTATAACTATAATGCATAAACTATGAAATTATACAAAATGTATAAAAAAGTACAACAGTTATTGTTTTCCAATGTTTTTTATTAATTTTTTTTTTTTTTTTTGGATTTACATTTAAAAAAATTAGCCTACTGCAATCATTCTAAACAGCTTGAATAAAACCTGTCAATATTTATTATAGACCACTGTAACTGTGTATAATCTAACAAACAAGTTTATTATGAAAATAAAAGTGTGTACACCAGAAAAATTGGACGATAAAGAAATTGCTAACAATAGTATAATAGATCATGTTTTATGTTTTTAGGCGTTTAGATGCAGAAATGGACAAATAAAATGTAAAATAAAATGTAATTGATTTAATTAAATATAGATTAATTCTTGTTAGAGCAAAATAATAAATACATACGTACACACATTAAAAAAGCAGCCAAGATGAATGAGTTTCATTTTTTTTATAGATTCAAATTGAAGACAGAAGCAGCTGGTATATGCGGTCACTTAATATTCAAATCCAGTAGATCCACTTCAGATTTATTTCTCAACAGTTTATGTTCAATTGGCTGTTTTCGTTCATATTCGCCAAGCTATTTTGAAATAATCTTGTCCGTTATGTGTTCGTTCGTACGACGAAAGGCAGAATCCTGCAGCTCGAGAGATATATGTTATTCTGCCAGTGGCGGTGTCAAATAGTCTTTCACACTTAAACGAGTCACAAACACCTGCATTTAGCTCTTGCAGTGTTACAATGGGTTTATTGTGTGCATTTGTGGTAATATTTTATTTAAAAAAGCTCTTAAACAAGAATAAATTCGTTTGTTTTGAGCTCGACACTGTACGCGCTGATCGGAGCGGTGATTTCAGACAGGCAGCCGCGAATATTTAATTTTCACACAAACAGTTCAAAAACATCTGAATTTAGCTCTTGGTGTGTTCTAATTGGTTGATTGTGTGATATCGCTGTAATAATTTATTTTTAAAAGCTTTAAAACAGGAATAAATTCGTTTTTTCTGAGCTCTTTACTCCAGACGCTCGTGATCAGAGCGGTGATTCATCTCTCCTATTTCTCACGTATCTCTGGCCAGAAATTATTTATCCATGAGCCCTGAACCGGTAATAATCAGATATGTTGGTTTAGCTTGTCAGTGTGAATTAAATCTAAGTATGTATTTGTATTTTTAACCGATTTAAAAGTGAAAGTAAAAGTCCGGTAATTGCACCTGTAGGGGCGCTATTTCTCTCAGACAATGGAAGTCTGAAGCACATATACTCAAACAGAGGGACAGAGTGAGATGAGATGTCTGACAGTTTTTTAATTTTCTGTTATCCATACAGTGTTGTAAAGTCGTGAAACTATCCATATTTACTCAGAATGACTTTTTTTCTGTATGAAAAAAGGTTTTGAAGTGTTTGGAATTTAAAAATGCAGGACAATTAATAATTCCATTTTTATTGTCATTTAAAAAAATCACCATGACAAAACCGTTCAAGCTATCCAAAATCCATTGGCAATTTAAGTTGTTTAAAATGTTTTGGCATCATGTAGACAAAGTTTGGTGTGTATAGTGTTACTCTCCTCTGAGCAGTATGCATTAATTCACAGCTAAATGTAAAAAAAAAATCCACATTCAAATCAAAATAGCTGACTTCCTGTTGATCGTAGCTGATGACTGTGAATTAGAAAGTTGTCCGTGTTGATAAGAACAATTTTTGTACCGAGTTTGGTGTCTGTAGCTAAAACTAACCCCCCCACTTTTGACAAAAGGTGGCGCTATAGAGTGCCTCTTCCACGCCCTTTTAAAAGCTTTTTCCATTGTCTAGCTATCAAGAATACTGATATGTGTTTTGAGTTTCATGTAAATCTGAGGTTGTTATCTGCCTCAAAATCACCATAACAGAATATTCAAGTTTGACACGTTGCCATGGCAACAATATATAAGATATCAATATCCCCACAACAGATTTACATCGGCCATGTTTTGTCATTATTCTGATGAAGTTTGAAGCAAATCGAGTAAAAATAAGATGCTGAATTCAAAGCATTTTGAAAATGACTCACTTCCTGCTGCCAGTTGGTGGCGCTATAACGTTGACTCTTAATAATCACATATATACGATCGGTATCATACATCGAACAAACCGATGAAGTTTGATCAAACTCAGGCAATGTATGTGGATGTTATTAGGCATTTCCTGTTTCTCACTTTTTGCCCTAATTTCAACGCCTCGCCACGGGCAAACCGTTCGAGATATAAAAAATCCCCTCGCAATTTTTCATCCCCAATGTCTTGAGATCATGTTCACCGAGTTTGGTGGCAATCATGTAAAAAACCTATGACAAGTATATCAAATTCCAGAACATGCTTTTTTTAAACAGCCATGAATAGCTGACTTCCTGTTGGGCGGAGCCTTTGACATAGAGCGCGAAAGTTGTTCAGCTCAATGAGATCTACAAGTGTACTGAGTTTCATATAAATATATGCAAGTGTGTGTGAGCTATGGTTCAAGATTTCTGACTGTGTTCCAGGGGGCGCTGTAGAGCCCCTGTGCCACGCCCGGGTCCCAGTCTCTGTGGCGTCCTGATGGCCGCAGATTCCAATGTGTGTGCCAATTTTCAAGAGTTTTTGAGCATGTTAAGGCCCCCAAAAACCCCCGGAAGGTTTAAAAAAAAATAAAAAAAATAATAATAATAATAAATATAGCTGCAAGCAGCGATGGCGGGCTCAAGCCATCAGTGCAACGCCACCCCGGTGGCATCAGGTAAACTGTGCCCAGCGGGCACATGCATTCACAATTTCTGCCCTCTGATGCCCTCTGGCAGTCAGGTTTTAAGGGATACGGCAGTTAAAGGGTTAATCCTAATAATCTAGACTTTGAAATCACATTCACAGAATAATATATATAACTTTAGTAACACATTTTAGAGTTAAACCTCTTTTTTTTTTTGGCTCATTTTATCAGTATAGAAAAAAATGCCTAATAATTCTTCACACATGAATATAAGGAGTTTTGTTTTTCTCTTCCAGCCTTCATGGTCAACTACATATATATCACACTGGTTGCCTTCTCTAGTGCAGCTCAACCAATTCTCAACCCATTCGTCCATATTTGTGATATCACAAATCCTGGACAATATTTGTTGTAGTCAAACAATTTGTTCATTATAGTTTTTAAAAAGTGTTTTTTTGTTAAATAAAATATCTCCTCTTGGTAATGTTTTCTCTTGGTTCATGTTTCTTAGTTCATTTCTCTTGGTTCAAGTCAAATTAATTTTGATAAATAAGTCGCACCTGCCTATAAGTCGTAGGACCTGCCAAACTATGAAAAAAAGTTATAGGACTTATAGTCCGGAAAATATGTATATATGTATATATATATATATATATATATATATATATATATATATATATATATATATATATATGTATATATATATATATATATATATATATATATATATATATAGGAGTAAGCAAGTTATAAGAAAAATAAGCTATATCCTAATGTTTTTATGTGAATTTTTTTTCTTCATATATTATTTTCAGACATGAGAAGACCTACTGGCATAAGCATTTAACGAAGACATACAAGTGTGCACTTTGGCAGAATTAAATTCAAATAGTCATCAACATCCTTTGGGTAAATTGCCTTAAGGTAAAATTGTGCATCAGAATGGACAAATTAGTTTTTTAAGGGAGAAAAAAAAGAAATTCAAAAAATGCCAGCGAATGAACATGTACAAACTGTGAATAGTTGCAGTATCAGTATTGAAGGAGTGCTGGATTTTCGTTTTTTTTGCCCCGCAACTCACTTGAAGTTGTTCAGGCAAATAGAAACACCATACACTACGTATCAATCCTTAATTGAAGAAATGTGGCAAAACATCTCTGGAGAGACCCTCATATTATTAAATTCAAAAGTGCTTTCCATATTTGGATCAAAATAGGCTACATTTGTGAACGCAAATTTTCAGGTCATGCAAGCCTGCATCTTAAAGCCCCTGTCAAACCGCTAGAAAGGCATGACGTAAAAATCGTCATTGGAGAGTGTGTGCCGAGGCTCTGAGCAAATGACCACCCGGACAGGTGCGCGTGGTCAGTAGGCTTCAAAAGCAAAATTGCACATGTGCAGGCAGAGTGAAGAAGCTCATTGCTACTCGAAACTGTGCAATCCGTCAATAAAAGAATATAAAGACAGTCAGATGTGCAATAATTATGGGCAATTGCAGAGCGGATCGTCAGCGTGCGCTTTCGGAAGTATAAATTGAAGAAGTCTGCGTCCGCGCTGGCCGTGTACGCATCCGGATTGCTCATGCGGAAAGTGTAACACAGGCGTTACAATCGCAACTTCTTTGTGTTACTCCTTTCAAGCTGAATCTCACAAAATTGGTCAGCTCCCGACAGCATCAGGTGTTTTATTTATGGGGAGTAGAATTGTTTATTTCAATGAATGTAATAGATTATATATCATAATAGTTAGGCTATAATATTATAAATCAGGTTGGTTTGTATTGCTGACTAGTATTGCACGGTGGACCGATACTTCAAGAGTATCGCGATTCTCAGAAATTAAAAATGTCACGATTCCTAAATTTATTAGTATCGATACTTCAAATAATGACGCGTTCCAGATTAGTAAGAGACGTATTTCATGTTGGTGTGTGCAACGCACGCTTCCAGTGCCTCCCTATGGACGTCTGTGTTTTTTCTCCTTATACACGCATTCTTATACATTCAACAAATCACATGCTCGGTTAAATCTTGAGTAACTTTGACAGGATGAAACAGTTCACAGAGCTGTTCACGAGCTGTGCATGCGCTGCTAATAGCGCCGAGCTCGCGCGCTGCTGGTGAGGGAGGAACTTCAGTGAACAAGAAATATGAGTCTAGTAGCAACGTATCTTCCGTGATGTCCCAGATGCACGGGTCGGGGTCGGTAATTTTTTTTTACTTTATTTGCAGGCTGGGGCGGGCCAAATAATTTCATAAAAGCGGGACCTGCGGGTTGAAAAAAAAAAAAAACACAACCCGTGCATCACTAGGCTTTATGTGCGAGCACAAGTGATACTGTGGCCGCCGGTCCACGACTGGTAGAAAAAGATGACGCTCACTAAAGATTACACTTATTAAAGCTCACTGGCTGAGTTTTCTCCTCTGAAAGAAAAGGTTGCACAACTGACAGAATAAGTTACAATATCTGAGATATCGCTGCTAAATTTTATTTTATTATTTTTTTTAATGGAATGCCATTGCATAAATTGATATTATTTATCTTTTGACATTTAATCTTCTGAGTTCAGAAACATTGTTTAATATAATCGCTGTTCATATTTTTATATAAGTTCATAAGTTCAGAATAAGATAAATGTATTTCTCTCGTTTCTTATGATAGCTGAGATAATGCTGCTAAATTTATTCTTTACCTTGAATGTCATTGATCTATTTTTTTTTTTTTAATTTTGATATTTTATATTTTGTTCAAATGTTTAATATATCTGCTGTTCATATGTTCATTTATTAGTGTGTTATGTGATTAGAATGTTGTCCCGGTTTTAAAATAAAGCACATCAATGATATTTGAGTGTATTTTCCCTTTTCAGGAAAAGTATCAAAAAAGTATCGAAATCGCAATTCTTGACTAGGTATCGGTATCGAAACAATAATTTTGGTATCGTGACAACACTATTGCTGACGTAATATGTAAATTATATGCGACTTGCACTTGCTGTCCCATTTTATACAGAAATTGTTCATTTTAAAAAATCTAATTATATTGTTAGTTCTAATTATATTGTTAACACAAGTTCATTTAGAACTTTTTTTTACTTATAAACTCCTTGAGAATTTAAAGTTAGTTTAATAGTATTTAAATTCAAGTTTAAAAAAAGGTTTTAATTGCTTAAATTATTTTTATTAATTAATATATTATCATGTTTATTCTTGTAAAAAATATGTGTTTATTCTTTAGTTTCTCTCTCTCTCTCTCTCTAACAGCATTAGCTCAATGAAATACTTCTTCCTTCCGTTAGAATGAATGTTTTCCTGCCTTGCTAAATGTTGGTCTCATAATCAATAAGTTGTATTCGCCTCAATCTGATTCAGTAAAGTCAAACAGCATACATTGAAGCTGCATCACTTTGTTTGGCATGTGATATAGGGAAAAAAAGTTTACACAAAATAGCTTAAGCCACTTTGAAACTCCTGTTATTTTATTTTAATTATTATTATTATTTTATATGCTATGTTATGAACATAACATTTCAAACATACTGAAATACTTTATTCACAGAGTGAAGGCGGAGCGTGTTTCTGGTATCAGTGCGCGTGAAGCGGAAGTTGTTGCTGCTCACAGACTCTGCTGCGAGTGAGAGAGACGTATCAACCGACGAAATGAAGAGGACCGCGCAAACTCAAGCATGGCACATCTGCCAAAAATCAACCTGCAGCAATGCTCGTTGATCGACTCGCCAAGCTTTACTCTTAAAGCTGAGTGGATGGTTAGATGCATAATGGGCTAGTCTTTCCAGCATTAAGGTAATAACAGTACTGTTTTTTTTAAATCATCTTGTTGCATATGGAAGTAAAATAATGACTTATGTCTTTGAAACAAAAAAGCATGCTGAATAGTACTATCTGAAAAAATAATGCATTGAATTAACAGTACTTGCATTTTAATGCCTTGTATTTCCAGGGCTTGCATATTTAGGTCCTGAAATTTAATATAGTTGTTTAAGCTGTGAATAATTCAATTAAAAATATTTCACAAACTTTTTCATAATTGAAAAATCAATAATTCATATTCACGTTCCAAAATATTTCACACACTTTTTCATAATTGAAAAATCGGTCCCACTTTATATTAGGTGGCCTTAACTACTATGTACTTACATAAAAAATAAGTACAATGTACTTATTGTGTTCATATTGTATTGTAAAACACTTTTGCTGCTATTGAGGTGGGATAGGGGTAAGGTTAGGGAGAGGGTTGGAGGTATGGGTAAGTTTAAGGGTGGGTTAAGGTGTAAAGTATGGGTCAACAGTGTAATTATAAATGTAATTACAGAAATTAAATACAGATGTAATTACATGTAGTTTTTTTTAAAAATATAAGTACAATGTAAAAACATGTATGTACACAAGTACATTGTACTAAATTATTAATTAAAATGTAAGTACATAGTAGTTAAGGCCACTTAATATAAAGTGGGTCTGAAAAATCAATAATTCATATTCACGTTCCAGAATTCACTTCCAAAATATTAAATCAGTTAAAAATAAGATGTATAATATTCGACAGACACATTTTGGCCCATTTTATTTCACTTTCCAAATTCGCTTCCACAAATTCAGTGGTAAAAATTCGGCAGATAATTCGCCCTTTCACACCCGGGAGCTGCTGGAATAGCAGTAAAGGGAAGGGAAGTCGTGGCCTAATGGTTAGAGGGTTGGACTCCCAATCGAAGGGTTGTGAGTTCTAGTCTCGGGCCGGACGGAATCGGGGGTGGGGGTAGTGCATGAACAGTTCTCTCTCCACCTTCAATACCACGACTTAGGTGCCCTTGAGCAAGGCATCGAACCCCCAACTGCTCCCCGGGCGCCGCAGCATAAATGGCTGCCCACTGCTCCGGGTGTGTGCTCACAGTGTGTGTGTGTGTGTGTGTTCACTGCTCTGTGTGTGTGCATTTCGGATGGGTTAAATGCAGAGCACAAATTCTGAGTATGGGTCACCATACTTGGCTGAATGTCACTTCACTTAATTAATTTTAACGTAAAGCACAGAGGCATGATCTTCATCTGCTGTCAGTCGCTCACCAGCAGGTGGTGGAAGCGGCTGTTAAATAAGGCCAAAGCAACAGGTGATCTGCAGAAATTAAGCAAACGCTAAGAAGTAGTTTGATTATCGTGGCATGTGGAAAAGCTGATTGTGCGTATGTTTATTTTAAAATCTTTGCGGTTACCAAGTAAGCAGCATTCAAAGGAGATTATAATGGTGTTTTACCCAACCCTGAATTACAGAACTAACATTAAATCTAAGGAAGACATATTGCTTTCGGTTGTTTAGTTTCCGCAACTTTGTGTCATGGCTTGTGCCTCTGCTGTAATACTGGGGATCCCCTCATGTCACACTCCAGGATTCCCCAATGACGAGTAACGCTCCTAAATCAATTAATACTTTGATATAAGACCTCAGATCTCAGAATACATTTTATTGATGATTATGCAAACTATATACAGGCAAGCAAATGGGGTCAAAAAGAATCCAATGCACTGCATTTTCTTTATAATTGATTTCCATTACCACTGATCTATAAAGTCGACAGTCCCACAAAGATATCAATACCATGATTAATTTGAACAATATGCAACCAATTTATATTAACATAAAAAAATGAGTTAAAAACAATCTAGGTATATTAATTCTGAAAATTTAAACTGAAGAAATTATTGACGTGCTACCACACAGCACTGCCTTATTACAGCACAGCGACGCACAAACCATGACACAAAGTTACGGAAACTAAACAACCAAAAGCAATATATGTCTTCCTTAGATGTAATATTAGTTCTGTACTTCAGTATTGAGTAAAACACCATTATATTCTCCTTTGAATGCTGCTTACTTGGTAACAGCAAAGATGTTGAAGCGTACGCACAATCAGCTTTTCCACATGGCCAGATAATCAAAACTTCTGCTTAACGCTTGCTTAAAGGTCATGTTGCAGGCTAACCACCACTTTCGATTAATGGGTACATAAATCACTAAAGATATGTATATCATTTTTAAAATGTCTCAAAAATGGTCTTAAAGACCAGTTTTTTAAGTTTTTGGTATTAACGTTTTTTTTACGCAACTCGGTGATGACATCACATTGGGGAGAAGTGGAGGAAAAGTAGCCTCAGCCTAGTATGATGCCTCATTCCAGGCAACCTGTAACCCGTGTTTTTCCAACCTTAAACCCGTGAAAGTGCACTCGAACGTCAGTCAAACCCATGACTTCCCACCAGTGAACTCGTACTAGATCGATACTCTGAGTTCCGAGGTCACACAGCACGCTAAACAATGATGGTACTGCCTAAGGACACAGTGTTTATGCGTACACGTTGAAAAAATGATTTTAGGTCAATGTAACGTTGCAATAAGTTAAATAATCTAGCTACAATTCCTTGCGCTCAGAAAGTTTGGCGTAACTTACCTAGAACGGTACAAAGTCGTTAGTCATGGTATGAAAGAGTGATTACGAGCTTAAAAACCTACCTGGAACGCAGCATCAGAACTAACTTATAGCGACTGACTGGGATGAGGAAGAGGTGGCAAGAGCCAACATGTATGATGGCCAGCAGCCGTGTAATTTTGAACCAGCCAGACGTGAGAGGGCAAATGAGGAATTGCCAAGAACTGATGTCCGTCAAAGCTTATTAAATGCATGGTCCGAGGAGAATGAGTGGAGAGTTGGTGAAGTGTCCTGGTGAGTTGCTATCATTTAGCATCGCAGCAATGAGCACTGGAGCTAGTCTACGAGCAGCAGTGTATAACAATAACAACACATATATTTTTTACCATTTAATTTATATTTTATTTTATTTGTCATTGAATAGCACAGAGTGAAAAATCAACATTTTCTTTATATCTAGTGGCAGTGATCATGACGTTAGTTCAGATAAGTACCGGTAACCTTTGTCATAGTGTCGTAGAACTGGTAAACTTTGTCTTTGTCTTCTAGAAATAGAAGGCATCATGGGCATTTCTAAGCGTTTATCTCATCCTCTGGTGAAAATGTTGTTGCAAACGTAGCTGTGTGTCTGTCGCTGTGTTTGGCAGGTGCTTGTGTGGGCAGTGCCATCCCATGGAAACTGCGTTGGAAAGCTTGTGCTGTAGGGAAGTGAGTGCGTTTTGGTCGCTGTTGCTCAATATCTATCTGTCTGTCTGTCTGTTTATCTATCTATATTTATGTATTTATCTATATATCTATAATCTGCGCTATCTGAATACTCTCGTCTACTACTCGTCTCTCTAGTTACTCTCAATGCTCTCAAGGCGGCTTTGGTAAATTCTCTCCCCAACGTGACGTGATGCAATGCATTGTGGGGGAAAGGAGACCGCTTTAAGATAGTACCTACTTTTTCGTATTATATTCCGTTTTGTGATACCCAACAACATAAAATACAATGGATAACAGTTTAAATGTTTATTACCAACAAGCAAATTGCACAAATTCGTTAAAAAATAAACCCTGCAAGACGGCCTTTAATTTTCTGCAGATCAGCTTTTGTAACTGTATTACTTAATCCACCTGTTGCTTTGGCCTTATTTAACAGCCGCTTCCACCACCTGCTGGTGAGCGACTGACAGCAGATGAAGATCATGCCTCTGTGCTCTACTGCTATTCCTGCAGCTCCCGGATGTGAAAGGGCGAATTATCTGCTGAATTTTAACCACTGAATTTGTAGAAGCGAATTTGGAAAGTGAAATTATATGGACCGAAATTTGCCTGTCGAATATTATACATCGTATTTTTTAACCGATTTAATATTTTGGAAGTGAATTCTGGAACGTGAATATGAATTATTGATTTTTTAATTATGAAAAGGTGCATGAAATATTTTGAATTGAAATATTCACAGCTTAAATGAACAATTATATAAAATTTCAGGACCTAACAATGCAAGCCCTGGAAATTCAAAGCATTAAAATGCAATTACTGTTAATGCAATGCATGTTTTTTCAGTTAGTGCTATTCGGCATGCTTTCTTTGTTTCAAAGACATAAGTCATTGTTTTACTTCCATAGTTGCCGTTATAAATTTGACTGCTAAATGAATGATAAAGAACTATATTAAAACTTGTTTTGTAAAATTTCTTCGTCATTTGAACATTGATTTAAAAATCGGTTTAAATCATAAATCAGATTTTTTTTTCTAAAATAAAAAAACTGGGATTTTTTTTTAGGCCATATGATATTTCCCTACTTTGAAATCAAGTAAAGAAGGTTCCCTTTAAAATCACTTAAGTTGTCAATTACTTAAGCTTTTTTTTACATCGTGTGAATGTTGTTGATTATAATGAGAGAATTTGAGTTTAATCGTGAGGACGTTTTATGAATTCTTTAGAATTTCAAAGATTTAAATCGTGCTGGTTTAATTTTATTCGTTTATTGTTTTAGGCAAATTAGGCCTAAATAATGGAAAAAATATAATTTATATTTAAAATATAAATTAAAATATAGGCATAATATATTAAAATATTGACATTTTGCATATTAATCCATGTAGCCTACCCCCTAAAATAGGCTACCACTTTTAATGCTCCGATGCAAAGTAAACCACAATTTATTTTGAATAATATAACTCATAATATAATATAAATAATACTGCACACCTTTTAAATGTGTCAAATCTAAAAAATGGTGTAATATCATATAGCTTAGAAAATATAAGCACAGACTCAGGCACAGGCTTGACATTTATCCTGCTTGAATTCGTTCTTAGAAATGCACATAACTTCATAAATACCAAACTTTCATCTGTGAATATTAAATAATAAATATTCAGCGGTCAAAAAGCTACAAACGCCGCAGCGGCGGTACCCGTGGTGGTAAAAGAGGCGTTTTTGATGTCTACTTAGTGTATATATTAGGGGTGTAACGGTACGTGTATTCATACCGGACCGTCTCGGTACAGGGCTTTCGGTACGGTGCACGTGTGTACCGAAGGACCGAATGCGTGTATACAAATGACTGTGAGTACGTGTTTCTAAACAAACATATTAAGTGGTGGAAGTCTTCGCGTTCTGCGCAAATCCCACCCTGCAGCTGATTCTAAGGCCAGTGACACACTGGCTGCGTGGCGTGAATGTGGTGTTTCTGCTGCAAGGCATCACGCGAGTGTGAACATCACTACAACTAGGGAAAAAAAAAACTATTGTAATTCAAATGCCGCTCCCGTCGGCATTTAAACAGACCTTTGCTCTTAATTCCAATCGGGCCAACACAATAACGAAATCTGAGCAGGTCTAAAAACCGAAACTGTTGATGCTTTACACTTTGGAAAGTGTAAAGTCTCATATTATATATTTTTCAAATAAGAGCAGGCCTACAAGCTGGGATTGGTAATGCTGCACTGTAATCATAGTAATTTATTTATATTTTCCAATATATTATAGTATGTAATATTGGTTTGAGATGAGATTGGTTGAGAGTATTTTATTTAGTGGAGAACTTTTCAGCAGTATTTAAGTTCATATTCTTTTTTAATTTAATATAAATTTAATTAAAAAGTATTTAAAAAAAAAACAAATAAGTAATAAACAACCTGCAGTTTAACGTTTCCATTTCTTTCCCTTACTGTACCGAAAAATGAACCGAACTGTGACTTCAAAACCAAGGTACGTACCGAACCGTGATTTTTGCATACCGTTACACCCCATTATATATATATATATATATATATATATACACACACACACACACACACACACACACACACGCACATATGTGTGTGTGTGTGTGTGTGTGTGTGTGTATATATATATATATATATATATATATATATATATATATATATATATATATATATATATATATATTTATTAGGGACTTTTTTTTTCGGACTATAAGTCGCACCTGAGTATAAGTCGCATCAGTCCAAAAATACGTCATGATGAGGAAAAAAACATGTATAAGTAGCATTTATTTAGAACCAAGAAAAAATATTACCATCTACAGCCACGAGGGGGCGCTCTATGCTGCTCAGTGCCCTCTCGCGGCTGTAGACGGTAATGTTTTCTCTTGGTTCATTTCTCTTGGTTCATTTCTCTTGGGACGCAGGACCAGACAAACTATGAAAAAAAGTGCGACTTATAGTCTGGAAAATACGGTATATATATATATATATATATATATATATATATGATACAATACAAGTGTACGGTTTCCTTTTATTGCTTATTGAATAAATATTTCTTTGTTCTGTATCAATCTGTGTTTTGTTGTATTTATGAGCTGCTTATTAATGACTATTACTGTTGGGACAAGACTTTATAAAGCATGAACTGACTATTTAATAATGAGTGCAGCTATTATAAATTGTTCCCAATGCATTTACTAATGTTAACAAATTAGACATTATTCTACAATGTTATCAAATCCTTAAAGGGGGGGTGAAATGCTCGTTTTCACTCAATATCCTGTTAATCTTGAGGACCTATAGAGTAGTACTGCATCCTTCATAACTCCAAAAAGTCTTTAGTTTTATTATATTCATAAGAGAAAGATAGTCTGTACCGATTTTTCCCGGAAAAACACGACCGCCTGGAGGCGTGACGTGTGGGCGGAGCTAAAGAATCACGAGCGCGAGTAGGCTTTTGCGTTGATAGCGCTTGGAAGCTGTGACATTACCGTGAGGAAAAAAAACATCCAAAACAAACCATGGCTAACAGTCAGATTCAGCGTATATTTATGATCCAGAATCAGATCCAGAGGCTGAAATTTAACAAGAGCAGCATCAGCAACGATGTCTCTATGTGGTATGTACTGAAACTGTATATATTTGCTTAGCGGTTTTGGAAAATTACTAAGTTCCACTTTATTTCGTCTTTTATTTTTTTTGTTTTTTTTTAAGCTGTACATGTGGAAAGTGCAGTTTGTTAACAACACAGAGATATTTGAAGCAGTTTTACTCACCGCATGCGGTTCCCACACACGATCGTGACCCTTTTTCGTTGGGACTGCATTATCCTTAAGAAATAAACGATGTTCAAATCCGGCGTCAAACTGGGCCTTGTTTGTAAAACAAGCATCTTCGAAATACAGGGAACAAACAAAAACACTTGCACAACTCCGTTGATGCTCTGTAAAAATAAACTCCATCCACTGGTCCCTTAATGCTGTTTTTTTTTTGGTAATCTGTGCAGGGTTGTCTTGCCCTGGCAACCAAAAACACACTTCTTTTGTGACATTTTGCGATGCTCTCGCTCTGATCAGTGAATGTCTGTGCTCTCAGTGCTCTGCTATACGGGAGCGCGCGCTCTTCCGGCAGAAGTGCCCTTAGGACCCATATAAGGAAATTCCACTCCATCTAACGTCACACAGAGCCATACTCGAAAAAAACTTTCCGAAACTTGTGACAAACCGGAAGAGGTTTTTTTGGAACAAAAATACTCCTTCAAACGTACAACTTAATTTTTGAAACTTTGTCCATGTTTAGCATGGGAATCCAACTCTTTAACAGTGAAAAAACTCAGTATGCATGAAATAGCATTTCACCCCCCCCCCCTCCTTTAAATGATTTATAAGTGTTTTGTAATGATTTTATTGACCTATAAGCATTTGTGAAAGTTCTGCTTGCATTACAGCTTAGTCTTCATCTGTGAGCTGAACAGTTTTAATGTTACATCCATGAGATCATGTAAATTAAGATAAATGTCATGTCACAGGGTGGAATAGGTCAGTATCAAATGAGTTTGAAATTATTATTTGCAGCACAAATAAGTATTTTTAGAATTTTGTTTTTAATTCCTGAAACTGTCAGAAAAGGATACGGCCTGAGAGATTTCTTAAGCTGTAATGAAAACAGCAATGTTAGCAACAGCAACAAAAAATAACAATTTAAAATACTTTTTTTTTTTCTGGTGATTAAAGAGATGATTAAGTCTCTCTCTCTCTCTTTCTCTCTCTCTCTCTTTCTCTCTCTCATTGTGTCTGCCACTCAGCTCATGCCCATCCCCCACTCACACACACACACACACACACACTCAGTCAGCACACATACATTCCTCAAACAGAGGGACAGAGTGAGTTGAGATGTCTGACAGTTTTTAAATTTTCTTTTAATCATACAGTGTTGTAAAGTCATGAAACTATGCATATGTCCTCAGAATGATTTGATCTCTGTATGAAATTTTTTTTAAGTGTTTGGAAGCTGCAATTTAAAAATACAAGACAATTAATGATTCCCTTTTTACTGTCATTTCAAAAAATCACCACGACAAAACCGTTCAAGCTAACCAAAATCCGTTCGCAATTTAAGTTCCTCAATGTTTTTTCAACATGTAGACAAAGTTTGGTGAGTATAGTGAACATTTCCTGTGAGGAGTATGCATTAAATCAGAGCTCCATTTAAATATTCAAATCAAAATAGCCGACTTCCTGTTTGTCGTAGCTGATGACTGTGAATTAGAAAGTTGTCCGTCTTGAAAAGAACAATTTATGTACCAAGTTTGGTGTCTGTAGCTAAAACTAACCCCCCCACTTTTGACAAAAGGTGGCGCTATAGAGTGCCTCCTTCACGCCCTTTTAAAAGCTTTTGCCATTGTCTAGCTATCACTAATACTGATATGTGTTTTGAGTTTCATGTAAATCTGAGCTTGTTGTCTGCCTCAAACTCACCATAACAGAACATTCAAGTTTGACACGTTGCCATGGCAACACTATATCAGATATCAATATCCCCAAAACAGATTTACATCGGCCGTGTTTTGTCATTATTCTGATGAAGTTTTAAGTAAATTGAGTAAAAATAAGATGCTGAATTCAAAGCATTTGGAAAATGACACACTTCCTGCTGCCAGTTGGTGGCGCTATAATGTTGACTCTTAATAGTCACATATATACGATCGGTATCATACAACGAACAAACCAATGAAGTTTGATCAAACTCAGGAAATGTATGTGGATGTTATTAGACATTTCCTGTTTCTCATTTCTAGCCATAATTTCCATGCCTCGTCACGGGCAAACCGTTCGAGATATCAAAAATCCCCTCGCAATTTTTCATCCCCAATGTCTTGAGATCATGTTCACCGAGTTTCGTGGCGAACGGGTTGAGAACCTCAGAGGAGTATTTCAAATTCCAGAGCATGCTTTTTTTAAACAGCCCTGAATAGCTGACTTCCTGTTGGGCGGAGCCTATGACATAAAGTGTGAAAGTTGTTCGGCTCAATGACATCTATAAGTGTACTGAGTTTCATATAAATACATGCTAGTGTGTGTGAGCTATGGTTCAAGATTTCTGACTGTGTTCCAGGGGGCGCTGTAGAGCCCCTGTGCCACGCCCGGGTCCCAGTCTCTGTGGCGTCCTGATGGCCGCAGATTCCAATGTGTGTGCCAATTTTCAAGAGTTTTTGAGCATGTTAAGGCCCCCAAAAACCCCCGGAAGGTTTAATAAAAAATAAAAAAAATAATAATAAGAAGAATAATCCTTAGAAGAACAATAGGGCTCTTCGCCCCTTCGGGCTTGAGCCCTAATAAGAAATATAGCTGCAAGCAGCGATGTCGGGCTCAAGTCGTCAGTGCAACGCCACCCCGGTGGCATCAGGAAAACTGTGCCCAGCGGGCATAAGCATTTACAGTAACCCTCTGACAATCAAGTTTAAAGGGATGCGGCAGTTAAAGGGTTAATCCGACCAATCTAGACTTTGAAATCACATACACAGAACAATATATAGAACTTTAGTAACACCTTATTTTTATATTTATTTAAAGATGTATTACTGCTTAATAATGACTATTATTAAGGGAAAAGGCTTTATAATCATGAACTATTTACTAATGCTTAGCTAATGAGTGCAGTTATTATAAAGTGTTACCAATGCATTTACTAATGTTAACAAATTAGACATTATTTTACAGTGTTACTAAATCCTTAAATAATTTATTAGTGTTTTGTAATGATTTTAATGACCTATAAGCATTTGTGAAATAGTTTTGCTTGCATTGCAGCTTTATCTGTCAGTTGAAGAGTTTTACTGTTACATCCATGAGATTAATAAATGTCATGTCACAGGTTGTCATAGGTCAGTATCAAATAAGTTTGAAATTATTATTTGCAGCACAAATAAGGATTCTTAGGATGTTTTTAAATCCCTAAAACTGTCAGAAAAGGATAAGGCCTAAGAGATTTCTTAACCTGTAATGAAAGGAAAAAAATGCCACCATTAGCAACAACAAAAACAATAACAATTTAAAATACAGATTTTTTTTTCCTGATTATTAAAGGGATGATTAGGTCTCTCTCTCTCTCTCTCTCTCTCTCTCTCTCTCTGCCAGACAGCACCTCCCTACAGTCCACACACACTGTCAGTCACCAAAAATTCACAGTCACCAACCCCCTCACACTCCCCCTCCCTCTCCCCCTCCCTTTCCTCACACAGAGTGGCCAGAGTGAGATCATGTCAGTTGAGAAGTCTGACAGTTTTCACATTTTCTTTTATCCATACAGTGTTGTAAAGTCGTGAAACTATGCATATTTCCTCAGAATGACTTGTCTTCTATGTGTACATTTTTTTGAAGTGTTTAGAAGCTGCACTTTAAAACAATAAAAGACATTTACTGGTTCCTTTTTTACTGTTATTTCAAAAAATCACCACGACAAAACCATTTAAGCTGTTCTGTAAGATAACTGTTCTGTAAGATAAATTCTTTAAACAGTGGTAAAAGAGAATGTGGTGCTGATCCTTCAAGAGTCACTCAAAACTTATCTGTCCATAAAGCCTATTAAGAATTATACTTAATATACAGTATTTCACAATACTTCAGCATGTTATTCTAATTAAGTGAGGGTCATTTTTATCAGTAAAATACATAAAATACATATTTTTCTTTGAAAGATCTCTATAAATGATTTAAATCATACTCGTTTCTACAATAATTATTTTAAAGTAATCCTATATCTCCATCTAGTGGCCATTATTGGTACTAAGAATTGCGAGCTTGATTTATAAGTTATGATAGTTTTAATTTTATGCTGGCTCCTGGACATAATAAAGCTATGAAACTTATTGTGCTTCCTTCAAATGATGACTTCTACTTATATAAAAAAATATGAAGAGTTGGAATGAAAAATTGTAAAGATATAGTAAAATAACTATTGTATTTTTTTTATGTTACTTTAATAAATCGCTATGGCCACAACATTTAAGGTATCCTAAACCCATTCACAATTTAACATCTTCAGTATATTGGCATCATGTTGAAAAAGTTTGGTGTGAACTACTCTTCTTGGAGGAGTATGAATTCATTTACAGTCTGATTTTATCATAATTCCACAATAACATTTCTGAGTTCTGTATCAATCAGTGTTGTTGTTTGTTTATTTTTATTTTTTTATTTTTCATAGGAAGATAACTGACCCTTTACTCTCCTTTTTAACAAACCAAGGACAAGCTATTTATAGCTGTATTTATAAACTGCTTACTACTGACTATTAATATTGGGACAAGGCTTTATAAAGCATGAACTGACTATTTACTAATGAGTGCAGTTATTATAAAGTGTTACCAATGCATTTACTAATGTTAACAAATTAGACATTATTTTACAGTGTTATTAAATCCTTTAATGACTTATAAGCATTTGTGAAAGCATCTTAGTCTTGTTACATGTACTGTTACATCCATGAGATTTTAAAAATGTAGATACATGTCATGTTACAGGATGGAATAGGTCAGTATCAAATGAGTTGAAATTATTATTTGCAGCACAAATAAGTATTTTTAGAATTTTGTTTTTAATTCCTGAAACTGTCAGAAAAGGATAAGGCCTAAGAGATTTCTTAAGCTGTAATGAAAACAGCAATGTTAGCAACAACAACAAAAAATTAAAGCTGCAAGCAGCGATGAACGGGCCCTCGCACCCGGGTTCACCGCCATCGTGTTGCTTTAGTAAAAAGGTGAACGTTGAGAAATATGCATTTAATGTCCTAAATATAAGTGGAATATATCAAAGTATATCCCATATATGTGCCAATCTTACCGTTGCCAGCAGGTGGCGCTATCATTATAATGGAATATTGGCCTTCAGATGTGTTCAGGCCAGGACTCTTATCACACATGTGAAGTTTGGGGAAGATTGAACATTTTATGCTTGAGTTACAACAACTTGTGGCAAGACATCAAATTTTGTCATGGCGCCATGGAAACGCCCTTTAACAAAAACTCAAGATCTCCAAAAGTTAACATTGCACAGGTCTTTAGATTAGACTGACCACAAAATATATGTTAATCTCAAAAAAATTATAGGAGTAGTTTTTCGCAGCGTAAAACATGTCACTTCCTGTTGCCAATAGGTGGCGCTATGACTATAACTGAATGTGGGCATGTAGATCTGTTAAGGGCAGAAGTTTTATCTAACATGTGAAGTTTGGGGCAGATTGGACATTGTATGTCTGAGTTACAGCAACTTCCTTTTTCATGGCGAAACATCGAAATTTGTCACGCCGCCATGGACACGCCCTTTAACGAAATCTAAAGATCTTCACAATTTAACATCGCAAAGGGCTTAAGATTACACTGACCAGGTTTGGTGTTGATCTGAATAAATCTCTAGGAGGAGTTCGTTAAAGTACAACCCCTGAAAATGGCAAAAACAACGCCAATTTTGCAGAGAAAATTCAAAATAACCGACTTCCTGTTGGAATACGGATTTCGTACCAAGAGACTTTTTTGTAGGTATTGGTGTGTTACATGTGTATACCGTTTTTTGTACATGTACGTGAAACATAGCTCGAGGCGCACTCTGTTGAAAGTGTATAGGTGGCGCTATCGAGCCATTTTGCCACAACTGATGGAATTTTGGCCTTCAGATGTGTTCAGGCCAGGACTCTTATCACACATGTGAAGTTTGGGGAAGATCAGACATTTTATGCCTGAGTTATAACAACTTTTATTCCCATGGCGAGACATCGAACTTCGTGACGGCGCCATGGACACGCCTTTTTACGAAAACTCAAGATCTTCACAATTTAACATCGCACAGGCCTTTAGATTAGACTGACCACAAAAAAAAATTGATGTCATAAAATTTCTAGGAGTAGTTCATCGCAGTGTAAAATATGTCACTTCCTGTTGCCAATAGGTGGCGCTATGACTATAACTGAATATGGGCATGTCAATCTGTTCATGTTAGGAGACTCATCAAACATGTGAAGTATGGGGCATATTGGTCATTGTATGTCTGAGTTATAGCAACTTCCTGTTTCATGGCGAATCATCGAAATTCGCCAGGCCGCCACGGACACGCCCATTAACGAAAACTCAAAAGCTTCGCAATTTAACATCGCAAAGGCCTTCAGATTAGGCATACCAAATTTGGTGTTGATCTGAATGAATCTCTAGGAGGAGTTCGTTAAAATACAACGCATGGAAATGACAAAAATGACACAAAATTTGCTCATAATATTAGTAATAACCGACTTCCTGTTGGGTTTTGGATTTTGCTCCAAGAGACTTTTTTGTAGGTATTGGAGAGTTACATGTGTATACCGATTTTCATACATGTACATGAAACGTAGCTCGAGGCGCACACCGTTGAACGTTTATAGGTGGCGCTGTTGAGCCATTTTGCCACACCCACTTCTGAAACCCATATCAGACGTAAATTTTCGCCAGTTCTGAGGTGTGTGCAAAGTTTCATGACTTTTCGAGCATGTTTAGGCCCACAAAAATGCGATTCATTTTGGAGAAGAAGAATAATAATAATAATAATAATAATAATAATAATAATAATAATAATAAACGGAGCAATTCCAAGAGGGTCCTCACACCATCGGTGCTCGGGCCCTAATAATAATAATAATAATAATAATAATAATAATAAACGGAGCAATTCCAAGAGGGTCCTCACACCATCGGTGCTCGGGCCCTAATAACAATTTAAAATACTTTTTTTTTTCTGGTGATTAAAGAGATGATTAAGTCTCTCTCTCTCTCTCTTTCTCTCTCTCATTGTGTCTGCCACTCAGCTCATGCCCATCCCCCACTCACACACACACACACTCAGTCAGCACACATACATTCCTCAAACAGAGGGACAGAGTGAGTTGAGATGTCTGACAGTTTTTTTATTTTCTTTTAATCATACAGTGTTGTAAAGTCATGAAACTATGCATATATCCTCAGAATGATTTGATCTCTGTATGATTTTTTTTTTTAAGTGTTTGGAAGCTGCAATTTAAAAATACAAGACAATTAATGATTCCCTTTTTACTGTCATTTCAAAAAATCACCACGACAAAACCGTTCCAGCTAACCAAAATCTGTTCGCAATTTAAGTTCCTCGATGTTTTTTCTTCATGTAGACCTAGTTTGGTGTGTATAGTGTACTTCCCCTGTGAGGAGTATTCATTAATTCACAACTGTAAAATCTCAAAAATACACATTTAAATCAAAATAGCCGACTTCCTGTTGATCGTAGCTTATGACTGTGAATTAGAAAGTTGTCCGTCTTGATAAGAACAATTTATGTACCAAGTTTGGTGTCTGTAGCTAAAACTAACCCCCCCACTTTTGACAAAAGGTGGCGCTATAGAGTGCCTCATTCACGCCCTTTTAAAAGCTTTTGCCATTGTCTAGCTATCACTAGTACTGATATGTGTTTTGAGTTTCATGTAAATCTGAGCTTGTTGTCTGCCTCAAACTCACCATAACAGAACATTCAAGTTTGACACGTTGCCATGGCAACACTATATCAGATATCAATATCCCCACAACAGATTTTCATCGGCCGTGTTTTGTCATTATTCTGATGAAGTTTTAAGTAAATCGAGTAAAAATAAGATGCTGAATTCAAAGCATTTGGAAAATGACACACTTCCTGCTGCCAGTTGGTGGCGCTATAACGTTGACTCTTAATAGTCACATATATACAATCGGTATCATACAACGAACAAACCCATGAAGTTTGATCAAATTCAGGAAATGTATGTGGATGTTATTAGACATTTCCTGTTTCTCATTTCTCGCCATAAGTTCCACGCCTCGCCACGGGCAAACCGTTCGAGATATCAAAAATCCCCTCGCAATTTTTCATCCTCAATGTCTTGAGATCATGTTCACAGAGTTTCGTGGCGAACGGGTTGAAAACCTCAGAGGAGTATTTCAAATTCCAGAGCATGCTTTTTTTAAACAGCCCTGAATAGCTGATTTCCTGTTGGGCGGAGCCTATGACATAAAGTGTGAAAGTTGTTCGGCTCAATGAGATCTATAAGTGTACTGAGTTTCATATAAATACATGCAAGTGTGTGTGAGCTATGGTTCAAGATTTCTGACTGTGTTCCAGGGGGCGCTGTAGAGCCCCTGTGCCACGCCCGGGTCCCAGCCTCTGCGGCGTCCTGATGGCCGCAGATTCCAATGTGTGTGCCAATTTTCAAGAGTTTTTGAGCATGTTAAGGCCCCCAAAAACCCCCGGAAGGTTTAATAAAAAATAAAAATAATAATAATAATAACAAGAATAATCCTTAGAAGAACAATAGGGCTCTTCGCCCCTTCGGGCTTGAGCCCTAATAATCCTTAGGGGAACAATAGGGCTCTTCGCCCCTTCGGGCTTGAGCCCTAATAATAATAACAAATAATCCTAAGGAAAACAATAGGGCTCTCGCCCTCCAGGCTTGAGCCCTAATAAAAAATAATCCTAAGGAAAACAATAGGCCTCTCGCCCTTTGGGCTTGAGCCCTAATAATAATAATAAACGGAGCAATTCCAAGAGGGTCCTCACACCATCGGTGCTCGGGCCCTAATAAAAAACAAAGCAGATACAAGAGGGTCCTCGCACCTCGGTGCTCGGGCCCTAATTACAGAAATTAAATACAGATGTAATTACATGTAGTTTTTTTTATTTATTTAAGTACAATGTAAAAACGTGTGTACATAATAAGTACATTGTACTAAATTATTAATTAAAATGTAAGTACATAGTAGTTAAGGCCACTTAATATAAAGTGGGTCTGAATATTCTGTATGAAAAGAGGATTGTGTCTCACGGAACGAAGAGTATTAAGTAGGGATAAATGGAGAAAAGTAAAGCACGCTTTATTTTTATGACAACAGTGCTAAAAACCAGAAGAGAATTATACTGTAGCATTTTTAAGCCATGTGTTTCTTCAGAAACTGCAAGCCGAGGTTGTAAAAAAGGTCTGTGTTTAACATTGTTTTAACATACTCGTACAAACCTTCATTTTGAGGTAGCTATATGATCTTAAAAGCATAAGATAGAACCACAAAAACAGTCTGATTTATCTATCTATCTATCTATCTATCTATCTATCTATCTATCTATCTATCTATCTATCTGTAGCAATTCTGAATCTATATTTTAATTAATATATTTATTATATTTAATTTTGTAATATAAATATTTATTATTGGTATTATTAATTATTATTGATATAATTTAATGTTTTAAACTATTTTTGTGGTAGTAATAGCAAATTACATAGTAAATAGTCAATTATATATTTTTTGCATTTATTAATTATTTTATTACATATATTTATATATTATTTAAATAGTTATATAATTATACATTGTAAAGAAGGAAATATATTCTATATATATATATATATATATATATATATATATATATATATATTATATCATATATTTTAATTTATTTATACATTAATTACATTGTATAATATATTATATTATTTGATTAAAAAAAAACAATTAAATCTTGCTCCTTTATAGAAGCGAGAACTTGAGCTACAGCAGTAGAAAAAGAGATGGGAAGAGAATCAGATCATCCAAAAATGAAACTGATGTTATTATTTCTCACCATCATGTCGTTCCACACGCGCATGACTTTCATTCTTCTGTGGAACATTTTCATTTCCATTTCTGGATGGACTGTCCCTTTAATTACATTTTCTTGCACTTACACAAATCTTTCTGTATTTTTAGATTTTCATTAACAGGTTATTTAATGTTCATGCAGCTGTTTCCTCACTGGGACTTTGGCTGCTTTCCACAAGGTGTGTTATTTTAGGTTTCACTCTTGTTTGGGAACATTTGGTCCCCAGAATACAAAAGCTGACCTACACACACATACAGCGTGCAGCAGTGTTTCGTCCTCATATCACTCGGCTCTCTGTACCTGAGAATCCCTTCGGACTCGTTCTGACATCTCAACATGGAGACCCGTTCACACAGACCCTCTCCGGCCCAGACGCTGAACAATCTGGCAACCTGTCCGCGAGGCTCTGTGAGGGTGTAATTAAGAGACGAGTGAAGACGGATCCCAAGCCCCCTGAGCACAGAGAGTGTCTTTACTCTCTACCATCAAACACCAACACATGCTCCCCTTAAACCAAACCAGCGTAAAGCCTGAGGGTGTTTACAATCTGTCCAAAAAGAATTAATTCAGCCACAAATTTAAATAAAGACGTGTCACAGCAGGTTTATCATTTTCCATGCTCATTCAAATCCCAACAATGGCTTTTAAATGTTACAGCTGAAGACTTCCAGTTAGTTTGGTATTCTCCATGCACAAAAATCTACTTGGTTTGAAAGTGAAAGATTTGGTAATTTTTTTGTCATCCCAGTCTCCATCCACATTTATTAATCTATAAAAGAGCAGCGTTAACATTCTCTATCCTTGACAAAAATGCGGACGCGGCCATTTACAGTTTGAATGTGCAAGACTTCCACTCATTATGCTGCTCAATAAAGCAAACTGGTGTTTCTTATCATAATATTTTAATGTATTGTCTTAATCATAAGCACACTGGATTGCAGCACAACTAGTTTTAAAGTTAACTACCTATACCTATAGTGGCTAATGATTTAGATCTAGAAAATGGCGTAGCCTACTTTGGCAGAATAAGGTGGTGGATAACATCCTTTGTGTTGCACAGAGGAAAGTAAGTCTTATGGGTTTGGAATAACATGAAGGAGAGTGAAATTAGGCCATAATTTTCATTTTTGGCTTAAGTATTCCATTAAGGTTTCCTCATCTTTTACAGTCTAGTGTTTTATTTCTTCCTGATCTCATTCTCTCTCCATAACTGGGAAGCCATCAGTGACCTACATACACCCCGGGCATCAATACTGCATGTAGAAGAGTGTATCTCACACACACACACACACACACAAAGAGTTCTGTGGTTTTATATGGATCCAGCCCAGAGGAACAGTTTATTGCACTTTTAGCTCATGAGACTTAATTAAGTTTCATCAACTTTGACTCTTAAAATCCTTCAGGAGGAAAAAACGGGCACATTTACGTCCGCAGCTGTCATTAAGTTATGTGTAAAGAGCTATAGAATAAATATGGAGCAGCTCAGATCACTTGGAGAATGTCATTAAATGCTTAATATGCAATCAAATATGGAAATCAGGATAAACATCTGAGAATCAGACTCCTCATTTGGTCTTCCTATGCTCCCCATTTAATCTCTAATGCAGTCCAGGAGAGCCGGTTGAGATATTAAAGCTCTCATTCTGATTTTCCCTCCTGTAAGAGATTGAAGTGTGCATTTTCATCTAGAAACTAATCACATACTCGTCTTTCCCAGCTCCTCCCTTCCACTCGTTCTGTGTAAAAGAGACGCGGTCGCACTCAATCTTCAATCCATGCATGCTGGAGATCTCCAATTAGTTTCTTTAATGACTATTGAACACCAACATCAAGTAAATTACCGGCGAGGCATTTCTAATCTGTGCCCGAGGGCAATCCCAGCCTCTGTCCAACACGAATGAACAATGGTAAAGGTGTGCTAGAGTTCAGAGCCACGCAGAACAACCAGAACATTACAGCATTCACGGCTTTAAACGAGTGTGGAGACTCTCCATAGCAAAGAAATGAAGAAATGTGAGCAACCTTTACAAGACATGGCATGATGTTATATAGAGGCTAATTAGCTGTGGTTCAGTGTGAGACAGAAAAAAAGCAATCACTGGTTTTTGTTCATGTTCTTAAGACATTTCGCGTAATCATTTAAACCGAAGTTACATTTCGGAAAGTTTCACATATAGTTCAGACATGGGTTTGTTGATTTGCTGACAATCGCCTCTGATTATGAGTGTGATTCTGCCGCAGATAAACACGTGCTCATCATGATGTTTGTTTGCGATTCACCAATAAAACTGAACTGTTGTTTCGAACTTTTTAATGACTGGACATTAAGAAAACATTAGCGAAAGAGTTGCGAAACTTACTCCCGCACAATATCTTAAAATAACACTCAACAAGCACCAAATGCGAGTAAAAATGGACTTTGGTGAGCAAATAAAATGGAGTTACTGGACGGATGAAAAATTTACCGTCAGCAGTAAAGCAGCAAACCAAGCGTTTTTCTTTTTCATTGCCATAACTACAGAGCACCATGTGCTGACACATTTGCGGCGCCAAAACAGAAATATAAGCAAGTAAATTGGGATGAGACTGGATATTTTTGTGACTGAGAAACTCACTAGTGACTGCGGGAGACATGATGACCTGTGCTGTTTGTTGCAAATATGCAAGCTCAATAAAAACAAAATCATTTCTTTGTCTGAAACAATATATTCCTAAAATATTACACTGATTTATTGTAACGCAACAAAATGTAAAACATTGGGGATGTTAAGATTTGAGTTTAAAGTCTATTATGCTTAAAAAGGCTGCATTTATTTGACAAAAAATACTGTGATATTGTGACATATTATTATAATTCAAAATAACTGTTTTCTGTTTGAATATAGAGTAAAAGGAAATGTATTTCTGTGATGCAAAGCTGAATTTTCAGCATCATTACTCTTCAGTGTCACATGATCTTTCAGAAATCATTTTAATATACTGATTTGCTGCTCAAGAAACATTTTTATTATTATTAATAGTGAAAACAGTTCCGCTTATATTTTTAGAAATTATATTACATTATAAATGTCAATTGAATGCATTAATAAATAATTCAAAGTAGGCTTCACATGTGGTTTCCATTTGGAAAGGAAGAAAGAAAGGAAACTGAAAAGATAATGAATATGGAATGGAGGAAACTGGTGGAAAGAGTAACGGTGAAAGATGGGGAGGAAAAATTGGGAGATGGGAACAGCTAAAAATAGAGCGAGAAAAAAGGAACAGAGTGCGGTGAATGTAGGCCAAAGATTGACAAGTGGAAACGAGAAAGACAAAGAAGATTCCATATTCCAGAATATAAATCCAGATTCTAGATCTCATCCTAAACTCACGATAACATTGCTTTGGCATTTTCACCTGACGCAATAGGCTTGTAGTGTTGAGAAACACAGATGCATCATTTCTCACCGATGTCTCGGCCTGCATCCGTCGAGTTTGACGAGAGAAAGTTGGGCAAAAAATAGATATGGAACATTCTGGATCATTACGAATATGCATGAGGGCCACATGACATCAGGACGTGGGTGTCGGCATACAGCCGTCAGTGACTGGCCCTTTTTCATCCATAAATAACGGATCTCTCTGACTGCGTGTGTGTACATCTGAGTGTTTTCCCAGCACTGTCAAGGTTCACATTACAGGGATCCTGACAAGGTGAACGGCCTCATTAAGATCTCGTCAGATGTGTTAAACTCCCCCAAGCCTCTTCTAATCAGCAAGGTCGAGTGCACTACGCTTAGACTGTTTAATGCCTGCTAATGATTGACAGCTCTGGAGGCCAATCATGAGCAGGAACATCAACATGAAGCGCACGAGCTCCAGCGGTGTATGCTGTAATATTTATCATCTGCTAAATCATAAATACAACTAGATTCTGGTGGAAATGTGGGTGGTGTTTGTCAACGCGAAAACTTGCCGCCACAGTGAGTGTTGTGGATGAGTCAAAAGAGTGGGCCTCAAACTTCCTGTGACATCCTGGGGAAAATCTGAAGAAAAGTCTTTTACGAGAAATTCTAGGAAGGTTCATAAAAGAGCAAAATGTTCTATAATATTTCTTATTTAATGAATAAAAAGACTTCAGGCTTTATCTGTGATGATTTAAGACAAGTTTGGCGTTAACTAAGAATTCTAATTCCAATCTTAAGGAAAAGAATTCATCAGTGTATGAATGAGATCGTATGAATTCACCATAACAGAAAAAAAGCTGTCATTCATGTCTGTAGCAGGATTAGTTATGCACCAAAGTTTAGGATTGGTGGTTTGTTCAAATAACTAACCGTAGATGAGCGATAGCAAAGGTGATGCTTGCGCTGGGAGTCAGGAGGAGCCTGTAGGAAACCATTCCAATGATCAACACTCTCTGACAGGCTGAGAATCCCTAAAGCTCAGCATAAATCTTTCCGAAGTTCAAAGCAAACCAACTTTTAGTTGAGTTATTATCCACACCTCCGTGTTTCACTGGTTTTGACAAGAATATCAGGTCTCGTAAAGAAGCGTAAATGTCAGAGCGCTGCCCGTCTGTCGGCCGGAGGACACTTAATCACACGGTAAGGCTGAGAATTACACAAGAATGGATTGAGCCACCAAATCACACATCATCTCCACACCTGCCTTTCCTGTTGCATGATGGGTAGCAATACATATCCCCACCACTTTATCCCATAGCTGATTTTGTGATACCCAGTGCTGGGAAACTACTTTAAAACTGTAGTTTGTATGTATGTAGCCAAGAATGGTGTCCCATACTCTGAACTAATGGGCCTAATGGATTGTATATAACTGAACTGAAAACAATGTTGAACAGCAGGGTTTAACGTGAAAAGACACAAAGACACTTCTGTGTAGAATCAGCAAATTATTTCTTTTTGAACTGGTTAGTTTACATATAGTCTAAACATCCGATCCAATATAACAAATATAAAAGAACTTTCCAGTAATACAAATGCCATAGAGAGGACTTTTTGGAAGATGCAATGAATTATTTATAGAATTTTTTTTTTAAAGAAATGTATATTAATAATTCATTATTAAAGGTGTGTGCAAAAATGCTATTTTGGGAGAAGGGATTACGTTTATTATTTAAAAAAATGACTAACTAGCTTTAATATTATTGATTAGTATTAGTATTTTTGATTAATAATTAATAATAGTTTATTGAAAAATTAAACTGTGTGCTATGAAAATCAGAGGACATTTTAGAAGGAATTTAAATAATATAATATTAGTAATTCATATTTACAATTAGTTATCATCAGAATTAGTAATTAGAAAACTAATATTAATAATGAATCATTAGAATTAATCATTCGCTTTAATAATTATGATTGATTAATAATAATTATTAATGCAGTGTGCTACGAACGCCAGTCATGTGACATTTAAATATAAAAAAATTATAATCAAAATAATCAGTATCAATTAAATTTGTTCATAATTGATAATTAGTGATTATTATTTTAGTAAAAAAGCATTTTTTAAGAAAAATAATTATTATTATATTAATTGCTAATTAGCAGTGTGCTGATTTTAGTAGTGAGATGTTTTAGAATGCATTTAATTATTCAAGGTTAAATAATATAAAAAATTATAATTAATAATTAGATTAAATAATTAATAATAGTTGTTAAATGTGTTGTTGCTGTACATTAAAAACATTTGCTATTATTAAAACAGTCAAGCTACTGAAAAATGTAAAGTCAGTAGCATTGCAGCGTTTATCTGGTTTTTCCTCAAACCCAGTCAGTCTGGTCTGAACTCTGCACAGCCTTCTGGATCTAATCAGGCCTGGCCTTTGTTTGTTATACAGATTTTGCCCTGTGTGTGGATGTTTGTATATTGACCTCCATATTGATCTGTTAATTGTGAGTGATAAGCTCTGGGATAAGTGTGTGTGTGTGTGTGTGTATGTGTGCGTTCTTGTTTTTGTGACATATCAGGACACAACTTTGTATAATGACATGGATATGACACAGGTATTACAAGGAGAGGGTGACTTATGAGGACATAACCCATGTTCGAATTTTTCAAAACGCTTATAAATCATACAGAATTAGTTTTTTTGAGAAAGTAAAAATGCACAAAGTTTCCTGTGAGGGTTAGGGTTAGGGGTAGGGTTGGTGAAGGGCGATAGAATATACAGTTTGTACAGTATAAAAACCATTACGCCTATGGGATGTCCCCATTTTTCACAAAAACAAACATGTGTGTGTCTGTGTGTGTGTGCGCGCGCTAGATGAGTGCTGAGATTAGCTTTAATAGGCAGGACTGATCTTCTCTAAAAGGTCAGGACTCAAAACACTGCTCACACTTGATGCAATTAATCACTTTTTCCGTTCTCTTCCACGAGTGAGGGAACATTTGTCCTCTCACACAATGATTCTTCTGTTCCTCATTCTGTCCAGTTCTTCCGAAACCGATTTTTTTCCCCTGTTGCGGCCCATTTAAAATGCAGATGTTAACACTAACTAGGTCACCCCATCTCATGATGTCTGTCAAACCATAATTAGAGATATTTTTAAATCTGAGGAAGTAAATTAAGCCCCTGACAGACAGCGCTGAATCCGTAATGGATCTCTATAGGGAAATGCTTCTCACTTGTACAGAAACGTTTGATCTCTAGCACTGATGTAACCACATCAGAATAGAGAGGGACCAAATATAATCATTTAAAGTGATAGATCACTCAATCATCATTTATTCATCCTCATGTCATTCCAAACCAGTATGACTTTCATTCCTCTTTGGAACACACAATAAAAAAAGGAATATGTTGAAATCAGTTTTGTTCATTCATAAAATGAAAGTCAGTGGAATCCAGTATTGTTTTGGACTTTCACTGACTTTCGCTGCTTGGACAAAAACAGCTGAAGCTTTCTTTAAAATGCCCTCTTTCGTGTTCCACAGAAGAAGGAAGTCAGTACGGATTTGGAGCATTTCTAAATGCATATCGGTTCTTGCATCATCCCTGATCTCTAGATGAACACCTCTGCTTTTCCCTCAATGCCTCAGACTCACAGACCTCTCAGATTATATTATTCTGTATTTTCAACCAGATTCATGCCAAAAAATAATAAATAAATAAAAATCCTATTGATCCCAATGATTTCTGAAGGATCGTGTGATACTGAAGTAATGATGCTGAAAATTCACCTTTCATCACAGGAATAAATTGCATTTTAAAATATACTGAGATAGAAAAAGTTATTTGAAACTGAAATAATATTTTACAATATTACTGTTGAACTGATTTTTTTGATCAAATAAATGGAGCCTTGGTGGGGAGAAGGGATTTTAAAAAACTTTTTAAAAAATTATCTTCCCAACCCTTTTAAATGGTAGCACAAATATCAGAAATATTAAGATCATGTTTAAAATCTATAGACTAGAAGCAGGTCATATGTCAGTTATTAGGGTAAAACTGACTTTGGGGCCCAAAAGTACACATTTTTGTGCAAGGAAGCTCACAATAAACAACACTGACTGTCATGTCAACAGCTAAATCTACGGTGGCAGCCCTTGTGAACTCTAATGCAGAGGCATCCTATAAAAATCATGCACAATTAGACAAGCTTGCCTATGAAAACAGCAAACACCATGTAAGCTCAAGATTTTGAAGCAGATTTCCTCTCTTTTTGCCTCTGGCTAAACAGAAAATTAATGTTCAGACCTCTTTGAGAAGCAGCAGAGTGACACAGTTTGTGGGTGGCTATGTTTGTCTTTATCTGTGCGACCAATTCAGGATGGCATCAAAACACCCAAGTTACATAATGTCTGGCGGCTACAGTCCAAGCAAATCACAGAGAGTCTGAATAAGAATGAGAGAGAGGAGCAGAAAGCCTATAAACACTATGTGAAACAGAGCATGTAACATACATGCATGCATGCACACACACACACACACTCAACTTAACAATGTTATATAAAGCATTCACTGCCATACATAGACATGTGAGCGAAGATAGAGCAAGCATTGGTGCCGCCTTTATGTCATTTCATTAAAGCATCCTATATGCAGTTTCTCAGCTTGATCAATGCTCAGGACACGGCGTGCAAAAACACACACGCATAAAGATATTTTACGAGTGCTAATGTTCATAAACCAGCCGGCTGAGATGAAACCAATTAGGCTGTGCTCCCATGAGAAACATTCCCAGTGTGGAGATCGCCACATACACGCGGAGAGTCATAGAGTATAAATTTAAAAGCACCCAGACAAGTTCTGTTCCCTGTATCAGGACAGAATAAACTGCAGCGAAGCAGAAGGATCTGAGGTTTTCTGTATACGGAGTTCATATTGACATTTCTGCAGGGAAAAATCAGTTTTATTAAATCTTTCACAGAGAGAGATCATTACAGATTTTCTGTAGCAT
This sequence comes from Carassius gibelio, assembly GCF_023724105.1. Classification (NCBI taxonomy): domain Eukaryota; kingdom Metazoa; phylum Chordata; class Actinopteri; order Cypriniformes; family Cyprinidae; genus Carassius; species Carassius gibelio. The sequence goes on along the minus strand of NC_068416.1, from coordinate 24,260,303 downwards.
GGTGAGACATCAGTAAAATAGTAAAAGCATCTTGGTTAGTCCCATTTATACGATAAAAAGTGCTCCAAAGTCATGCTTTCCAGAATTATAACTGCTGTAAATGTTAAATGGCGTGAATAAAACTGCACAAGGGTGTTTTAATAAATAAGGTAATGATGTCTAGTCAAACCCAACCCTTCTGTGACATGAGGTTGCATTCACACTCCATGAATTGCTGATGAATTTCAGCTGGCCTTTAAAAGCAGAAACCAGATCCCTGTGCACCTCCGTGCAAATATAAAAGTGATTAAAGGCATAGTTCATCCAAAAATGAAAATTGCTGAACATTTACTCACCCTCAGGCCATCCAAGATGTAGCTTGTGTCTTCGTCAGAACAGATTTGGAGAAATTAATTATTTCTTCACTTGCTCCCCATTGGTTCATCTGCAGTGAATGGGTGCCGTCAGAACGAAAGTCCAAACAGCTGATAAAAACATCACAATAATCCATAAGTAATTCACATCACTCAGTCCATCAATTATCATCTTGTAAAAAGAAGTGAAAAGCTGTGTGTTTGTGAGAAAGAAATACACGTTTTTTTATAAATCAGATTGCTTTTCCAAGTTAAAAAGTCAACTTGTCTGAATCGGGAGAGAAATATGCACAGATTAAGCACCGTTAACATGCAAAAAAAATAAAAAAATAAAAATAAAAAACATTTTGGTGGATTTTTATGTGAGTGGACAACAGGGGATGGGGTTTTTTCACTGGAAGAAGCATTATAATTAATTATGGCCAGAAGTGATGGCTTAAAAACATGCAACTTTTTATTTTACAGGACAATAACTGATGGACTGGAGTGATGTGGATTACTTGTGGATTATTGTGATGTTTTTATCAGCTGTTTGGACTCTCGTTCTGACGGCACCCATTCACTGCAGAGGATCCACTGGTGAACAAATGATGCATGGCTTAATTTCTCCAAATCTGAAGAAGACTAAAACTCATCTAGATTTTGGATGTCCTGAGGGCGAGGACATTTTCAGCAAATCGTTTTTAGGAGAACCAATTCTTTAAACCTTCACACTGAATCACTGATAATTCATGTGAAAGGTCTATAAACCGCACTGGATATATTTGACCAGAGTTTATTAATGCAATATAAGGACAGTGATTTCCTTGGCTCCTAGTCTCAGTCTGGAAAGGCTCATCTTATGGTCAGAGGGATATCATAAAACATTTCTGTGGACAAACTAATCATCATATTGATGTTCAGCATAAAATCTTTAATGTAGCATACAAACCAGAGATCCATGAGCAGAATTGTATATTGTTTCTGTAAAATAATAATTGGTACTTATTACTTTTGGACAGTCTTTATACAGTATGTGTGTGTGTGTGTGTGTGTGTGTGTGTTTATATATATATATATATATATATATATATATATATATATATATATATATATATATATATATATATATGCGTGTGATAGGGATAAATGGCTTTGATATATTTAATAAGGGTCTCCTTATAATAAGGGTAGCTCTTATAATACTCCATAACACAGTATGATATCTGCTATTGCATATTGCTTTCCCGATCTGGGCTCAGATCTACTACACAGATCTTATCCTGAAGACAGCAGACATAAAGAGAAACTCATAACAGAGACACTTTTAATATATATCCCACTGTATGACTTCACAAACAAAACTGCAAACTGGACTAGTACTCAGAAACTTTTACAAGTTTGCATTTTCATTAATTCATTCAAAAATGATTTGTATTAGCCATTTTTGTTTTTTTCATTTTATACATTATGCTTCTGATGACTAAACTGCATTATAATATGACTTCAGGATACACCACAGGAGATCATACAGTAGCTCCAAGTCTTCTACAGTTAACAAGGCCATTATTTCTCATGCGACGTTCAATGTAGCCATCTGACTTCTCACCCTAAAGTTATGGATACATTGAGAATCAATGAAATGATAATTTTCTCATTGCACAACCAGTATCAATAGACCAGGCAACCTGACGTGTTGCTCGGCAACAGAACCTGTTATAAATGTATTAATTAATCAAATAAATATACTGCCAACTGTTTGAATGGTGATGTCACCCAACATTTTGGCAAACCGGCTCAGACAAACAAAGCGGATAACCAGGCTTGTCTAATTGAAAACATTTTCTATTACAAAGTAGGAATTAAAACTTCCTTTGCAAACAGAGCCAATAGTTTTGTAATGCATCTCTAAGAAAGCATCCACTGAAGATTAATGAAAAAAGCTAAATTGCATATACAAAATAAGCTGCACTACATACATTTACATGTGATTGTGTTTTGTCATAACATAAACATATCAAAACATGCTTTACTTTCTGCAAATCGTTGTTGGTCACAAAGATTTATTTAATAAGACAGAGATGTTAGAAAAGCACCTGCTATGATTTTATTCATAAGCACTGGCACAAATTTCTAAACCAAACTGAATCATTAATGCTTCTACTGAATCGTAATATGTAGCCTTCTCATAATTATATTAAATCCTGTGCTGCTGATATGAATCATGTTAATATTTAATCATATTTTTAAACACCTTACTATATTATCTAGATGGTTGCTAGTCTGTATGTTTTAAGCACATTACTCGTCGATTCTGCAGTGAAATAAAGGCATATAAATTTGCCATAATAGCTTCCACACACCAATCAATAATGCACAGGACTGGAATAATGATGCTATTGATCATATAAATCTTGCAAACTGACCACAAACTTTCTACACACACAGAGAGAGTAGACCTAATATATATTTGGATACTTAAAATGTCTGAGTGTTATTGGAAAGATGATAAAAGATCAATTTAAGTGGCATCTTGACAAATGACGCAGCTTCTTTTCGGGAATTACTTAAATTTTCTTCATTTTTGCTCAATGACTTGTAACTTTAGTTTTAAGAGGAACAGTACAGAATATCTTACAATCTAAACTTCTTTGTGTTAAATGTTTTGCTTGAAAAGTGTTATGTGCTTACTTTCTTCAAGATAAATGACACTTAACCTTATGCAATTAAGTCAATATATAATTTACAGTAAGTGTGGCTTAAGTCACATTTAATAATCTCACAAAATTTTAGAGGTGATTATACAGTACATATGCCATGCTCACCTATAGGCTGCATTTATTTAATCAAAAATACAGTAAAACTGAATATTGTGAATTATTATTACAATTTATAACAACAAAAAGCACCATAAAACTCCCAAGTCTTATTTGGTCAAAATGATATTTCTTTCTTTTATGCCAAAAATCATTAGGATATTTAGTAAAGATCATTTTCCCTTAGAGATATTTTGTACATTTCCAACCGTAAACATATCAAAACTTTTGAGACAGCTTTAAAGGCTATTTTCTAAATATAAAAAAAAAAAACAATTTCCACCATCAGATTACAGATTTTAAAATAGTTGCATCTCGGCCAAATATTGTTCTATCCTGACAAGCTTATTAATTCGGCTTTCAGATGATGCATGATTCAAAACAACCCTTATGCTTTAGTGGTCAAGAGTCAGATTTTTGTGGAAACCGTGATACAGAATTACTAGATTTTCTTTATATACCATCTGACGCCGTATGCAGATAAGATGTCCTTACAAGTGTATTAAGACTGTTTTGACGCAGCAAGGCTCGACCAATTAGCTCAGTCGCGCTCTTCCTCTTCTTGCTCATCCCCGTTGAATTTCCCACGCGCGCCGTATGTCACATCCGGTTTCAGCACCTAGGACAGCTCGCGCTCGCGCTCAACAGTCTCTCCGCCTCACACAACCAGATACACACAAAGTTTTGGGCTAACCAGACCTCCCTGCGTGACGCTAGACATCCAGAGCCGCTCATTTAACGGGAACGGGAGTCGCAGGGACGCTCTGCGCGCGAGATGCCCAGAGACGGCTGCGCGAGACCGAGTGCTGTTTCTCTGTCATTCTGTTGCTGAGAAGAGAGAGAGAGAGAGAGAAAGAGAGACAGCGAGAGACCGGGGACAGAGGAGAGAGCACCGAAGAGCGGGTCTTAACGAGGCACCGGACCGGATCTGCATGCGAGAGCGAGACCGAGCGAGCGGAGGCGCGAGATGCAGCGCGTGAACAAGCTCTTGAGTCTCATCGTGCTGGTGCTGATGGGCACGGAACTCACGCAAGTAGGTCTATCGCCATCTTTACCTCCCACTCTCTCTTTCTCTCTCTCTCTCTCAAACACACACACACAGCGCGCGCGCGCGCACACACACACACACACACACACACACACACACACACACACACACATACACATCTAACACAGATCCGACTGCGGTGAATTAGCCGAATTAATGGGCAGAAGAGATTAACGAATGGGATTACAAACCCAGAGATATGAAGATTCAATGCTTATACTCAGTGACAGCTCACAGCAAACAATCAACGCACGACCAAGTTGCAGGAAAAGCGAGTTATTTACATATTTGCACCTCGTGTATTAGAGCAAACATTTATGTTACTGTGTATTCAGCCCTCGTGTACTGTTTAATCTGACTTTGCATTCTTTGTTTGGGGTCCCAGGGACTCCAATTCTGTAAGAGTAAAAATCATAACAGCTTTGTGAAAATCCTAACCATTTATTAAGTACACGTTAATATTACTACTTAAATGTATAATTACACTGTAGCAAGGACACCTTCAAATAAAGTGCAACCTAAGCTTTTTATATGTTCTTCTAATGGAATCAACCTCCGTCCAGCAGATATTATCCTAAAGACGACATGCACTTCACAGAAATGTGACCAAATGCTTCTGTTTGGGTCATTTTGAGCATTGAAAATATATATTTGCAGAGAAACACAAAACAGATCTAGCAGAAGTGTATTTTATGTTGCATTTCATTGCACGTATTCATGTTTCTGAGTCCTAAATTATGTTTTAAGTTTGTTATAACAAACTCACATGTATATTATATATCAAGCTGATATAAGTACGTTTTTAAGCTATTGAAGGCCTTGGGAGAACCCAAACAGAACTTGAGAAGTGCTAAGTAATATTAATGCACTTCAGGTTTTGTAGAGCTGTAATTGCACATTGCTATTATTAGCACTACTAATTACATGAAACAGAGTAATTTGAAAAAGTGCACATTAGGGCCTAATTATGATTATTTCACAAAAAGAGAGGGAAAGAAAATTGAAATTTCTCAAATTGGGGCTGGCAAGTCACCACCTGTCATAATGGTTTCTATATACCTTGAGACATATGACATATTTAATTATGCATGAATGAAAATATGATACAGATGTATAGTGTTTAATGGGTTAAACTGTACCTCTATGTTTATTTTAATTGTTCAGCCAATGCAAAACTCAAGTGACACACACACACACACACACACAAACACTGTGATAAATAAACATGCCAAAACAATAAAACCTATAAATGCCCCTTACTTTCATTCATGTCATATTAAATATGGCATCTCCCCCAAAGGTTTACGTCCCTGGTGAAATGGACAGTAATATGGTAAAGTGTTACAAAAAGAAACTAGAGCTCTGCACTAGAGAATTGAAGAGCATTTGGCTGCTCTTACTAACATTACCCAGAGCGCAGTGTTCTTGGCTCCTACATATGCAAACAGGGCTCTTCACGCTTCAGTTATTCCTTTAACCAGCATCTCACTGTAGCATGTATTTTCATATTGATCAGAAAGGATGAGCATGTGAACCATACAGCCTGTGTAAATGTTGCATTAGGCTCGCTGCGGGGCAGCATGCTTACTCGGCGTGTGCGCGCAAGTAAATCTCAAACTGACTCTGCCAAACCCATCAATTACCGCCACGTGGCTCTGTTCATCTTCTCATCTCTGAGATTTACAGCCCATTGAATCGCTGACAATTTGGCATTTTCCTCAGCTTTAGCCAGTTTGAGAAGAAGACCTCGCAACATATACACAAACACATCAAATGTATTCAAGTATTGGATGAAAGACATGTCATATACAATCATTTCATATCCAAAATCACAACTGTCCCATAAATACACAAGAACAAAAACAGCAAAACGCCATTCTGTGATAAGGCTCAGTGTTAAATTAAACACATGAAGTACCTTAGGAGCACAGGTGTGAGCAAACACAACAAAGTCATATGCTCGTCTCTCACAAATGCAGTGATCTAGTTTCAAACTCAGGAAATTGTCATTGTTTGGTAATTGTGCTGTGGAAACTGAGTTGGCCTTCAATTTGTGTGTTTAGGAGGAGCTGAGATGAGTCACACAGCCCATTTTCTGTTCTGAGCATGGCCTACATGCTTTATTACTGGATTCAACACTACATGTTTAGAAACCTAAGAGTTTTATGGATTAATGTCGAAGGAGAGTCTTCTTGAGTTCCTCAAAGAGCTTTTTATCTTTTAGCTCTTTAGAAAACCAGTCTTGTAGTGGTGCTTTAATGGATCAAGAACCAAAGCACTTACCTCAAATATGTATGATGTGACTTCAATATCTTCCAAAGAACACTCTTAAAAATAAAGGTTCTTTATTGGCATCTACGGTTCCTTGAAGAACCTTCAGAAAGAAAATGTTTCTGACAACAGAACTGTTCACTGAAAGATCAATTGGGGGGAAAAAATGGTTCTTCTTAAAAATAAAGGTTCTTTATTGCCATTGATTGTTCAATGAATAACATTTTACTTCCATGGAACCTTTCCATTGCAAAAAAAAAAAAAAAAACACCTTTCATTAAAATGTCCTTCATAGCTAAAAAAAGAAAAAAAAAGAAGGTTATTTTAAGAACTGATTACTGAAAGGTTCTTTGGGGAACCAAAAAATGGTTCTTCTGTGGCATCACAACAAAAAGAAAACCCGTTTGGAACCTTTTTTTTAAGAACTCAAGAAAACTACACATAAAATCACATTGATGGTTCCATGAAGAACCTTAAACATCCATGGAACCTTTACAGTCCACAAAGGGTTCACAACAGGGGAAAAATGTTCTCTAGATTTTTAAAACGCTCCTCACACTAAGAAAAAAAAGGTTATTTTAAGAACTGATCACTGAAAAGTTATTTGGGGAACCAAAGATGGTTCTTCTATGGTATCACTGCAAAATCACGCCTTTGGAATTTTTATTTTTAAGAGTGTATCAATTGTTTTTTTCTTATCAAGTTGAGAAAAAAAATATATTAAAATTCTTTATTTTAAAGAGTGTACAGACCACATCTCAACACCACCTTCAAAAAAACAACATTCATTACCCTAAATGCAAACAAATACAGTACATGTACCATGGTTCCGAAAACACTACTTACTGAACACCATCCACAAACATCTCCTAAAATGTAAATACTCATCACAGAACACCCCTAAACACACACAAAGCACTGCTTAAAACTGCTTACAGCAGCTGAACCTAAACTCAAAAGCTCAATAAGTACACCTACACAACCCACAAAACATCTCCTTAATGGAAATAGCACTCACTGAACACCACTAAGAAAAAAAAGCCCATAACACCACCCACAGAACAGCTGATGGATCTCATACTACAGATTCCCATCATTTCACCCACTCATTATCAACTAGTTTCCAACCTGAACCCGTTTGACAGAATAAGGTCTAAACTGATCTCATTTGAAAATCAGTAACATTATTTAGGTCAGAATGCAAGCTGGAACAAAATATTTCCCCTGACCAAGTTATGCACCAACCATTGATTGGATTCAAATTGATCCATGCAGCAGTTTTTCTAAAGGGCTTAATAGACCTAAAATGATTTGAGTTTGTTTTACAGGAACTTTCAGATAGATAGTGAGGATAGAGATGAGAATCTGATCTTCCTAGTCAGGAGCATCATGCACCACTTAAAGTCCTAGGAAGACGTAAGACCAAAGAATTTCTAATAAATGTCTAATAAATGAGTAGCTCTTTATTTGTATATTAGATATGTCTCACCCAAATGTCCTGTTTTCAATAGAAAAATCACAACTAAACTTGACAGCCAGGGATCATCATGAATTTTTCTGTAGTGAAAATGGTCTTGTGACATGAAGCCATAATGACAGAATGTACTTTTCAGAATGACATAAGTGCAACATTATTTTTTAAACTTCTAGTAATATTTATTTGTATTTGCATTTATATATATATATATATATATATATATATATATATATATATATATATATATATATATATATATATATATATATATATAATTTTAATACATAATTAAAAAATAGTTTAATTGGAATTCATTTAAAATAATCTTTTGTATAACACTTAGCTAATAATTCTGACAGGGCACATGCACATTTAGTTTCATGGCATGATGCTTCTGTTCCCAGCGGTGCTTATGCTGTCTTTTCAATTTGTGTTAATGTCCTAATCGTATTTCAGTATGTAGCCCAAGTCCAAATGTAGAATCCATTCAAACTTCCATTAACGAGAGAGAGAGAGAGAGAGAGAGAGAGAGAATGGGGATAATGTCTCCTTCTTCACCAGCTATAGAATGAATGAGATTAGTTTTTGATTACCACGGTACAGATACACATCTTCTATGGTCTTATCACCTTCATGGAGATAAAGGTCATCACTACGCTCTCATAAAAGAGAATAATCTAGCCTGTGGATGAGAAGAATTATCATATTAGTAATGGCTCTGCCTTTAATCGATTGTGTCTGGTTTTGACTATGAAAGGGAGATAAAAGGAAAGTGTGTGTCTGCGTTTAAAAGGAAACACAAGCTGTTGTTTATATGATGGCATTTCACCAGCAGTGACACTCATTGTTTCTCTCTAGTAACCCAGAAATCACATGCACACACGTTTTTTTGAAATCACCAATCGATAGCAAGACCGATCTATCATCAGCATGCTCTAAATCTTTATATTTGTGTTGTCCATCATATCATTTTGTAGCATCTGAACTGTGAAAGGGCAAGTGTGTGTGTTTACTGCTTTGTAAAGAAAGAGACAGACAGCAGGAGGATACAGAGACACACTGACGGTCCCTTCTGTGTTAAGGGCAATGAATGAAACGAAAAGGTGTGTTGTTACTTTTTAATAATCAGAAATAATTAAGGATATTATAGAGACTATAGGGCAGGCTGTTTTAATCTTTGCCACTAAGAAACTACCTTAATCCAGAAACCTTAGCGAGGGAGAAAATATTAGCAAAAATATATTAAAAATAAAGATTAGCAAACATCAATACATTTAATACATCAGTAAACAGCCTAAACAGCAAAGCAGCCAAAAGACAATATACGAACAACCATTCAGAACAGCCAAGAAACTGCATAGCAAAATATTAACAATAACTAAAGTACACTTAGCAACCAAATTTTTACAAATTACACTCATAACATCTATTCAGACCACCCTAGCAACACTATCATTCACTAAGATTACTTTAGGAGCCTAGCAACATTCCGGGAACTACCCAAAACACCCTAGCAATCAAATTGCTACACACAAACAACTATTTAAAACACCCTAGCAGCTGCGAAGCAACACACAATCACTAAAAACATTTTTAGCAGCATAGCAATGCCCTGGCAACCACCCAAAACACCCTAGTAAACAAATACCACTAATAACCACAAATAACACTAGAGCAACACAAACATCACAAAGTATGCTTTAGAATCATATCAACAGCCCTGGTTACCAATTAGAACATCTTAGCAAATGTACACTTAAATAGCATAGCAACAACCCATAACACCCTAGCAATCCAACTGCAACACACAAACATATTTTCAAACCACTCTAGCAATTGCAAAAAATAAATAAAATAAATAAAAATACAAATTACTAAGCATACTTTAATAGGATAGCAACACCCAGGCAAACACCAAAAACACATTATCAACCATCTGCAACACACAAACAACTATTCAAAACACCTTAAAGCAACATAAGCAACATAAAATCACTAAACACACTTTAGTAGCATTATACCACCCTGGCAACCACCCAAAACACCCTTGAAACTGGCCTGTGAAATTTCCACAGCCGAGCACGACTCATTTTCTTCAAGGAAATGTAAAATCTACCATCTGTTCACACACGAACACACATCGCTCTCCTTCCCCTTACCAAGATATAAAACAGTATTTCCCCAATCACAAAATAAACCTCTATGTTCTGAAGTTTCTGAAGCAGATATTCTGTAAACTAGCAGTGAAAACAGCAGGAGGAACAGACTGCTTGGAGAGGCAGAGGAGGAGGTGCAGGGGTAGGGGAGAGTAAGTGTTCAAACAGCAGGGCTCCGTTCCAAACACCTCTGCAGTATCACGGGCACCACCACGCAGACCATTTCAAGTTGTGCAGGAGAAAACTTTGAGCTTTACTTCTTCCTCCTCTTCCTATCCACACTGCAGAACCATTGGGGAGGTCTTCAGCACAGACGATTGATAAATCACTCATATCGCATTGGACTGTTTTTTTACGCTCAGCCTCAAGCTGAAGGCTTTACAGACCATTACAGATGAGTTACTGCTGCCACAGTCTCCTTCTGTCCACCAGCTCAGATGGTTTCTGCTGGTTCATTCTGAGCCAATCATCATCCAGCACTCCTGATCTCCAGGATATTATCGTTTTGCTGGGGGCTGCAGAAATCGCACAGCCTACACATGAATTATTAAAAGATGATAAAAAGCAGAAAGAACAGTGTTAAAGGGAATCCCAGCTCAAGATTACGGTTTTGCTGCTCTCACATTGATGACAGTAAAATTGATCGCTGTTGCAGCTATAAAAAATGTATATTAGATGTTTACTGCATATCTTGTTTTAGAATTAATAGCAATATTGACCAATACGGACCAATACTTTTGTAAAACTAAAGCTGTTCACCTACAAATAAAAAAAAAAGATGTATTTGCCCTCATGTAGTTTGTTGGACACAAAAGCAGAAAGTGAATGTCAACGCATGCTGTCAAGTTAAAAAATGACCAAAAATAAATAAATAAAAAACATACCAGTACCAGAAAATAAAAAAATAATTTTTTTTTTTTGAGTTTATATGTCACAGTTCTGACTCTATAACATTCAACTGCAAGTTATTAACTCATAATTGTATGAATAGAATCATTTTCTCTCAGTATTGGACTTTTTATCACACAATTGCAAGTTTACATTTCACAATTTTCTCAGAATTGCATGATATGAACTTACTATTCTGACTTTTTTTCTCAGAATTATGAGATTGAACTCACAATTGTGTGTTATATAGTAAGAATTGCAGGATATAAACTTGTAACTGCAAGCGCAAAACTCAGAATTGTGGGATAAAAACTTGCAGTTGCGATAAATAAAGTAAGATCTGCAAAATATAAAGTAGAATATAAGTTATGAGACCCAATAATGAGAATAAAAGATTGTTTTTATGTCTAATAATTGTGTATCAGAGTCAAAATAGCTAGATATAAACTCATAGTTCTGAGAAAATGAGTCAGAATGGCTAGATAATGTGCAAATGACTTTTTTTTATTTACCTTAATTTCTCTCCAACTCCATATGACTGACTTTCTCCTTTTGAACACAAAAGTAAATGTTTAGCAGAATATTCATGCTGCTCATTTCCAATGAAAATAAATGTTAGCAGATGCTGTCGAGGTTCCAAAATGACAGAGTAACAACATGATGACAGTGTTTAACAATCCCTTTAAGGTTTAGCTTTAACCTCATTGGATGAGGTTGTATGTTGATTAGTTTTTTTCATTTTCAATTAGTTGTCTTAACTCCATGAAACAACTCATATAGAAAACTTTTCATTTTTATTCTAGTGTTAATGTGTATAGAGAAATAGCGGATAAACTCAGTGAAGTCCCTGGTGTTGCATAAATTAATCAGAATAGACATTTGGCATTAAGTTTAATTGTTTGATTCATTAGCCAAAAACTTTTATTGAAAAGTATTATTTAGCACAGCTTTTTAATTAATAGATCGTCAGCTTTTTATCAAAAGCCAGAAAGTAATCTAGGTTTGAAAGAAGAATTTAATTAACACAGTCGAGTTCAGAGAGTTTAGAGAGAACTAACGAGACCAAATGTTACATCAAAAATCAAAAAGAACGTCCCAAGGCCACTAATTTGTAAATAAGTGTCTATTTGCCGGTTACAAGTCTGAGGACGTGACACAAGGTCAGCCAAACACCGAGAGCGTTCTAAAAGTATGTACTGCACTATTTTCATGCAAAACACAGTCCTACCACGTGCACTGATATGCTACTCATTAATCTCTGAAATAAAAACAAGCCAGTGTGTTTCAAGTTGTATTGTTCATTGGCAAACATGCTGAGGGATCTCAAGGCCAAACAAATTCAAGCCCAGAGTGATTTGTGCTGAAGTAACCTTATTTCTATGGCTCTATCTTTCATTCACTCCGTCTCTCTTTTATGTCTCTCTCCATCTCCTCTCACATAAAAATGCGACCAAAGTGCAGGATGGTAACCATGTTCCCTATAGGGATGACATGTTCGAAAGATGTTTTATAGGATCAATTTGCCTAAAAATGAAAAAATTCATAATTTACTCACCCTCATGTTGGTCCAACCTCTGATTTCTTCCATCGAGCACCAAAGGAGACGTTTAGCAGAATGACAAAGCTGCTCATTTTCATTCAGTAAAAGTTAAACTGTGAAAATGAAGGAAATACATTAAAGGAATATACCACAATTGTGAATTTGCTGAAAAGGTACTCACCCTCAGGCAATCCACGATGTAAATAAGTTTGTGTCTTCAATAAATTAGGATAAATGTAGCATTGCATTACTTGCTCACCAGTGGATCCTCTGCAGTGAATGGGTGCCGTCAGAATGAGAATCCAAACAGCTGATAAAACAACAAGCCACAAGTAATCCACACCACTCAGTGAGCAAGTGATGTAATGCTAAAGAACTCCATATCTGTGCTCATGAAGAAACAAACTTATCTACAACTTGCCCTGAGGGTAAGTTCTTATTTTGGGTGAACTATTCCTTTACAAAAGTATACTTCAAGTCGTGCATTAAATTTCAAGTCACATCATAGCTCTGCGAGAAGAACAGTCTGAAATTTCAGTCTTAACATTTCAAACTTCACTGACAGCTGTGGTCACCATTCACTTGCACTGTAAGGAAAAGAACACCTTGGACATTCCGTTATAAATAACTATTTTTGTGTTCTTTGGGAAACCATACAGAAAAACATACAGATTTAAGGACAGGAGGATGAGTAAATGATGGCAGTTCTAGTCCTTTAATGCCAGTACAGAAAGATCGGATCATTGTGGATCCACAAGCAAACCAAAAAAGTGTGCATGGGTTTGTATGTAATAGACAGTGACAGGCCCGGAAAGAATATCTGCCCTAGATTCAGTGTTTTAGATGTTTTCTGTCTGATGTTTTATTAAAGTGAGGTTGGATATGCTGACAGAGACACAACTGGATGCCTGACACTCCCCGAATATCTCTCAGCCCGTTTCTCTCTCACTCAAAGGTCAGTCTACGTAAAGTGACACACCTATGACACCCCCCCCCCCCCCCCCCCCTGTTTACTTTGGAATTGTAAACTTTTATAGGGTTTTTGTCTGTTCTTTAAATTCAGCTTCTATTCTCTTTTAAGGGGGAACACACACTCGCTGCATATATACAGTGTGTATATATATATATATATATATATATATATATATATATATATATATATATATATATATAAACTTGATTTCCCTGTTCAGCAAAACTTTTCATATTTTAAACTCAAGTTTTAAAAAGGCAGGATACCATTATGACAACTTACGCCATTTAGTATGACAAAATGCAAGTGCAGGGGACAAAGTTAAACGTACAAACTGAACTGTATCTATTTTTCCCTGGGCAATAACAGTATAATTATTTAAAACTTTTATGTAGCCTGAACTTAGAGAAAAATTGTCCTGAGAAATATTCACTGGGAAGAAGTGTGACACGTAGTCCCGGTTTCCCCAGATTATTTATATTATATGGTTATTTTTGGGATCACGATTCATGCACCTCTAACCATGACGTGTTTTTCACCTCTTACTGTGTCACGACTACTCACTGACATGTCTAGGTCTGTGAATAATAGGTGTTAAACGAGTGATGCATGAGACTGCACTACTCGTTCTGTCATAGTGCCAGATAGAGGTCGGGTGTAATAGCATGACAGTACCGCCGATCACAGCACGGGGGCGCTCGAGTCATTCTAATGCTGACTGAATTAATGCACTTATGGCACTGAATGTGTAAGATGCATGCAGGGCGGGCCCTTTCCGGGACCCTCTTATATATATATAATCCATCTGCACATGTGCATATCAGATATTTACATATGTTTAAGGTTGCAATAAAGAGATTCCAAGCAAATATGCCACTTATGTTTCCATTTATTTCACAGGCGCTTCTCTTGACACATCTTGTGAGTTCTTTAATGGTAGCTACTATTTCTGGAAAAAAAAACACTGATTAAAAGTGACTTATGACAGGGTGCTTGTTAAAATAACACTTTAGCTGTGTGTATTTAAAGTCAAAACAACGTTTCAGTAACAACAAGTGACATTACAAGTCAGAAAACACCAAGTCGCGTTCGCCTGAAGCTGTAACCATAGCAACAGAATCCCGCTTGCGTTTTTTCTTTTTTTACATTCAGAATAGAACAGAAAACTATAGAACTGTCCTTTTAACCTCATTTTAGATTTTCAAATTACATTTTTAAACACACACACACACACAAAACCGCAAAAATGTTGTTTAAAACGTCTTCTTAAACGGTTACCCGTTTGGCACCAAAGAGAAAACTTTGCGCGAAAAGAACCTCAGGAGAATTTGCTGAAAAAAAAATAAAATAAAATAAAAATAATAATTAATATATATATATATATATATATATATATATATATATATATATATATATATATATATATATATACACTGACCGAAAATTTGGTGATGATCTCAACAGAGCAACAGCAGTAAAGGGCCCGCGGGAGAAATGGGCTCATTATTCAGTCGCATTGACCCGGACTGGGGCGTGACATTGGGATGCTCGGTTTACAACCGTTCCGGTCGCGTGGCTATGAAAATATCGGGCTATTAACGCGATCCGTTGCCAACTGCAAATCCCCGGTGGCGTGTCTCGTGAGCAGAGAGGCGCTTGACGCGTTCACGCGCTCCCTTATATAGGAACGTGTGGCGCCGCCTCCTTTCTCATCCACGGAGAGCAGTCGGTGTGTGCAGTTGTAATCTATCCTGAGTAATTCACTTGCGTGGGGAGGCGGACCAATAAGGGCGTGAACGCACACAAAAAAGGCACGGATAACGGAAAAGACACCAGACGAGAGCAGCGCGCGGAGACGAGGGTCACAGCCGCTCAGTTTTGATCACTTTAACAACATCGGACTCCATTCAGTCACTGGCAATCAAGATGAGCACAGTGAAACAGTCCGAACCGGGACCGTCAGAGGAGATGATGCGGATGATGGTGATGCACGAGGCGCTCACGGGCAGCGATGCTCGCCGTTACGGTTCCCCGGTGGCTTGTGTAGAATGAGAGTTTGGGTCAGTGCGCAGAGATGTCGGTGCCTTTGCTGAAGATCGGTGTGGTGCTCAGCACCATGGCAATGATCACCAACTGGATGTCCCAGACACTGCCATCACTAGTGGGGCTCAACACCACCAAACTGACCGCGGCGCAGGGCGGTTATCCTGACCGGAGTATAGGAGTAAGTCTCGGGTTATTTCCCCGCAAAATTCAAACGAAAAGTTCAGATATTAAGCCTTTAATATGTAAATTAATTTCCGCTGTTGCAGCATGCCACAACTCCCGTTTTCCACATTTAAAAGCGATTTTATATACAAATATTCGATCTTTTGCATTCTGTTCCATTAATTCTTTAAACATTTCCAATGCAGGACGGTGTGTACACGCCTCCTTGCAATTTCTCCGTTTAAAAAAGTGGCGTTCTCGGACCTGCTGATTGTGATGTCATGGAATTTCGAACGCTGAGCGCATTAATATTACAATTCACAATGTTTTCTCGTTCTGACTAGTTCTTTTTTATATCTAAAACACAATTGCTGCAATAAGGCAGTAGATATCCGGATCATTTTTTGTGTGATTTTATTTGAATGAGCATGAAAAGCCCACTGAAATAAACAAAGGCATGAAGCGTTTTAACACGACTTGAGTCCCTAAAGTTCTTTCGAACGCAAGAACGTGTTTTGAGCACATTTTAACTTATGTTAAAAAATGAAACAAATAAGCTACATCAGTAAACACACTGTAGATGTAACGCAGTTGTGTAGCTCTTTCGTGGTTCAGTCTTTTATCACTTTCAGGGAAAATGAATATAAACAAAAATCTGTGGGGTTTACAACGGGCCAGATTAAAAATGGAACATAACACGAAAGGCTGCAAAGCAGGCGGAATCAAAGTCTTGTGTAGTGTTGTAATGCTCCACTGGTGTGGAGACTGTGGAGATTTTGGATTCTCCAGACCTGCATCAGTGGATGTTCATCAGTCCTCCATCTGTCCCTCACTCTCATCAACTCCAGACAGACTGTGATTGGATCTGTAACTCAACAGTAGTTCAATAATGACACAGCTGAGCAGGACAGATCGCCTCTCTCAAACAGCTGTCAGTCAAATAGACTACAAAACTGTGCGAGTGAATGAGGCTGATGTAAAGCTGCTGCGTTTTGATTGGTGGGTGGGGATGTGGGCGTGGTCTGACGTGGCACGGGCAGATGGGATTTTGAGTAATTTTGTGTCATGTGATTGTAATGACAATAAGTCTGGGATTATAAATGAAAATATGAAGTTTAGATATAATATATTTTTCATTGCAGGTTTTACCTGCTAACCCAGAGGAGTCCTGGCAGGTGTACAGCTCGGCTCAGGACAGCGAGGGCAGGTGTGTGTGTACGGTCGTCGCACCTCAGCAGACCATGTGCTCAAGGGATGCCCGCACCAAACAACTCCGCCAGTTACTGGAAAAGGTGACCTCCTGACCCATAATGCTCTATTGCTTTGCCCTTGGGCATCATGTTACCTATCTGAAGTTGACACAGAATCCATGACAACCAGAGCTTTCCTCCAGAGATCAAAGAGACCTAGAGGCATAAGCCTTACAACAACATTATTCGCATACAAACACTGCGAGTTAATGAGCTCCTCTGGAACACTGCTGGCGCAAAGGCAACAGCCTTTCCTCAGAAAGACAATGATGCAACTCCTCGGACACATCAAATCATTAGAAGACGTGGTATAGCTGCAGAACTCGCTAGTTTGGTTTGCCGAAGGTCACTAGATTTGTTATATATTGATGTTTAGAGTTGATAAATTTAAACGTTTCTTCAAAAACTTATCATTTTAAGATTGGTGGAAGTTCAAGAAAAAGTTATTTTTTGGTAAAAAAGGATTAACAAGTTAAATATCAAATTATTAAAATATAAAATGTAATATCTTGTTAAATATGTAGTTATATTAATCATCGCATGTTGTCATAAAAATAATAAAAATAATTTTTGGAAATGAAAGAATATTTAAAAAATTAAAACACTGCAGTTTTGTTAAAGAGGATAACAAACTGAAGATATATAATACATTCATTATCATTTTATATTTATTTAATATATTTGTTTTCAAAGTATATACATAACATATAACAAATAAATTTAATAAATAAAAAATTCTAAACAAAAAAAATAAACTCAATATTTTGTGTATATATATATGTATATATATACTCTTCTTATTCTGTGTGTATTTTAAGGTGCAAAACATGACGCAATCAATCCAAGTATTGGACCAGCGGACCCAGAGGGACCTGCAGTACGTTGTAAAGATGGAAGATCAGCTCCGTGGCCTGGAGACCAAATTCAGACAGGTGGAGGAGAACCACAAACAAAACATCGCCAAGCAATACAAGGTGAACACACAATTAAATGCAAGCAGTGCACATATTTCACATGAATGCACACATCGTTCCACACTTTCATACACAAACACTCCAGATTGCATGCACACTTATAAATACTTGTGTGATTTTTGCCAAATGTGCAGACCTGTCTGATTCGATCCAAACAATTAGTGAACTTTTATTAGTTTTGTATTTTTACGTTTGAGAACAGAAGAATGCAAAACTAAATATGCATTATTAAATTAAAAATAATAATAAGAAGAACAAAAATAAACTAAAATAGAAATAAACATTACATATTAATTATAAATAATGGATCTGCACATTTCGCTTTTTCTATTATGTACCAATCAAAGAATCCCATGACACACTATACGACCTGACACATGCATGGACTGTAATTTTGTTTGCACTTTGTAACACAAGCGTGAGTGTGCGAGTGCATGAGATGTGCGTGTGTGTTTGTGAGAGCACGTGAATGTGTTAGCTAGGTTAGTGAGTTAGCTCCCTGTGCTGAGTGTGTTGTTTCTTGCTTGCAGGGCTAACTATAAAGACATGATAGGAGAGCCAGAGGCCAGAAGAGGCAGGTCTAACCCACGATTGGCTGAAGTGGGCGTCAGTCACGCTGTTTATGTCACGATTCTCATATTCTATTCGACATTAGCTGTAAGAAACACTTCTCCCCCCTCCCTTATCCAACCACCAATTAGATCTCCTCCTGCATGCTACTCTAAAGAATTGTTACCTATTATTACGTTTCATTGCTATATTGCTATTATTATTACTACCATTATTATTCTCATCTTTGCTAGTATTGCTTAAGTTTTTTATTATTATTATTACTCTTATTATTTGTCACTATGAGTCTTTGGTTTTTGAAGTAATATGCGTTTTTGGAAGTCAAAAATTTAATCTTAACATCACATTGTTGTATGTGAGTTGTAATTTCAGCATGTGTCCCTTTCTGCTGTTGCATTCTAAACGACAACTAATAAAGTCTTTTCCCAATTGTTTACCGTGTTCAGAGCATTTGATTTCGTCGATAAATGTTTGTAGATATATGATTTTTGTACGAATACGAGTAGTTTTACTGCATCTTGGCCTCTGGTCTCTCACTGGCTCTACAAGCATACACACACACAAACATAACCTGCTAAAAATAAACTTTTTATTGGTTTATTGAAGAACTTCAGCAAAAAAATCCTCTTATTAAATATCTTTTCTCAGGGTTCTTGATGTGCTATATGCTAATTTAAGTATGTATTACAATTATGCTCTTGATATTAGCATCATTTGTTAACAAAAGTATATTTTTTTAAGAATCAGTAAATGCACAAAGTGGCCAAAAGTATGTGGACACATTAAATTTAAAAGATTTTCCACTACAACGTCACTTAAAGATGTATAAAATCAAGACTATAACTCAAAACACTATATTTACCTTGTGAAAAATAATTACACAATATAATATCTTTTATATACTTAAGTACAGACTGACACTTACAGTAAGTGCATATTATTTACAATTAAACTGTTTTAGTTTACATTTATATTAAATTAATTTAGAGTGATTTTAGGACTTAAGTTTATTGTACTGCTGAATGTGCAGACAGGCATTTATGGTAAATTAAAATCATATCATTATTTACGGGTCCTTTGTAATGATTATATTGCGATTTAATAAATTTACACAAATAAATATCTCTAAACGTAACATTGCATAACACACTGTAGTTAAAATTATAATCAAGTACTTTACGTGCACTTTAGTATGTTAGTTAACACACTGAATTAAGTGTATTTCTTCAAAGTAAGACAATTTGACATTATAACAATTTAACAAAGTGTACCACATCTGCCTCAAAGTAAAACATCTGAAAGCATTATCTGCAAGTACAGTGTTTTAAAAATATAATTTTAAAATATTAAGTACTATACAAGTGCACATTCAATACAACTAATACTATTCTATACGAAAAATACACTTCTTTTGGACAAGGGTAAACAAGCATTTAAATTAGAAGAGAGCATTTTTGCACTTAGCAAAGTAAAAAAAAAAAAAAAAATTATAATAATATATATAAAGGTTAATCCAGTCGTTTGGTGGGGAAAAACTGGACTGACCTGCACATAACCCAGACCTGAACATAGAAGACCTTTGTAACCTTTTTCGATCATCCAACATTGATTCCTGAGCTGACTGATGCTCAGGAGCAGATCTCTGCATCCTTGTTCCAGCATCCAGAAAAACTTTTCCAGAACTGTAGCAACTGTAATAGAGGCAAAACAAAGATGAAATGCTCATTAACACCATAATCAATAGTTATAAAGATGACAATAACGTTTAGCATCCAAACCGATGCAAAATAACTTTTTCTTTATTATAAGCTCACTGCAGTTTTGTTGTCCGCTTGTGCTCTTTATAGTCAGGTGAATTATAAAATAAGCCATTATCAATATAATTGTGGTGTGGCCTCTGCCGTTCTTTTAAATTGAGAACGATATCTTTATCGCTATAGTTTTATCCTTGATGTGAACAGGTCTCAACTCATCATAAATGCCAATGATTTAGAAAATTTTAAGCAGATTGGTGTGGTGTTTAGATGTCCACATACTTTGAGGCAGATGTGGTTTCTATAAGAATTCCAATGGCTGTAAAACCCCTTTGAAACTTTTATTTTAAGAGTGTCCAGATGAACAAACACACTATACACAACAGTATTCGACACCTAGATTGTTCAAATTAAAAGCAAGGGTTCAGACAGGTTATAGAACGCACAGTAGGCAAGACTTTCCAACATTTCAACGTTACATACTTACAGGCCATAAAGGCAAAAATGGCGGAGCTGCGTCCGCTGATTCCCGTACTGGAGGAGTACAAAGCGGATGCGCGGCTGGTTCAGCAGTTTAAGGAGGAGGTGCAGAACTTGACGTCCAGCCTCGGCCTCCTCCAGCAGGAGATGGGAGCCTATGACTATGACGACCTGCACTCCCGCGTGATTAGTCTTGAGGAGCGGCTACGTGCGTGCATGCAGAAGCTTGGTAAGACACACAACAAATACATGTTTATCTTTCTCAAAAAAGTTTACCCAAGACATGATAGTGGCTCAACACTGTTTGAATTTCAGGTACAGTATAAAATAAACTCAATTTGTGGCACAATGTTGATCATCCCAAAATTTGTTGAATGTTGAAAAATTACTGTTTCAATATTACAGCCACAAGATGTAAACCATAGGCATTCTTTTTTGTGTAGATTCCAATTTTACCACTTTAGCATGAAAAAAATAAGTTTGATATTTTATGATATTTGATATTTGTTAAACATAACCATACATTTGATGTGCAGTGAAATGCTTTTTCGACTTTCTGCACAAATAAAATGAAATAATAATAAAAAACATAAAATTACATAAATTAACATATATTAGAAAAATATTAGGATTTACAACACCATGTAGTTAAAAAAAAACTTTTAAAAAAGTAAAAAAAATTGTAAACCTTTACAGCTAAAACAATACACATTTTAACAGGACAAATTTTATAAAATAATCATCTCACTGTAAATACTCCAGAAATCAAAGTTGGCCTGTTAACTTCCATTGTACGTGTGTTGTTATCACATATAATTGTCAAATTATTTTTGTGCCAATTAAAAGTATGCCACATGTTTGAACCAACGTTGTAGAATTAATTTAAGAAAAGCTATCATTTTAGAATTAAAACAAGCAGTATTTACTTAATTTATGAATCATTTTTTTTATTTGAGGACATTGCCAAGAGAAGATGATGACTTTGTCTGATTTAGCTGCTCACAGACTAAACATGAGTCACAAATATACCGACTCAAGTGTGCCAGTAGACGCTGGACTTTCTAACACAAGTCAAAATGTCATGGGTATGAGCCGCCATGTGTCACAATCAACTGACCATTAATCAAGAGTGTGATGGTAATCAATTAATAATTAACGCTTTTAAAAAATAAAGGTTCTTAGCAGCATCTCAGGTTCAAAGAACTTTCTGATCAAGAATTATTTTGGCCAGTTCCAAATTTTCTGTGTGGTTATTTGGAAATTGAACAAAGTTTTTATCACTATATAGGTTCTTATGGTCATAAACACATAAAAAGAAACATCTTTATTGGCATCCATGGATTCATTAATAACCTTTAATATCCATAGAACCTTTCTATTTCAGGTTTTATATAGTGGAAAGAGTTCTTGGAAATGGAACTGTTCATTGAAAGGAAAATGGTTTTTCTATGACATTATTGCAAAAAAAGAAAAAAAAACCTTCTCTAGGTTACGCATGTAACCATGATTCCGCAAGGGAATGAGACGCTGTGTCAAAAAAACGCTATAAGGAACGCGTTTAGTGTGAGCGACTCTGAATATCGTGTGCAATCTGTCCAATGGAAGAGCATAGCACACTAGCAAATGGTCTGATTTTCTCCACAGGGCAGCTCTGTGGACGTAGGTGTACAGCACTTGAACTGGACACATACAGTTTATCTTCTCTTGGTCAGGCTCCCGAAAGGGAAGAGGGCAGAAGGCCTGGAGCACTACAGGTTGTGGTGTGACAGAGGGAAACTTAGGGACATATCCAGCTCGAGGGTATATGAACGCTTTGGCCATGGCAGATGAAAAGCCAAGATAAGTAGGGGCCACTGAGAGGGCCTGAAGATCTCTGACTCTCCTCAGAGAGGTGATAGCCAACAGAAAGGTAGTTTTGAGGGTTAGATGTCTGTCTCATATGTCTTGTATTGGCTCAAATGGAGCTTTACAAAGGGCCTCTAACACCACGACCATGTCCCACGGGGGAATACGGGACCATACTGGAGGTCTCAGCCTCAGCGCACCACGGAGGAAACCGAGAGGGACATGGTAGGCCGCATTGGCCGCCACATAATGAAAAAAATGGAGTGGGTCAACCCTGCAGAGAGCCTGGCTTGCAGAAGCTCCAGAACTGTAGCAACTTGGCAGTTAGCTGGGTCAAGCTGATGGTCTCTGCACCATGAGGTGAAGAGTTTGCACCTCAGGGCGTACAGTTTCCTCGTTGAGGGAGCTCTGCATTGGAGGATGGTCTCAACTTCCTCGGTTGAGCGACCAGATGCTATGAGCTGTGGCCCTTCAGGGGCCACACCCACAGCTTCCACAACTCCGGGCGAGGGTGAATTATCGTGCCCTGCGCCTGTGAGAGTAGGTCTGTCCTGATCTGTATCTCCCACAGAGAGCTGTTGAGGAGCGGGACCAGATCTGCGAACCATACTCAGCCCGGCCAGAACGGGGCTACTAACAACAGACGGACCCCGTCCCGGCGTACTCTCGCCAGAACTCCTGGGAGCAGAGCATTAGGGGGAAATGCGTACAGACGAAGCCTCTCCATATCTGCTTCACCACCTAGGGGTGACGATTCCATTCCCCGGGCCTCGGCCCCTGCCTCAACAATATGTCTGCTCCCATATTTAATTTCCCAGGAATATACACTGCTCTAAGTGAGAGGAGTTTGCCCTGGGACCACACAAGGATCTGGTGCGCCAGCTTGTACAAGGGGCGGGAACAAAGACCTCCCTGGTGGTTGATCTAAGAGACCACTGATGTGTTGTCGGTGCGCACCAACACATGGTGACCTCTCAGGTCTGGGAGGAAGTGGTTTAGTGCACGTTAAATGGCTAGCATCTCTAGATAATTGATATGCCATGTCAGATGGCGACCTTCCACAGACCACGGCCAGGGTGGCCACTTGTGACCGCACCCCAACCAGTGAAGGACGCATCCATTGCTAGTGTTACATGGTGACAAGGAGCTCCCAGCACCGGGCCATGACTCAAGCACCAAGGTTTCTTCCACATCTAATGCACGTAGGCATCGCCACGTGACCTTGATCAGTCGAAGTGGATTTCCCCTCGAGGAAAAACCCTTGGTCTTTAGTCACCACTGTAGGGGTCTCATGTACAGCAGGCCAAGAGTTGGATGTTGAACGCAGCTGCCATCAGACCCAACAATCTCTGAAATTGTTTGACAGTGAGTGACCTTCTTTGACTCTCTCGACTGACATGAGAATCGATTCTATACGAGCAGGGGACAAACGTGCCTGCATCATGGTCGAATTTTACACTATGCCTAGATCGGTGATTCTCGGTACACTCTTCTTGGTGTTCAGTCTCAAACTCAGCTCCCCCATGTGTGCGAAAACGATATCTCGATGTCGAACCGCCATCTGCTCTGACTGAGCTAAAATCTACCAATCGTCGATATAATTCAGAATGCGGATGCCCTGCATTCGCAGAGGAACCAGAGCTGCATCTACACATTTCGTGAACGTGCGGGGTGAGAGTGCAAGGCCGAAGGGAAGTACTCAATATTGGTAAGCTTCACCCCCGAAAGCAAACCTCAGAAATAAAAGTGTTGTGGAAGAAAGTGTTGTGGAAGTATGCATCTTTGACATATATTGTGACAAACCAGTCCTCGGATCTGGACCAGCTATCTGCACCGGGGGACATACTTGGAGCTTATACTGGTACAGACAACAGTAAATAAGACTCACAAGACAAACTGAAGACATTCACACACAGAGCGCTTCCTGAAAGACGCGAAGCTGACGCTGGCTGTGTGGCACATGTCTGTATAGCTTCCTGGTCGCTTACGTCACCCCGCTCGTGACGTCACACTCTTCCAATGGACAGATTACACACGATATTCAGAGTCGCTCTCGCTAAACGCGCTCCCCATAGCATTTTTTTACGCAGCTCGAGTTCCTGAATACTAACCTTTGTTTTTAAATGTGAACTAAAGAATGATTTAAAAAGATTGGGTACTAATTAAGACATTTATAACAAGAGAAATGAAGTCAAAATCAGAATCTAATCTCACCTGTCTCTGATTCACTCTAATCTGATTTCTCAAACACGTTTTCTGCCATTTCTTAATGATGAAGAACAATTTCAAACAAGATCTCTTTAAATTGACTGTTTCCTCTTGATGAAACGGAGAGCAACACAAGACTTCTGCTACTTCTACTAAGATCAAATGTTCTGAGCTGCTCTCCACATTAATTTTACAGCTCTGTACTCTTTACTGCATGTCGACTATTCTTTCATTTGGGTCTGTTTTTATTTTAGCAGAAACATCTGAGATGTAGCTGATACTTAAATTAAGCATTACTCAGAACTTAGTTCAAGTCTCTTGAGCTATAAAAGAGTAAAAATATGCATTCACCATCACAGCCTCCATTTCCCAGCATCTACAGTATGCACACCAGTATCTTTTCTCTGGTGTGTATCATCTTTCTTTCTCCTTCACGCCGAGTTTCTGGAAGAGAAATCTGGGCCAGTTTCACTGTACGATCAATACGACTTTAAAACAACTGATTGATCTCTCCTTTCTCACACACACACTTGAACTTCATCTTCTGATGAATATGAAACATTTACAGGAAAACCCTATGAATTTCACATATTCCCATACACATTTCATCCCACATGTGACATGAATGAGTCTGTGCTTTGTGGAGGAAAGATGTATTACTATTACTGTTCAAATCCATCAGATTTACAGCAAAAACCACATTTTCATCAGAAACATAAAAATGTAGTTCACTGTTTCACTTGTTCAAACATAAATTGTCAAATGCCATTTTGATTTAAATTCATGTTTTGTTTTTCCTGTATGGTGGACAAACAATTGCCACTCAAAGATTACTAGTAAATGTCACAAATAATGAAAAAGAAACAGCAAGTAAAATCAAATTAAACGTGAAATAGAAGTAGAACGACTGAAATCCTATTCTCTATTCTATTCTCTATCTATTCTAATAATCTGTAATGTAGTGACTACATCCAAAAAACAATAACTTTTTACAGTGTATATTAACAATAATGAATCAGTGATCTCATACGTTGCTTCATTACATTGTGTGAGAGGGTTGTGTGTTTTTTGCAGATGTGTGTCTGCAGTGTGAGAGAATCAGGGCTTTAGTCTAAAGATAGTAGCGTAATAATTTAGTCCTGTATCTCCCCCCAGACAACTGATTACAGCAGCTCAGTGTGTTAATCTCAATCGTGTGTGTGTGTGTATTGAATGGGCAAGGCAGAGTAGGAAAACACACACACACACACACACACACTCTCACCACACAACATCAAAAGCAATAATTTGTTTATCTTATGATTTATCTATGTATTATATTCTCTCTCCCTGTCAAACACATGAAAAACATTTGTATGTTTTCCTCTATTATTAATGAAGACTTTCTCTCTCTTCATCATGAAAACTCATAATGAAGCTCAGTGTGACTCAATTAAAGTCATTTAATCATAACCTTCACACCAAGATATAAGATTACCACAGTAATTATGACTGAATCAGACTCATCATAGCATTACAGCATTAAATCTCTAAACTCATTAAACTTGAGTGTGTGACAATATGCTTCTCGTGAGAAAGCGTTTGTGTGAGTGAGTGCAATTATATATGTGTGTGTGTAATTAAATGTGTGTGTTGTGCATCCTGCAGCGTGTGGTAAGCTGACCGGCATTAGTGATGCAATCACTATTAAAACATCCGGGTCTCGGTTCGGATCCTGGATGACAGACCCCCTCGCTCCTGAAGGAGACACAAGGGTGAGTGTAAACGCAAAAACATATACATATTCAATAAATTTAATTATCTGTAGATTCCATCAGAGAAATGATACCATTCAAAAGTTTTGGGGAAATGAAACGTCACATCAAATGAAGACTTTTGCTCACCAAGGCTGCATTTATTTGACAAAAAATATGGTAAAATCACTAATATTGTGAAATATTATTACAAATGATCATAGCTGTGTTCTTTTTAAATATATTGTAAAATGACATTTATTCCTGTGATCAAAGCTGTATTTTCAGCATCGTTACATTTCTTCTTATTATTAATGTTTAAGACAGTCGTACATCTTGATATTTTTGTGGAATTCTTTTTTTTTTTTGTGGATTCTTTAAAGAATCCAAATAAAATAAAACAACAGCATTTATTAAAATAGAAATCTTTTGGAATATTATAAATGTCACGTTTAATCCATTTAATGTGCATTCCTTGCATTTCTTAGTATTTGTACAACAGAATTCCTTCTGTAGGACAAACAGGATTCATTTCTGAGATTCATTAACATGCAGGTGGTGGAGGATAGCTGCTTATTTTATGCCGGCAGTAAAAACCCACAAGCACATAGCTGCCGGCAACCGCTTTATAACTATGTTGCTTTATAACCATAAGAAAAACAAACCTCAAGGCTGAGCCATCATACACAAATTCTGAAGTACACAGAGAAAAGTTAAAACACACAATGAAGTTCTTTACCCTCATGCCCTTTCAGAAAACACGTACATCATCTAAATATTAAGTCCATCATCAGGATCTGTGAGTCCACTGAAACAAGAATCAGTTCACAATAAACATTTGTTTGCGAGTTTACTTTTACACTGTTTATCGTTTGGAAACATTTGTTAATCACTTGGGAACAAAAGAATAAAAAAACAAGCAGTTCATAATAACTATTCATTTGCTAGTTTTCTTTTACGTTGTTTATCATTCCAACAACTTTTCCAGAGAGTTTTGAATCACTTGGAATAATAATAAAAATAAATTCAGTTCTCATTTGCGAGTTTACTTTTAAAGCGGTTTATTATTCAATCAACATTTATGAACAGTTGTGAATCACTTGGAACCAAAAGAATAAATAATAACAATAATTAAAAAAACTATCTGAGAGAACTATTTGTTTTCAAGTTTACTTTTACACTATCATTCAAACAACATTTCCAAACAGTGTGTGAGTCCACTGGAACAAAAGAAACAAACAAGAACAAGTTGGCAATAATTGGTTTGTGAGTTTACGTTGACACTGTTGATCAATTAAAACACATCACAAATCACTTGGGAAAAGATCCAGTTCAAAACAGCAATTCGTTTTCAAGTTGGACATCCATGGAGCTGAAGTCAGGTCACTAACACTCGTGACGAGGGGACAATAAGTGAGGCCAAATAATTTTCCACTCGTCCAGATGTGAAGTGCTCCAGCGGGGCTCGTAATGAAGGCTGCCGAGGGGCTTGTGATAACGGGTGGAGGTTAAGAAACAGCAGACTGTGGAGGATGAATAAGGGCAGCTGGGAATGAGTGCGAGACGTTCAGCCCGTGTGAATAAGCCGATTCTTTGCCTAATCGTTTCTCAGACATTTGTGAGAGTGTGAAGAAGGTTTGTGGTGATGTATGGCATAGCAGAAGTGTGCTATGACATGTGACTTATTTATCAGTCAGATTGCATGCCATTGTGGTTAAAGATCTGGGCCGGTTACAAAACGTTATAGTATCGGACCCAAAACACACATTCACCTCAAAATACACAATTACGAACCCAAAAAGCCATTACAGTGATGCCTTGCGCAAGCTAGTCCCTTCAATCACCATAAACGCAGCAGAGCAATTATAAATCAGGCTGGTGAACACACAGTATAACATTCATTCACACCCACAGACCCGGTTTTAGTGCGTCCCCCTCCCTCTTATTCTGTTTTTCTCACTTTGGGTTGGAGGCTCTTGTTCTCAAAGAATGATGAGACCGTAGGCTATATGTGTGAGACAGACAGAGCGTGGAGAGAACGTGTGTGTGTGTGTGTGGGAGTGAACAATAAGCAATATCTCACAGCGAGCGAGTTTTTGGCTCTTCAAAGATAAAAGCTTTGGCAGCTGTTGCTCTCAGAGATAGCAAGGAGAGATGGAGCAGCATTCAAGCTCTGCACGAGCATTAAGTTAAAGCTGAACAAATACCCTGTGACCGACCAGAATATGGTCAAATATTAATGCTGTGTTCTATATTCTGATCATATTCCTATTTCCAACTTCTGACCATAAAGGTATTTTTTTGTGGCCTGAAGATGATGCATAAAATAGCAATGCTACAAGAAGGTTTACAAAGCGACAAAAAATGTCCCCTGGCATCCAAATTGCTCAGGATTAGATTCTTTAGTCCTTTCTATTTATTAAAAGCAATGTTATTGTAGTTAATTAAAACTAAAAACTAAAATTAAAACCATTAAAAAACATCTTTTTACTTATAAAATAATAACTAAATGAAATAAAATAAAATATATTTAAAAAAGATTTCAGCTAGTTGCTAGTAGATCTCATTTTTATTTAGTTTAACTTGATGCACTGAACTAATAAATAAAAAAATAAAAATAACAAAAACTATTGGCAAACTAAAAAAAAAGAAAAGAAAAAAAGAAAAACACATGACCAAATTACTAAAACTATTTCTAAACTTAAAATGAAAAATATACAAATCAAACCTGATTTAATAGCAGCTCAATACTAAAATAACACTGCATCAAAGAATTTACAGAAAAAAATTATCACAAAGGATGCTTAAAATTCAGCTTGACATCACAGGAATAAATTACATTTATATATTTAAATAGAAAACACTTATTTTAAATTAAAAGAATATTTCACAATATTACTGTTTTTTTTTTTATGTGAGCATAAGAAACTTCTTCAAACCACATTTAAACAACAACCCAGTTTTACATGAAAAGCTGACCAGATCCTGGCTCAAAAAAACATCAGCTTGGAGGGAAAATTGTTTTTTTCATGGTGTTATTTTGGTGTTGCGCAAAGGATGATCTCCCTCGGCTGATTCTTGGCACTTCCTTCTACTTTTGGGGATTTTATAGTTGCCACTTCTGCCCAGGACTCACTCACTGAGAGTATTGCCACACTGCTCTGTGTAAAGCTGCTTTGGAACAGTTTATATTGTGAAGAATGCTGTTAAAACACAACAAAATCTAATCAAATGTTATTGCTGCAGCCTTACAGTGAACAACTGTGGGTTTCAAAAGAGATAAAGGTTGTGCAGTATGTTCAAACATGCAGAAAGGGAGGGTTTGTATGTTGATATATACAGTAGATGTTGTTTACTGCCTCGTGCCTCCTATGGAGAGCACACAGACGTCCTGCTGGGCTGCGAGCCTCTGGAATATTCCATAAGCGTGACTGCTCTACCTTTCCATTCGCTCACCAAGAGACAGAAGCTCCAGCCATGCTGGGAAATCTCCACGGAGAGTCACTTTTATCCGGAATTATCTGGAATTATCCCCATAGGGTTCATAATGCCTGGCACACAGCAACTTCCTGGCTGTCAGTTTTCACTGCCTGCGTTCTGCCACAGTCAGGAGGGGATGGACACCTTCAGTCTGGAATTTAATTAAGACCTCGCTGAACACGTCCTGCTGTGCTGGCAAATTCATGCCAGAACAAAAAAAATCGAATGCAAGCACAGACAAAATAAAGAACAACTTGACCTACTTCCATTGATCGTTGAAAGGATGAGTCTGTGGTTTAACCTTCTGTACTCAATGTCAAGCCTGAATCACCAACCATCGATATATCCATCCATCCATCTACCTATTCACCCAACTTTCTATCCATCCATCCAACCAACTATTAATCCGTCCATCCATCCATCCATGCATCCATCTACCCATTCACCCAACTATCTATCCATCCATCCAACCAACTATTAATCCATCCATCCATCCATCTACCCATTCACCTAACTATCTATCCATCCATCCAACCAACTATTAATCCGTCCATCCATCCATCCATCCATGCATCCATCCATCTACCCATTCACCCATCTATCCATCCAATCAACTATTAATCCGTCCATCCATCCATCCATGCATCCATCTACCCATTCACCCAACTATCTATCCGTCCATCCAACAAACTATTAATCCGTCCGTCCATCCATCCATCCATCCATCCACCCAACTATCTATCCATCCATCCAACCAACTATTAATCCGTCCATCCATCCATCCATCAATCCGTCTCTCTGTCTGTCCAGTTATCCGCTTATCTATTCATCCATCTGTCCATCAATCCCTCCATTCATCAATCTGTCCGTTCTTCCTTCCATCCATTCAGCCAACATTCAAGATTCAAAATAAATCTGAATTTCAACTGAAGCTCCTGTTAGCTACCTCTCATTTAAAAATGGTGCACAACCCTGATGAACATCTTAAAAAGATTGCGTTCAGTATAGATTCTGACAAACATCTGCTGCATGTTGCGCAAACATCCGACAGGGAATGTTTCGGCAGACATACTCTAGTTGAGCAAAAGCTAAAAACGACATCCTCCAGATGAAAACTAATGCACATCTGCTCAACTTACTCTACAGCTACAGGGATGTGTCTCATTAACTCAGTTCCTTGTATTGTTAAGTCATTTATATTAATCACTTACTCTCTCACTTTTGTTCAGGTGTGGTACATGGACGGCTATCATAACAACCGTTTTGTGCGGGAATATAAGTCTATGGCGGACTTCATGACGTCGGATAACTTCACGTCTCACCGCCTGCCGCACCCTTGGTCCGGGACGGGTCAGGTGGTCTACAACGGCTCCATCTATTTCAACAAGTTCCAGAGCAACATGATCATCAAGTTTGACTTCAAGACGTCCACCATAAGTAAATCTCAGCGTCTGGACAACGCGGGCTACAGTAACACCTACCACTATGCCTGGGGTGGACACTCCGACATCGACCTCATGGTGGACGAGGGCGGGCTCTGGGCCGTCTACGCCACCAATCAGAATGCGGGGAACATAGTCATCAGCAAGCTCCACCCCTTGACCCTGCATATAATCCAGAGCTGGACGACCAATCACCCGAGACGCAGCGCCGGGGAGTCATTTATGATTTGTGGGACGCTCTACGTGACCAACGGCTACTCGGGAGGGACGAAAGTCTACTACGCCTACCACACCAACTCCTCAACGTATGAGTACATTGATATCGTTCTGCAGAACAAGTACTCGCACATCTCCATGCTGGACTACAACCCACGAGATCGCGCGCTGTACGCCTGGAATAACGGACATCAGGTCCTATACAACGTTACGCTTTTCCACGTCATCCGCTCGGAGCAACTGTAACCTTGGAGGATTTGAGTGGGAGTATCTGAAGACAATCTTTAGCAATGTTCTTCGACGGATTGTTATAAAAAAAATGCTATGCTGAATGAAAACTAAACCTGAACAATAGACATGTGAATGGAAAATAGAACACAAAATCATGAACAGATGCCAAAAATATAAAAAATAAATAAACAATGCCACGCCTTTCTTTTTTTTTTACTAAAGGACTTTACTTTCTAGGGCACTGTATGATCAGATGTTTTCCAGTAGCACTAAAAAGACATTTCTTCATGCTTTTCTGCGCACTGAAATGTAGGGAACGTTGGGATTAGTCACGAACTAGTAGCCCACACTCAACCTCATAAACTGAGCGTGTGCAGGAAAACCGATGGTGCTTCACTTGGCAAACTAACACGGACGGTTTACCAGTCTGTGCAATATCCTAAGTCCAACCTGTGTGCTTTGCAAAGCTCATTTCTTTAGGAAAAACGAAAAAAATGTGATTGGGTGAAGGCGTTGACTGTTGAAAGCTCGTTCAAAGGATTCTCGTGAGATTTTACTTGAACTTACCTGCGATTAAGTTGCTGTGATGCGGACCATATCATGGTATTTTATAATGACCTACATGTATGTAGCACCTGAGAACAGACCAAAGCGTGCTATTAAAGTCGACATGAAATCACACATTCCCTTACACATATGCATAATTACCATAACTTGCTCCACCTCTGAAACGACCTTCACTTTTGGATCCAGAAAATGTATCCATCATTCTGGTCATATTTACCAGTGCAATCAATTCCCAATGAATAAAATCAAGTCTCTCGTACAGCGTTTTTCTTGTTGAATATCCTAATAACACAGAAACATATTTTCATTTTGACTTTAAATCTTCTCTGGTGAGTTTATCACCCTTCAGGCTACTGATACACACATTGTTGTGCTTGTAAATGGATGTCAGCTGCATCTGTATCATGATTGCTACGATACACCAACTCTGTGTAACAGATGTGCCAGTTTTACTAGCAGATGGTTCAGGTACAATCTTACTCCGATATAGTCTCCGTGCTGGTGAATTCTTGTAAAATGATCCTTTAGTTTTGCATGAGCAGTTTTTACGTGCGCAGGTGTGCTCAAAGCAATGTTTACCTGTGTGATGCTGTACATGACTGATTTGGGATCAGGAGGGGGGGAGGTTGGGGTTGGTTATAGTCTCTTAAAAAAAAAAAAGATGCTTGTTTCTATCTGGTTTGTTTCGAGTGGATTGTTCCTTAACGCCCATGCTTGATTTTTGTAGATTTACAGTTTGATGTTTTTTGTAATTTACAGTAGTACAGTCTGCTTGGGTGATGCTTCAGTGTCTTTGTTTTAGTTCGTTGGCGTTAGAAATCCACATTTCTGTCATGAAAAAGATTTATATCAGAATGTAAAATGTCTCATTTGGACGACATCTAAAATATGAATATGAATCATTGAGCAGTCTAATATATAATGTACTCATTTTATCAAGGCTCATACTGTCTTATGAAGCTAATTAGCTAAAGCTATTTCCAGCTGTCATTCTTTTTGTGCTTAGCTGGATGTGTGTTGTACCTACAATACGATGATTCTTATCAATAAAAGAGGATTTATGTCCTGATGTCATCATTTGGTATTAATCTCTGAGTTTGTTTCATTGGGAGGTCAAGGTTTCATCCCAAATGTTGAAAGAAGTAGCACAAAAACTGGCTTCGGGATGCTGGTTTTTGTTGTAATCTAACCAACAAGACTACATTAATTAACTAGATGTTAGTTAGACGAGCTTCATTAGCTGTTATACATGTGGAGGATAGGAAAGTTCATGAACAGATTCTGCATAAAACTGCTAAAAGGTTTTCATGGCATCCAGTTACGTAACATGACTGATCAAAGATTATTGCTTTCCTATTTTTAAGCCATGTGTGAAAAATATTCTAATGATTATTACTGTTATTATACAGTACAAACTACAGTCAAAGCCCAGCAGGCACAAAACATTTGTACAAAGTTGCATTTTAGTTGCAAAAATAAATTTAATAAAAAAATATATATATATTATAAAAATGTTGTAGCATCCACTAGCATCCAATTATATTAAAATGATATTCTTTGCAGACACTTTCTGACCCAAATGTAGTGGTAGTACACAAATCACTTTACTGCCATCTACTAGGACGGGGGCTAATAATGACACAATATTAAACTTGCTAAGCTAGTTTTATAAGGGTAAAAGGGCAGGAGTGCACACTGTTTTGACTTTTTTACTGTATTTCTATGTTTAATATCATTGATGTTTTGTGGAGTGGAATGGAAGGAGCAGATACTAACACTAAAGAAAGAGTAATGATTTTAGCAGAGACATATTGAAAATATGTTTAAATATTGATTTAAACTTTTATTGAAAACAACACTGCTATTCCATCCCAAATGAAGATGGTATACACACACAAACACAAACACGCGCACACACACACACAAACACAATGTGCGCGCGCACACACACACACCTATATATATAAGTGCTGTCAAACAATTAATTGTGATTAACTGCATCCAAAATAAAGGTTTTTGTTTACATATGTGTGTGCGCTGTGAATATTCATTATGTATATATAAAGACATACACATACAGCATATATATTGGAAATATCTATTAACATGTATATATTTATATTATAATATAAATTATATCATACATATTTAATACATAAACGTAACATTTATCTTAAATATATACATTTATGTGTGTGTATTTATATATACATAATAAATATACAAAGTACACACACATTTTATGCAAGCAAAGTCTTATTTGGGATGTGACTAATTGTGATTAATCGTTTGACAGCACTAGTTTATATATATATATATATATATATATATATATATATATGTGTGTGTGTGTGTGTGTGTGTGTGTGTGTGTCTACTGTATGTATGTATTAACATATATTATTTAAGTTCAATTAGAATATTATCATTTATAATACTAAATACTAAATACATATATAATACTAAAACATAAAATAAAAGATATTGTTATTTTAAATATATAATTTTAACATTTTATCCTGAAATAAAAATGTATGTATATATTTAGACCATCCAAATAATTCTTAGTGGAGAAATACCTGCCATAGTTTTCTTACTGCTTCACCACTAAGAAATACCTGGAGCCAATGAGTATCCAAAGCAGTTTTATATTGATTTAAAAAAAACACACACACACACACACAGGAACCGTTTCATCAAAACATTCAGAGGAAGCGTTTCACCTTCTAAGTTAATAATAATGGAACTGAAATGAACAGATCCAGCTGCACATGAATATAAGAGACCGGAGGCAGTGACCCCTCGTGTCCTGATAAAAATATGATGGGATTTAAGCAAAAAGCATTAGACGTGTCGAATGAGAAACTATCATCCCTCTATCTCTCTGGAAACGGCCCTGAAAAGTCAAACGCTTCCTTCTGAATCTCTTTCTCTCTCTCTTTCTCCATTTAGATAGTGTTCTTATCTCTCTCATGTGTGTTTTTACAGTCTCTCTCAGTAAAGTTCAGCGATAAATCTTCAGTCTGCTAATTCCTCCCTTCCCCCTTCTCTCATCCTTGCTGTTTCTCCTGCCCTCCTTAAACTAGCTTTCTTTTCTCTCTTTCTCGCTGCAAGCTGCCCGTCCTGTGATTCTCTCCTCTCCCCCTTCTCTTTCTCTCTCATTTGATGTTTCAATCGATGAATTAATGATTGTTTCTATTCTGAGCCGCTAGGTCTGGGAGAAACGGAGGCACTGAACAAAATACGGAGTGAAATAACAGAGTCTCTCTGTGTGAAACAATGCGCCGTCATTTGGACTGAATCAATCTACATCCTAAACAGGGCAGAGATTCTTCTCTCCAGCTCAGCTCTTCTCCTCACATCTGTCATCTTCCACCTCTTCATCAATCACTCTTTCTCTGATCTTTTTCTCTCTCTGCCAGCCAGTTACACCATGGATGCTCCACTTGTGGCCAAAAATGCACCGCCAGTCATTTTTATACAGTCACACACCACTGTGTGGAAAAACTCAACAGTTGTCACTTAGCGGAGAGCGGCACAAAACGTGACCATGTTTAAGATCTGTCATGCAAAAGTTCAGATAGATTATCATACAAAAACTGTAACACTGTCATTATTTCAATCTAAAAATCACCCTGAAATTCGAAGTAGGTCTGGGTCCTTGAAAAGTCAAATACATGACACGGACCAAATTTCAATCTGCATATCATCCAACCTATGAAGTGTGTTAGATTAACATTAGCATGTCCCAAATCATACTACTCTGAAAAAAAGAATGAAAATTGGCACCAGATGGTACAAAATGTGAAAATTGCTAGTCAATTTCACCATTAATGATAAAGAAACAGCTCATTATACATTGAATAATCCATGAAATTATGTAGTAAAAAGACTTAGTATTAATTTATACAAGTAAATACATATGTTATATAAATTTTACTTTTTAATTACAATCTTGTTGTTGTTGTTGTTTTTACTGTGACATTTCATAATGTTGCATAAATGCTGGAAATTAAACCAAAAAGCAATTTAGATGAAATTATGTCGAAATACCAATTTTTAAGTTAATTAAATATATTACAGATTAATGTGCTTCATCTTCATTACTTTATCTTTTGAGAAATGTTTACAAAAAACTAAAATCTAAGTATACAAAAAAAAATGATATACATGAAATACAGTAAATGATTAAAATACATCACATCATAATGCATGTCTGATGCATGTCATGAATTGTTTATAAGCAGCTTCCCAGTAATATAAAAGAAAAAAAACTAAATCAAGTAAATGCTAAATTATTTAAATATTATACAAAATTAAAAGCTGAAAAGTACACAGTGTCAATATTCAGCTCAAGCCAGTTCAGTTCAATAAGCGTCTGTGTTGCAAAATTAATCAGATTCTGAAATTAATTTGATTCATCTATAAAGCTGCTCCACAGAAGTGTCATGTTCAGTTAAATTCACTTCGAGGTTTGTTTTGTTCTCATCCCACAGCGTCATTGCCATCAAATTAATATTATTCCTGAGTATAGTTGTTTTTAAAGCCCAAATAAGCACAAAAAAGCAAAAAACAGGCTACAGTGGCAAGGAACCCTAAACTCCATCAGGTGACAGAAATGGAGATGAGAAAATTGGCAATCTGGTTGGCTAAACAATCAAACACTTCTCTGTGTTGCCACTTATTTCATACTTCTAAGAACAGTACATACTTTTCCTATGAAGAATTCTGTAAATTGGGATTCAAGGCTCACACATGTGCAGGTTGCCAGATTTGAGAGTGTGATGTCAGGCAGATTAATCTGGGCATTATGATTTTTGCCAGACTGCTGCCTGAGTAACACCTGCTCTCCTCATTATTCAAGCGTTCTCCAGAACGAGTCTCTGCTCTCACGCACCTGTTGAGCGGGATTTCTGGCTCCAATCACACAGCAGATGAGAGAGAGAGCTGCTGAAATGAGCTGATGTGTATGCCACATCTGGATAAAAGCCATGGCCTGAGATGACACACACACACACACACACACACGTCAGACATTAAGATTAACCTTTACATTTAAAACAGAGGTGTTCAATAAGGAGTGAATTACAACAGTCAAGTAAAATTAGTCAAATTAACTTCTCAAACCTGTATCTAGACTTTTGTGACCCGTTGTATTCCTTGGTGCTATAAATAAGTAAAAAATAATAAAATTATTTAAAAATATAATAAAATAATGCAACGTGTACACACATACACTCACACTGTTGTTCAAAAGAGTAACTCAAGACTTTTTAAAGTAAAATAATACTTTTATTCAGCAAGGATGTAAAAAAATATGTAAAATATTGTAAAAAGATGATAAAGATGTGTATAATTTTAGAAAAGCTTTCCATTTCAGGTACATATTGAATTTTAATTCAATAATTAATTCTGAAATAAAATTTTGTATGGTTTACAAAAAAATATAAATCAGAATTACTGTTTTCAACATTAATAATATTAAGAAATGTTTCTGGAGCACCAAATCTGCATATTAACATGATTTAATGGAGTAATGATACTGAAAATTCTGTAGTTAATTCCATTTTAAAATGCATGAAAATAGAAAACAGTTATTTAAAAATTTGTCATAATATTTTACATTATTACTGTTTTCATTTTCACAATATTACAGTTTCTTCAGCAAAAAACGTACAAAATCATGGGAAAAAATGCATTGTATAACCCTGAGCAATAATACAATAATAACTGAAATAAATTATTAATTGTACCACTCTGAGAATTTATATACTTTAGTCTAATTAAATTCATATTTAAAAACCTATTGTGGGAGTAAAAGTATTTGAATCTTTCATAACGGCAGTTTAATTGTTACAAATTTGGTCTTTATCAAATAAAATTGTATCTTTCAATCTTCTTACTATGTGTCTGTATATTTCCCATCTGTCCTTTTCTTATTGATGGTGTATTTCATCTAAAATCTCATCACTTCACCAAGGGATTGCTCTGCATCTAAACACACACACACACACACTCAAGTCTCTTTCTCCCTCTTAATGTGACAGACGCATCCATCGGCAGCTATGAATAATCAATGAACTCCATCTGTTCATGTGAGACCTGAGGAAGAGAATCAACTCTCACACACCTAATGTCTACACTTCTCTGTACAGATGTGTGTTTGTGTGTGTGTGTGTGTGAGAGAGAGAGAGAGAGAGAGAGAGAGGCTGTAGGCCACATCCTTGTCAAAGCAACTCTATTAGTCATAAAGACAAGCTGACAACATTAATTGATGAGAATATGATCAAATTTCCATTTCCTGCAAATGAGCTTATTAATCTACAGAGGAAGCAAACATTTACTCCTTATTTTCATATGCAAAATGTCTTGTGTGATGATGTTTGTGTGTAAATGGACCACCTTGGTTATTTGAAGTCTCTCTCTGTGTGTGTGTGTGTGTGTGTGTGTGTGTGGTGCCCTGGGGTGATGCAATGGCCAGTGAGTTTCAAATGGAAATCAGTTTCCACTTTCAACAACTTACAGTATGTTCTTTGAGACTGTTGCAGGCTATGTGGTGCATGCATGTGTGCTGGGTGCAACGCACGCAACCATGATTCCACGGCCAAAACATAGAGTGAAAAAAAATATATGTCAAACCCACATCTGATTTACCACACCCTTATGTACAAATGTATTTCTTAATTAAATTAAACTAAACAAATAATATTTAATAATAAATAATATAAAATAAAAATACACATTCTTAAATGGCTACAACAGGCCTGTTCACACATGATCTCTTTATGACACTTTACCGGTTATTTTCCAGGGAAGTCTGTCTGTGTGAAAGGGGCTAATGATAACAGGGACACGTCAGAACACCCTTCAGCTGAAGCTGCTGGACACAGATGGTTCATTATGACTCTTGAGCATCACTGTCTGACAACAACCCCAAATCATCCGTCCTCGTCTTTTAATGGACCTGCCCATGAGTCACCAGATCCTCCTGTCCACATCAGAGGATCTGCACCTCACACCAGATCCTACATGGATGTCAACAGCTGCAAAAATCTGATTAAAAAAAAGCATCTTCTGATTCATTATTTAGATATATATTGAAATATATAAATTCCTATGCATCATACACATTATTTGAGCATAACGTTATGATTAATCCGAGCCGGTTTACTAAATAAATCAACAAATAACGTACAAACGCAATAAACAGATAATTAAATCAAATAAACAACTTATAAATAAATAAACTACATTTATAAAAAAAACAACTAACATACACTTAAACTAACTAAAAAACTAAACAACTAAATAAAAATCAAACTATAAAAATTAGCAACCGACTAACAACTAAAAGTACTAAAATAATGTAACAACTAACAGACTAAATAAGCAAATAAATGAATAACTCAAACAATTACTAGAAAATACTTAAATAAATCAACAACCAACAGACTAAAACAATTAACTAAATAAAATAAAATAAAGAGCCAACTAAACACCTAAAAGAACCAAACAACTAAATAAATAAATGAATAAAGGGAGGGGGTGCTGACTATCAACTAACTAAATAGCTAAAATAAATAAATAAGACTAACTAAGAGTAAAACATCTAACTAAATAACTAACTAAAACAACTAAATAAATAAAAAACAACTGACTAACAAACATCTATAGTGTAACTAACTAGCTAACTAAATGACTGATAGATAAACTTGAGATAACAAATAAATGATTCAATAAATAAACGATAATCAATCAATCAAACCAATCTATCAAACATTTCTGTATTATACAGATAAATAAACTTTTGAATGTTTTATATACGTATATAGTATTTTATAAATATATAGTTTTGTATAATATAGTATTTTATAAATAAACATTATCATTCTTTTCCAGCTACCGTCTTCTGAAAATATTTGCTCACATGCCATTGATTAGAACATACTTTGCCAATTGTGTATTAAATTAAATGATAATGAATTCATGTCTTTCACATCATGTTCAAATATGCACACAAAACCAGCCATGAGTGAATCACTTAGTTTCACTTTCATCTGTTTGTATACTGATTTCGGCTAATATTGTATTTTTTACAAGCTCTCATTGTCTTTCTGCAGTGGAAAGAGATTCCAGCTTTCACAGGTGCACTGAAACAGTGAAATACACATAACTTGAATAACACATAACTAGTCTTTTATAAATCATAACTCATTTTCTTTAACTGCACGAATCAGTGTGAATGGAATTAAAAGGAGTTTCAGAAATGCAGGTTGGAGCTCATTGGTTAGAGCCCTCTCCTCCCTCCATCTCTATCCAGCAATGTCTATTTATTCCACCATGACCTTTGACTTCTGTCTTCACCGTTCCGGAGGAACTGCTGATGTCCTTCAGCTCTCTGCAGGAGGTCAGGCCTGTCCCATAATGCACTGCAGCACTGCCAAATTGTTAGCATGCAGTGGTCTGGCTGGCTGTCTGGACAGGTTTCTTAAACAGAGCCAGAGCAGGAAATCCAAAACTATGAGCCAAATATAAATAAATAAAACACCTATTCATCTTGTGGCTCTGGTTATGGATGAATGTCTATCTATTAAAACAAATTATAATACAGCATCAGTTTCTCATTCTTTGACTTTTTCAACTTCTGTCTTCACCTAGTATGTTATTTTGAACGGCCCATGTAGTTTATATTTTCTTGCCTTTATTCCTTTACCCATGATCCTCCTGTACTGACCTTTCTTGCTATTGTGAGGGCAGATTTAATGTTATACAACATGTATTTCTGTAAACCATGACAGGTTGACAAGAACAAAAAACAAGCTTTGTTTATCGATTGGAA
This sequence comes from Carassius gibelio, assembly GCF_023724105.1. NCBI lineage: Eukaryota > Metazoa > Chordata > Actinopteri > Cypriniformes > Cyprinidae > Carassius > Carassius gibelio. The sequence goes on along the minus strand of NC_068416.1, from coordinate 24,219,006 downwards.
ATATTTTTGTCGCTACTGTATTTGAATGTACATCATGTGAACACAAAAGAAAACTGAAATCACTAGAAATATCTGGACATCTGGTGATTTAGTGAACCCTGAACCTGTTTGTACATGTTGCTGGATCAACAGGAGAGATTTTAAATTATGCACAAGACTGCAATTGATTAATATATCAAAGTGTTTCACCTCCAACCTCAAGTCTGCAAATGGACAACTTCAGTTCACGAAATGTTTCACTGAGAGATACTGTAGAAGGATGACATTTCCATTCTCTGTTTGAAGCATTAACACATATTGCACAGAACGAGTGAAGCTGTAATAACGGTGCTTGAAGGAGAAGAGTAGTCTTTACAAGAACAAAAGAGCAGGACAGACAGTCTTACTATCCGGAGGTCTTTTCACAGCTGTAACAAGGACATATAAAATCCCAGGCTTCTCGTTCTCTCTCAGATGGATTTTTAATAAGCGGTGGAGCTGTAAGTGTGTGACACAACTGCTGATGGTCACGCAGAGGTTCACAGGCACAATCTGGGAAACTGAGGGAAGACAGCTGAAGCCAAGTGAATGCATCTCAAAAGCACCTCCTGTGAGCACTTGTGATCAGATTCATAAAGTGAACATCCCCCAAAAACATTTAGACACTTAAAAACACTTAAGTTTACAGGAATGTCTTTGCATTAAATAAAATCAGTGTGGTATGTTTCCCAGCAGATGCAGAATTAAAAAAAAAATGTTTATAAATAAATAATGTCATAGGAATGTTCTTTTAATTTTTTTGTTTCCCAGAATGTTGCATGGAAGTACTTTTTAGTTTTTTTTTTTATACTGAGAATGCAATATACAGAACGTTCCCTAAAGGTTATTTTTAGTTTTTATTTTTACAACCATAAAATAGCTTTAAAAAAGTTCCCTAAATGTTATCTTTAGTAAACATTCTTAAATTCTAGAAATAAATTACTAGTTCAGTAAATAAAGTTTGTATTGCAGAAAAAAAGTTTTTTTTTATGTTCTGAGAACGTTCTCGGAACCAAAAAACTAACATTCCAAGAACATTCAGGGAAGTTTTTCAAATTAATTAATTATTATTTTTTTTTTTAATATATTATAGAGTTTCCGGAAAATTGTTAGCTGGGTTTAAAGAAAGTTAGCACAAGAAAAACACTCACAAAAAGTTTATTAGATTTGAAATAAAAAGAAATAAATATATTGCAAAAAAGGAGAAGAAGTGACTTTATAAAATGGCTAAAAATGACCAAATCACCAGTTGATTCACTGCTTCACTATTTAGTATCTAATGCACTGACACTCGACATTTTTAAGTGTCCAACTCTAAAAGTCATGTCCTTTTTAGCAGCTAAATCACTCTTTCCAGAGCAGCGGTCAGCTGAAGGCCATTCTGTTCATTTTCAGAGCTGCATTTTATTTTGCTTTTACGATATTCAGTCATAAACAACCCAGAAACAATGCAGGGCTTTCATACGCAGGCTTATAAAGCAGGTAATTCATTATTTTGCACAAAGAACAACCTTCACTGAGTGTTAATTAAAAACCCTGCCTACATACAGTACATATGCATTCACTTCCTGTCTCTCTCTCTCTCTCTCACACACACGCTCCCACACACACACACAAACAGAAAGAATATAAATGTCCTCCTCCGATAATACTTCCGGTCCATCCAACTCTCAGGGTGTTATGCTCCAATACACCTCTAAATCTTCCTCTCTTTCCACTTCTGTCTCTTTCTCTTGCTTATGTCAGTGAATTGTGTTGCAGGTGAAGATGATCAGACAGGTTAGAGGAGTAGAGCTTTTTTACTAAGTTAATTAACACTACATTTATTCATAGCATGCAATAATGGCAACTGACAACATAAATTAAAATAAAACAAACTGTTTACTCAATTTCCGATCTGTATTGTACATGGTTTAAATAATTTCTCTGGCGAAATCCCTTTGAATCACTCACTCAGTTGTCTTTCTTACTCACTTTCCACAAAGCATTATGGGAAATGTATTCTGAAAGCTGAACAGTGTAGTATCAAGGCACATTAAATATAAAACATTTCTGTTATTATTATTCAACACTATTATTAAACATTCATTTGACCTTTATTCTAATTACTAATAAAAGTCAATGTTAAATAATAACTAATATTCTAATATTAAGGGCTCTATTTTAACAATCTAAATGCAAAGTGTAAAGTGCACGGCGCAGGTGCACTCAGGGCGTTTCCAAATCCACTTTTGCTATTTTAAAGGGGGGGGGGGGGGGGTGAAATGCTCGTTTTCACTCAATATCCTGTTAATCTTGAGTACCTATAGAGTAGTACTGCATCCTTCATAACTCCAAAAAGTCTTTAGTTTTATTATATTCATAAGAGAAAGATAGTCTGTACCGATTTTTCCCGGAAAAACACGACCGGCTGGAGGCGTGACGTGTGGGCGGAGCTAAAGAATCACGAACACCAGTAGGATTTTGTGTTGAGCGCGTCTGGAAGCTGTGACACAGATCCAGAGGCTGAAATTTAACAAGAGCAGCATCAGCAAAGGCGTCTCTGTGTGGTATGTACTGAAACTGTATATATTTGCTTAGCGGTTTTGGAAGACGAAACTAAGTTCCACTTTATGTCGTCTTTTTTTTTATTTTTTAAGCTGTACATGTGGAAAGTGCAGTTTGATGACAACATCGCATGTTGTTTACTTGATGTGCTTACGCGCTGATAGCTAAGTTAACAACACAGACATATTTGAAGCAGTTTTACTCACCGCCTGCGGTTCCAACACACGATCGTGACCCTTTTTCGTTGGGACTGCATTATCCTTAAGAAAAAAACGATACGCAAACCCGGCGTCAAACTGGGCCTTGTGAACAAGCATCTTCGAAATGCAGGGAACAAACGCAAACACTTGCACAACTCCGTTGATGCTCTGTCAAAATAAACTGCATCCACTGGTCCTTTAATGCAGTTTTTTTTTTTGGTAATCTGTGCAGGGTTGTCTTGCCCTGGCAACCAAAAACACACTTCTTTTGTGACATTTCGCGTCGCTCTCGCTCTGATCAGTGAAGTCTGTTGTGCTCTCAGTGCTCTGCTATACGGGAGCGCGCGCTCTTCCGGCAGAAGTGTCCCTAGGACCCATATAAGGAAATTCCGCTCCATCGAACGTCACACAGAGCCATACTCGAAAAAAACTTTCCGAAACCGGATACAAACCAGTATGCTATTTCATGCATACTGAGTTTTTTACTCCCATGCTAAACATTTTTTTATTCCCATGCTAAACATGGACAAAGTTTCAAAAATTAATTTTTGAAACTTTGTCCATGTTTAGCATGGGAATCCAACTCTTTAACAGTGTAAAAAACTCAGTATGCATGAAATAGCATTTCACCCCCCCTTTAACGACAGAAAACGGTCTGTGCGCCGGGTTCGTGAACGAGTCAGTCTTTTGTTCGTTATCTGGCTCGGCTCGGTGTTCATCTTCAGTTCTCTCTTCACAGCAGTTCAGTCAGTGTACTGTTTGAGTAAATGAATTACTCCGGGATATTGGTTTGTTTGAACTCAGAGAGAGTGTCAGCCACATTAAAAAAGTGAACAGCTTAAGTCATTTGTGGATTAATGCATATTAGAGATGTGAACCGTTTAAAACGTGAACTGATTCAAGAAGATCCGGTTACATCGAATGATTCGTTCGTGAACCGGATATAACAAATTGCTTTGTTTTGAACTCTCTCACAACAGACACGGAAGAGAAGACAATGCTGAATAAAGTCGTAGTTTTTGCTATTTTTAGGCTAAAATTTATTTTCGATGCTTCAAAAAATTCTTTTTTGTTCCTTAAAATAGCATTGCGCCAGCAATGCGCCTGATCACACCTCTTTTTTAGACCCGCACGACCGTGGGTGCACAAATGGGCGCAAATGCATTTGCTAATTAAACGACGTGGCGCTGGACGAGAATATGCGAACAGCGCTGGACTGATACTAGCAAACACACTTCCGCTGCGCCTTGCGTCGGTGTATGTTAGGGCCCAATATGTTTAAAGGGACACTGAGTAGGAATTACTCCCATCTAGTGGTGAAATTGTATTTTGCATTCAAACTAATTTTGCTCTCCAGCGCCTCGCTTTTTCAAATGCGCATTGCATCTACGGTAGGCGATATGTACCAAAAAGCTTTGACAGGATGTATTCTAATAGCACTTCGTCGAGTTTTCCTTCAGGTGAACAGGTGTGTTATTTCAAACAAACTGCAACATGACAACTAACAAACGAATGTTACAGTACGAATTACTGACTGTGGAAAACATGAAATATTGTAATTAGTAGTTATGTCTAATTTATTCGTTATATTTTCTGAATTATATGCATTGTTAGATATTAAAAAAATATTATAATATAGACTGTAACACTGACTTACCTGTCGAGAAGAAAACTGGCCACTTCAGCGTCTCTTTTGAAATCTTTATCCAGCATTAGCTCTTTCCACCTAGAAAAAGCTTCCCCGACATTAACTCTTGTTTTCTGTAATCTACGGTCACGTTTCCTTTTACGTTCTATTTTTGACTGTTTTGGCGACGATGTTTTCTTCTCCTGTGGCGCGGCATATGTATGGTCCATAATAAGAATGCAATCCAGACTTTTAAACTTGCCGGTGCAGTTTCAAGCGCCTCTCACTGCTCTGCACCTGCGTTTCTGGCTCTGACCGAAAACGCGCTGTGGAAACGCGTTGGCTTAGTACTTTTTGTCCCTCTCTGCTATTATAGTTTTGCAAGATGGCGGAACTACATGGAAGCCTCCGTCAACCTACCCGTCCCATGTATATAAAGATAATAAATTCTTCATTTACAAAGATTAGTTTAAACATTGGCATAGGTATTTGTACACCATTGAGGGCATATTTATGAATAAAAATATTGATTTTAGATAATAAAATACCTAAAAAGTTACTTATTGTCCCTTTAATGACCAATTATCTAATTTATTCTAATTAATTCACAACATGCATAGCATTTTTTTAATGAATTCATATATTGATTGCTAAGTTGCCAATGTTTTCTGGGATTGCCTTTTCCACAGAAGATAAGGTGTAATTATTAGTATCATTAGCGTGTGTGTGTGTGTGTGTGTATTACGTAAGTCATTATCTCACACACTCTCGCTCTCACTGTATGTTCATTTTCCGAGAAGTTTTAAATTAGCTGCAGGTAATTAAATTCGCTCAGATCTGTTAACATGAGACTCAGATTTAAACTGGAAGGATTGATGAGCAATGTATCATGTGATATCCTTGATAAATCCATAACTCATTTTCTCTAGTAATGATCCTCATCTGTCTGTGTGTATGTGTGTGTGTGTGTGTGTGTCTGTGTGCGCGAAATTCATGAGGGTCATGTTTCCAAATGCAGGGCAGATGCTTCACATGTAATAATATTCAGCTTATGTAAAATGTCAGTGAGAAAGGAAGAGAAAAGAAAGAGGGAGAAGAAAACAGAAACAGATCTGTTTTCTATGCTGTTTTTCTCTTACAGAATGCAAGATGTCAATCTAAAATGAACACCAAAATTACTTATTTATAATGTTAAAAATTATTTTCATTTTGAAACATTAATATCATTGATCTAAAATGCAGCTTAGACAGTTTGCTATTTAAAAAATACAAATACATGATTTGCTCTAAAATTTAACATTATAGACACAGATATTGAAATCTTGATTCTAAATTAATTTTAAGTTGGCCATCAGTTGTGTTAACCTATTATAATACACATTTCTTAAAACATATTTATATTTAGGTCAGATGGAAATGTTGTAAGTTGTAGAAAAATACAAATCCTTCATGACTCAATGCACAATAACAGAGTTCTACAGGCCTTACATCATTTCTAAATCTACATTATATGAGACAATGGAGAGGATTTAGTCCTGAAAGGAAGAAACAGCAGTTGTTGAGAGAGATTGTGTTGGTGTTAAACGCCCTCAGAGATGCACAGGCCAGAGATCTTACAAGAGTACGCCATTTTTATTCATTCTGCTGCATGAGAGATGATGAAAACATCTCCAGTATCCAGTAAATAAACCATACATTTCACAAACAACAAATAACTATTTGTTATATGTTGCTAATATGTGTGTTTCTATTTTATAACAAAACCACAAGAACCAAATTACTAGGGAAACAAATTGTCATATGAACAGACCAACAAACACACACACACACACACACACACACACACTCCCCTGAGCAATCTCTAGCCCTGTGCATCTTCAAATCCGATCAGAGCAGATCACAGGGGAATGATGGATTTATCTATCCTTCCCCTTTTGCTCCCGGACACACATTAACGCTCACGCAGTCGGCCTCTTTTTCAGAGGAAAGAAAACACATGAAGGTGGTATTCACATGCACAGAAACCAAATGAGCAAATGGTTTATTCGCTCTCGAATTTCCTCCCCGTGTCGAGCGCTCGAGGAGAGGACGTGCTAAAAGAGAGAGAGGTGAGAGAGAATCCAAAATTCCTCCCATGATCATTAAATAATTTAGGGACACTGCTCCACTGATCATTAGATAGACGAACAGAGGGAAGCGGCGCGGGAGGGAGAGCGAGGAGATTGCAGAGAGATGGGAAGCAGGAAAAGTGGATGTAATAGAGCGGAGGATCGTTCTCGGAGGCAGAGAGAGAGAGAAAGAAAGAAGCTGGAAGATGAAGAGAAATCTTCCAGTTTTAGAAGAACTTTTTCATTGTCCTCTTTGAACCACTGCCACGTCTGAGGGGAATTGCGCCAGCATTCGATCAGAAGGCTTGAATGTCTGCATTAATGAAGCAAAGATAAACCTCACATGATTCATTCTGATATGTCTATCCTCCTCCTGAGGTTGTGTTGGGATTAATTAGTACTCTATTCACAGTGTTAAACTTCTCAAAGAAAAAAAAACATATTTGATTGTTTGAAATCTATCTAGCTATCTATCCAGTGTATACATACATACATACATACATATATACATATACATACATCTATACATGTATGTATATATATATATATATATATATATATATATATATGTGTGTGTAGAGAGAGCAAATCTTAATTTTTGGGTGAGACGGACCTCTTGATGTATTTGAATTACAAGTTTAATACTTACGGTTAGAGGTTTTGAAAAAAAAAGTGGCAACTGTAATGGTGATGCTTAACACAGTTAAACAGCACTTACTACAAGCTTTTTCCATTATAAGCCTTCCACAGCCTCTCTAAAACCTCACAAATCTCTACTTGGCACACCAGCAAATATCCAGAGTGATCGCATAAATGCTTTAGGTTTGATCCCATGTGGATCTAGAGAATTATTGGCCTGCCCAACCTCTACTGTTGTGGCCTTGAACGAAGCACTTAACCACACGCGGCTCCACAGGGGGGGTCTGGATAATGACATAAAGCCTTGAGTTTGACCCGGACTAGATGCTTTTGGCCCCAGTGTCTAACAGCAATGATCCAGATGACCAGTGTTCATATGCCCAGCGACATTCGCAGTTTTAATAAGGAAAGGCCTAGTGCTTTATTTTGACTAGAAAAGAAACAGCTAGGATTTCTTTAATTGAATGGATTTGTGTTTTTATTTAAATAGTTAAAACTACTTAAAAGATGCAAAATTATTTTACATTATTATTATTATTATTATTATTATTATTATTATTATTATTATTATATTCCCACAGATTTGCACCATGTCCAGAAACAAAAATTTAATATTTTGTTTCTTGACCTATGACATACAAACAACTGTGAAAATTGAAAAAATAAATTTTGTTTATTTATTTATTCATAAACAATTACAAATTACAAACATATAAAACGTATTCATAAAAACACGTGAACAAAAAATACTTTATTGCAGTATACCAAGAAACATAAAGTTGTAGTTTTTCAACTATATCTAACTAACTAAATAAATAAATAAACTATCTTATGATTTATTTATCTTAAAAAATATATATTACAGCAATTTGAATGAAAAAAAAACTGTTGAAAATTTAAACTTAAGTTTAAAAAAAATACTGGCAAAATTATTATTTTACATAGTGCTCAGTATTGCAAGCAACCATTCAGTTATTTGTAGGTGTAGTTAAAGTAAAATACAGTTTTACCTCAAGTAACACATTTCTCGGTATATATATATATATATATATATATATATATATATATATATATATACACTGTATATATATAGCGGCTTTCAGCTCACACAGCCTCATGGGATAGCAACCGATGCAGCAGGTGTGGCATTGTTTGTCTACTTTTCACCAGTATTCTGGAATCCTAGTTCCTAGTTACATACTTCTTTTTGCATATAATGTAGTAGGACAGCATACATATTTGTACAAATTCTGTCTAGATATTATTCACCAACTTGGATACAGCCCTAAAAAACAGATCCATCCAAACACCCAGAAGACTCAGATGAGGACCTCAGGGAGAGTAAGTTTGCTTAGAGAAAACACTCATATGATTGATTAAAATCCACTTTGAGAATGGAAAGAGCCGGGTCAGCTTGAAATCAAATGGGAATACAGCACAGAACTGATTCAAAGCATAAACTCTACACTCTTAGAAATGAAGGTTCCCTATCTGTCGGTCACTTTGAGTTGTCGTGACATTAGGGCTCGAACAAGAAATCTTGTTTTATGGGTAATTTAAAAAAAAATTTGAGTAATGTCAACTTTGCATCTACCTTGATAAAAAAAAATGCACTGGAAAACACAATTCTGAGAGTTTTGTGGATCACACTTTAGTTTGGGGGGACCATTTTCAATATTAACTACAAACTCTGCCTCAATAAACTCTTAATGTGCTGATTATTAATATTTAGGTAGTAGTTAAGTTTAGGTATGGGATAGGTTTAAGGCAGTAATTCTTAAAGTGTGGTGGTCCGCGAAAAGATGACCTAAAACTCTCCTCTTTGGAGCCTGACATTCAGAAACTGATGTGTGATAAGCAGCACCACCCATCTCATTAATATTCACGTTAAGTTTTATATGGAAATCTCAAAATCTAAAATCCACAGATCTATTAGTTTTGTAATGTACTAGTTTTTGTTTCATGTGTAAAATCCCAGTAATTTCAGTGATATTGGACATTAAGGGGAACATTCTTTTCAGCATTTTATTGTTACCATAGTTACAACCATAGACTTCCTATACCCACCACCTCAGTTTAAACTAATGGCTCTTTGGAATGGCATTAAGTGGGACCTAGGCTGTTACATTATGTTTAATTGCTGTTTTTTTTTTTTCCACATGTGCAGTTTGTTGTTCATATTAAGCTGCAACTCATTTCGCATTTACTTTTTCAAATTAAATAAAAAATAATATAATAATTTCTGATCATATCATTGCATTTGTGTTTGAATAATTAGTTTTTGACTTGAAACAGTCGCATATTAAACTTAAATGTATCTTATCCTTCCTATTTTGTTGGTTTTTGGTGGCGTGTTAGAGTGGGGAAAAAAAAAGGAAGATAAAGTGGTCCTTGGGCTGAAAAAGTTTGAGAAACACTGGTTTAAGAGATCTACAATACAAAACAAAGCATTAATATGTGCTTCAAGTAGGCTACCAATAAACATCTGTTAATAATATGCATGCTAATAAGCAACTAGTTAAGAGTTAGAACTGGTCTCTAAACTGTTACTCTATTGTGCTACATAATATTTCCATATTCTATTCCATATTAAAAAGTAATTTACATCAGTTGTTATATTTCGGACTTTGAAGTGTTGCTAAGACATCTTATTGTGTTGTTCTTAGACATTTAAATTCAGAGAGCATATTGATGTATTGTGTTCCCTTCAATTTATTTCTTAATTTTTTTATTGGTCTGGAATAAGTCTTAAAGTATTATATTCACTTTCATATAACTTGCATAAACCCTGATATAAGTGCACCAAATCCGCTTTCGAAGTGAAAAAAACAAAAGAACCCTAACTTTCTATTTAATATGTGCATTTGGAGGAAATCTAGGTCATATCCCAGTGCAAGGCTAGTTCGTACAGTAGTTGTACTTAAGCGCCCCGCTGATCTTCCTCAGGAGGAGTTAATTTGCTTTGGGCTTGAACGTAGCATACTGAAACCTCAAGACCTCGGTGTGAAACACGGATCACTAACACACAGATACAGATACAGTGGCCACCTTCGAGACAAAATACAGCTGCATGTGTAACCAGGGTCAGAGATAATGATGTGAAACTAGTTCTCCCTCAGAGTCAAGCCTCTTTGTCGAACAACATTTAATAACAGCGATTTCCCTCAAGAGGCGAGACCAGACCTCCAAAACTCTCCTGACCCGAGCTCCTCAGCACTATATCACAACCTTTATCTCCAGCATCCTGGTGGTTCTCATTTAGACGGCCTGTTTGATGTCATTTTGGACAGTGAGGAGGTGAAGCCGTGCACACAGCTGACTATGTGTGTCTGTCTGCTTGTCTAGCGCTCTTTTTCTCCTTCCAGGCTTTCTCTCAAGCTACACTTTAATATTTAATGCATATGCCATACAGCAGATGGTACCATAAAAAAAGAGCATCAATATTTGATGCAAACTCTCTCCAGCTCTTTCTGTTCTCCTTCTTTAGATATTTATCTCGCTCTCATTCATGTCGTCGGTCTTGTTAGCGATCGCCGTTGTGTCACGCGTTAGTGTTGCTTATGAAATATTAAATCTTTTTTGATGGTTATGACATGGGTAGTGAGGCAATTTGTGGTCTCTTCAGAGTCATTTAGAGATGATCTGTGCTTGGTGGTTAATTTGGGTCGTACATCAATGCCGCTCTTTTAATTCAAAGCTTTGTTGTGCGAGGTCAGATCTCACTTTGTATGATCCTACTTGTTCAACAGCCATCGGGCGTCCAATCAAAGGTGAGGCGGAGCATAGGAAATGACTCATTTGCATTCTCGTTATATGCAGATACTTACATTTCTGAACATAAATCACAAACGCCGCAAGAGCGGCTCTTGTTCCGTTGCGGCATTTGATCATTTCAAAACAAGAGAAATGCCATTAATCAATCAATATTAAATGCGTCAACTGTTTTTTTTTTTAAACTAATGTAAGGCAGAGCTACTCATTAATCAAAAGAATAATATATCAAATGAAAAACAAAACCACTGACCGTGGCCTTTTGGAAATGGAAATGCTAATCCAAACCGCATATGCATGTTGGGTTTCTTATTCAGAATTAGTGGTTTGTTTATCATATATTAAGCATTAGTACCCAGATGCAAAAAAAAAAAAAAAAAAAAAAGCACTTCCATATTGTTCTTAGAGTTTCACACATATATTTTTTACTTAATATACAAAAAAATCTTTAGCACTTTTTTAGTTACCACTTGTAGTACACTTGATCCCATCTCTCATACACTAGTTGGTTCAAGTGTACTACAAATGCTAATTGGTAACTAAATACATTTTCTGAGCACAGTTTATTTCATATTCATGGTGTCCCAAAATAGCACAATTGAGTACACTTAGATGTTCTTCTTAGATTATCTTAAGAAGTACTAAAGAATCATTTCTTGTATATTAAGTACAAAATTAGTGCGTGAAAATAGAGAACTCCAAGTACATTATGGAAGTGCACTTTTGTTTTCACCTGGGTATGCAGGGTTATTCTTGTAAACTCAAACTATTCATGACATTGTGTTAACTGAAATAAACATGGAATTAAAATATAAATAGAAGACTAAACACTTAGAAACTAATAGAAAGGTTGAAATAAGTTTAAGTTAAAATAAAATAAGTAATAAAATAAATAACTGGCTCAAAGAGAACTTATAGATATAAAGTAAATTAAATATAAATAGTAATATTGAAAGGAACATCAATAACAATAGGGTGTAGCTAGACCTTCAGACTGCCAGCAAAATGTGTGGGAACCATTGCCACTTAGAATGGTCAAGGCCCACCCAATAACTGACAGGTAAAGCAACCAATCACGTTTCGTTTTGTGCCACATAATGTTTGGGGGGGCTCAAATGTTCAAACAGCAACAGACCGGGTCTTGGAGATATTTTAAAAATTCTATGCTGCGATCTTTACATTTTTTCCCATGCTATTAAATTAAATTAATTATAAATCCAAAGTTTAGTTGATCTGGATAAGTGCTCAATGTCATGGTTATAAGCACGATGGCTTTCTTCTTCCATGAAGGGATTTGGCATCACGGCATCTTTGTTTATAGGTGGAACGTTAAACAACGTGACACACGTTTCCCAGAAATCCTGTATAATTTAACCAATCCAATGTCGACTTCAAAACTTCCAAAGTGTTTCCAGCTAAGTGTGCCGTTTGCATCGAACGTTCAGCTAGCGATCCGTGGGCATGACGTCTAAGGCTGAGAACGCAACAACAACAATAAGACCAAAGCACATAAAATTACTAAATACTAAACTGAAATTAACATGAAAACTGAAAATATCAAAATACATTTTATTTATGATTTTGCACCATATCAGCATCAAATGCTATACTCATGATAAACTCAAGAATAATAAAATTTCAAATAGTCTTCATAATAACAATATTTCAATTAATTGATGAAATGGATAGATAGGCAGGACACAAAATGTTTTACAATCAAGGAACAGTAAAAACTATAATACTGTATAAATGTATACTAAAGTAACACTTCTCGTGTGAATACTAGTAATTGATTTTTGATTCTTGCCTTAAAAGGCATTAAAACCAAGAACAATTGTAGATTGATGGATGTTGTAGCCACGAGGACTGTAGAGTTAAACTGTGCGACAGTTTAATGTTGCAAATGGAAAAGCAAATGCTCTCAGATAGAGTGGTCTGTTGGTCCATTAGTGGATTGATGAAGATGAGCATTTCTCAAGGGAATGAACAGATGCATGTGGGGGTTGCAGATCTGTACATAATCCAGTATATCCTGGGCATTCGCTACAGGCCAATCCGAAGGGTTCATTTTGCTCAACCAACCAATCAGGAGGCTCATTCAGTTTAACTGAACCAATCAGGACCACACTGGCGTTAGGAAGTCACTTTTTGGTGAATTAACACAACAAGAAAGATTAAGGTCAGATTTAAAAAGTGTGAAACAGATGTGTGTGTTATAATGAAATTCTTTATTTAGTAACACACTATTCCTGGAACTATTCACACTCACATTTACTGTGATTATGCGATTTTACATGAAAAATTTGTTAAATTATGGAAGCTTCAAACTGCAAACATGATGTCATAAACAAATGGAATTTGCTACACTTAACAAACTATGATGTCATAATTTTTTTTGTTTGGACTAGTAAACATAATGTCATAATAACCTAATGGAATTTGCTGCTGAAAACTATGATGTCATAGTGAACATGTGGAAGTTGAGTTTGCACCAACAAATGTACGTAATTTCAAGTTGAATGTGTCAGTGTAAACTATGTAAACTGACACTTTCCATTCATTTGCAGCTGGTCACTTCTCGCAGTGATGGATGATTCAGTTCAAGCAGAAACTTTGAGTAGAGAGGAAACGGTGTGCTACTACGCATTCTTCCAGTGCTGCACTCAGACTGTCAAACACTGGAGTCTCACAGGAGTCAGAAACACTGAATCTGATCCTTGATGTGCTCAAGCCAAGTGAGAGTTTATCTGGCCAAGAGTGAGCCAGCGAGCCACTCAACATCATGCTGGAGAGCATTGACTAATCAAAACACACTTCAGCAAAACAATACAAATAAACAACAGGAAACACAACTAGATCTGGACATTTTCTAAAGCAGTTGTAGCCTAACCATTCTAAATAAATGTAAAGATTTGACTTTAAAGTGACTATTCTGGCTAAATAAGTTGGTTAATTATGGCAGACCTGGTGTTCACCTCCTATTCTGTCTGGTTCTCTAATGAGTCATAACAAGCCATGTGCAATTATAATTAGTGCAGTCTGAAAATATACTCAAATACATCAGCACATATGACACCCATTTTTAGATTTCAAATGATGCATGCATTTAATTATAATGAAAAGTTCATATAATGATATTATTTCGTATGGCTGAAGTGTCTATATTATCAACAGCTACACAATGCATTTCAAAGTGAAATGAGTGATATTCAAACTCGATACATCAGGCTTTAGACCATTAGATCAAAAGTTTATTTTCTCAGTGTTAAAAAGGTAACATTTAAAGAATAAAAAAAACTGCAGTGCTATAATTTGCATTGGAGGTTAACAAAGATGTCTGATTGTTAACAAAGCATCTCCCAGCAACCAAAGTGCACAGGACAAATCATGCTATACTGTACTAGCATTTACATTGCAAGTATGAAATTATCAACAAAAAAGCAGATGTGCAGTGTTGCACACATTTGTAGATGTAATATGAACAAACCAAGCTTGCAGCATTCTGTTGGATTCTTCAAAGAATAAAGTTAGAATTTTTGACATTTAAAAGCTGAATGAAATTCTTTAGCAGGCTGTGAAATAAGGAGAAATTATAGATGAGGAATGACGGGGAAAGTAAATGAATAATAAAAAAAAAGAATTATGTATGTAGCACCAACGTCGAATTCTGAATACCCACTTTGTATAAAACTAACCCTGAAAATCCTGTTTATACACCATCTGGACTCAAAAACATATTTCTCCATTTAAAAAGTAATAGTAGATGAGTTTGTTTCTTCATTGAAGCAGATTTGAGAAATTTAGCATCACGTGCTCACCAGAGGATCCTCTGCAGTGAATGGGTGCCATCAGAATGAGAGTCCAAATAGCTGATAAAAACATCACAATAAACCAATTTCTCTAGTAAAAAAAAAAGTATCATCCGAATCAGGAAAGAAATGTGCAGAGATGAAGCCCCATTTACATACTGGTGGATTTCTATGTGAGAGGACAACGGGAAGATTTGTTTCTTAAAAACATGCAGCTTTTCTCTTCACAAGATGCTTGTAGTTTTAATGGATGAGAGTGGTGTGGATTAATTGTGGATTATTGCAATGTTTTAATCAGCTGTTTGGACTTCCATTCTGACGGCACCCATTCACTGCAGAGGATCCATTGTTGAGCAAGTGCTGTAATGCCCAATTACATGCCTCTAGATCTGTTCTTATAAAGAAACAAACTCACTAACATCTCAGAGATAGTCTACTGGTGAGTTCAATTTCAGCAAGAATGCATTTTTGAGTGAACTATTCCCTTAAAGTCATTTAAAAACAGCCAGTGTTGTGGCAAAATAAAAGTTGCATGCAAAATATATTGCCTAGACTTCACAATAATGAATGTTTCACCAGTGTAATACTGCCTTTGTCATCACAGTTCAAGACATATGCTATAACGCTAACAGATTGCTCTCTCCAGGTACTATAAACCTCCCTAAGCTACATAAATATCATCTGACTACATGCACAAGACCTCTGTGTTTTTTCCCTAGAAAAACTTGAGAAAAGGAAACAACTTAAAAGAAAAAAAACATCACGCTATTACTTATGATGCAACTGTTGTGTTGGGAACCTTTCTGACAAGATAAATTTCTCTTCATTTTATTTATTTTTTCCCTCCGAGATGATAAAAGAACAGAAGGAGAGAGAAATAAAAAAAGAAGCACGCGTCTGAAATTACAATAAATACAAGTGCAAGACTGCAGCAACTGAAGCTACAATGGGATTCACCTCTTCAGAAGTGGCATGTTTATGAGTTGTTTTGTGCAAACACATTACGCTCCCAATAACAATTTAATCAGCAGGATTGAAAAATGAGCCGTCCCAGACTTGAATTTATCCTCACACTAATCATTGACTGCGGACTTCAATCAAACCTATTTTCTGTTGACAATCAGGATTCCCCCAATCATGACGTGAGGAGCGAGTTTATGCTGCCAGGGAGACGTCGTTTCTCAAGGCTTTAATTTGACAGATGCACCAGGGACGTCTCTGGGCCTGATATGACTTCATAAATCAATTTCATTCTTTCGTGCTTTATTTATTCCTGTTTCGTGTATGTGCATCTGTCAATGGCGGCAGGTCAGCCCTTCAGAAAAATGTGCTTTGAATAATGAATCTGCTTCTCTCACAGGAGCACAGATACATCTTTAGCAACACATTGTTATACAAGAGACATGACAAGATGAGCTGACATTTAGAAAATATAGAATTCTCTAATATATCTAATACATTTGAAGGCTGACATTTGTTTTATGACACTAAACTAAAGTGTGAGACTAATAAATAAACAAGTTTTCTTCAAGCATGCCACTGGTTGATTTAACATTGTAACATAAACCTAACATACCGGTAAAGGTAAGTTAAAGGTATAGTTTACCCAAAAATGAAAATTCTGTCATCATTCCCTCACCCTCAGGTTGTTTAAAACCTGAATGAACTCCTTTCATATGTTGAACAGGAAAGAAAGATATTTTGAAGAATGTTCGTAACCAAACAAATGATGGTAGCCATTTCTTCCTCAGTATTTTTTTCCATCCTAATAGAAATCGATGGCAACTGTCAACAGGTTACCAGCATTCTGCAAATTATCTTCTTTTGTGTTATTTAAATATGCAAATGAGGCATTATATATGGAAGCCTGTTCACACCATAGAATAAAAGAAGGTCATTTTGGCTTTAAATTTTCTTCCCCTAACAATTCGGAGCTAAAAACCCGAAATTTTGAGTTTAGAATTCTTGTTTCAGAATTAGTTTTTACAGAGTGGATTTATGAATCGCTCCAGAAAATACTGTCAACAGCCAGAAATGGGGGGAGGGGGGTAGTTAAGTTAAAAAAATAAAATAAAAAAAAAAGACAGAAAGAAAGAGACACACCTCTAGGAAAAAAAAGATAAAAACTAATTTTGACAAAAAACTTGTGTATTGTAATTGTAACATACAGACACAAATACATATAATGCAATAAAATAAACACTTAAATGTGCATTTGGGATGTTTTCTTTCCATTACTCTGAATGAAGGCAAGTTATGGAAGCAACATCAAAAATAACACAAATGACAAGTGACTCAAAAAATTGGACAAACAAAAAACCAACAACAGTGTCTTGTTTTAAATAAAGTAAACAAAATGTTAAATCATCACAAGATTTTCATACATTAAATAAACAGTCCCCCCACCCCCATCTTATTTTCATCCATTAAATAAACCGTCCCCTCACCCCCATCTGCTTAAAGGGACAATCGCAGACAAATCAGAATATATTTGAAGTTAAACGTAGATTTGCAGAGCTGGATTTTGGACCATCCAGCACATTCCTATTCATACCTGTCAGTTCTTCAGACCATCAGAGCTCTATTAACACTCTGACCTCAGTAATTTACGGGCATGTCGCTGTCTAATGAAGGTTAATGAGACGAGAAAAAGCTCTGTGCTGAATTGACATTTAAAATGACTCTGACAGTCCAAACTGCCATCAGATATTACATAGAGCATGATGACTCTATGCAACACACAGACTTAAGCGTGCATTTTTTTCCAGTTGGTTTTACAGGCATGCAACAAACATACAGTATAATATAAACTATTTCTAAGGCATTCCATTTATTGGAGAAGTTCTGGAAGCACATCTATCTCTTTGAAAAATGGGACTTTAATTAAATATAAATGCAGAATGTGTCCTGTCTGCACTGCTAATCAAAAGCACCCTGCATTATACTGCAACCGAGAGCGAGCCCCATTTTTCTTTTGAGCGGAGACAAAAAAGATTAGACAAATATTAATTCATTCATCAGTCTGAGGCTCATGCACACAAAGCGCTGCATATTCAACATTTCGTTCGCTGTAGCCTCAGCTTCCCTCACCAGTCTCCCCGGTCTCTTGTTTGATCATTCATTATTTCTCCCTTCTCTTTTGTCTGAGCTTCATAAACATAGCTCCAGGATGTAATGGAGCTCTCAGTGGTGCTGAAGCAGGATATTGGCTTCATTAACTCACAGTCTCGTGGTCTGGAACTATCCGTGGTACTGAAAACAACAGCCAGCGCTAGTGTGTAAAACCAGAAACAATTACAGCGGATATGCTGCGCTGCTAGACTGTCAGGAAAACTAATTACTCTAAAATACATAGAGGAGAGAATATGATTCAGATTAATCCAAAACCCACTCCGGATCAATCTATTTCATGAATGTAGGAGGAATGAAAAAGGAGCACATAAGAGTGTAAACATCAATAATTTATTGCATGAAAATGGAATACCAGCATACTTTTAAGTGCATACTGTGCAGTATATACTGTAAACTGCACACTTGTTTAGAAGAGTGTATGAAACAGAACATGCCTCGTAGCAATAAACATTACAGACAGTAGAATGCTACACTGGTCAGGACAGGGATAGGTTTACATTATTTTGTATAGTTAAGTATAGTTAAACTGCTTTTTTAAACCAAATTTGTGTAAATGTGTGTTAATGTTTGGCAGTTTGATCAAATAATTATGTAAAAAAAAAAGCAGTCAATACTATTACTACTACTAATTATATAATTAAATAATATTTGTTATTATTATTATTATTATAAATAATTATTTATAAACAAATATGATTACAACAATAAGATTGCTATTATTGTTATTAAAATTGTTAATATTATAATGGTTATTATTGTTCTAAATATTATTGTTGTTGTTATATATATATATATATATATATATATATATATATATATATATATATATATATATATATATATATATATATATATATATATATATATATATATATATAAACATTTCTGGAAATGTGCATTAATGCCATTTTTAAAGTTTAAATAAATAATAAAATACTACTACTCCTAATAATAATTAAATGATAATAATGATAATAATAATAATAATTATTATTATTATTATAAATATCACTGAGTAATAATATTAATCATAATGATCATATCTGATCAAACTGCCAAAGATTATCCCACTTTTTAATTGCATTTTTAATTTTTAATTACAATTATATTATTATAATACAATTATTATAATATTATTATTAATTATCATAACAGTAATAACTATTATTATTATTATTATTATTATTATTATTATTATTATTATTATTATTATTAATTGTGATTATAATGAATGAACCAACCAATCAAGCCTAAGAACTAAATATTTTATTAAATTGTGAGAGAAAAAATATTTTGCCTTTTGATCAACAGAAAAGAGACTGGATGGACTGTGCATCTCTCCTCACAACCTCATTTTCATTAGTCACAAATTAAACATGCCTGGCTAAGATCCAGTGGTTCATTCATCTTACTGGTAATTTAAGGTGAAGAGTGCGTTGCATTATGGGATTCAATACCCTGTGCAGTGTGCTCTGGCTGTATAGTACACAGAGTCACATATTTCATACTGCAGAAACACTATGTGTTAGTATGCCATTGTGAACAGAGCCTTAGCAGCATATAAACTAGGTGAGCAAGTGTTAAGGCAGGTGTTCGCCTCTTCAGTGTAGCACCGGCCAGCAAGTCCTTTTTTATGATTGAATGACCCAAAATGCACCACAGCTCATTCTGAGTGTGGCTGCTTGAGGAAACATCTCTTCAAAAACACAACCACAAAGCCGTGACATTTCCCCTCGCTCAACAGAGAAAATTTGATTGCTGCTGGATGTTTTCAGCAGTCACTTGAAAGAAAAGGAGACGGTGATTGGAATTGGTATTCAAAAAACATTTCACACCATCAGGGACGAGAGAGAGAGAGAGAGAGAGATTCATGTAGTGCAATATGATCAGATATTAGTGTATGTTTATGTCCCTGATGTTAAATTTCCTCCTTGTATAAGGAAGTTTCAGTATAAGGAAAGTGGAATGAAGAATGATAGTTTGGAGCTCCAAAATCACTAAAAAAACATTTCTGAAGTATAGGGAAAAGTAATGTGACTTATGTGCATTATATTATATTATATTATATTATATTATATTATATTATATTATATTAATAAAAATGGACAGTTAAAACATTTATAATGTAGCAAAAGATTTAAGAACAATATATATAAATAGCATTTTAAAATATATGGAAATAGAAAATAATTTTCAAATTTGAATAATATTTCACAATATAACTGCTTTTATTGTATTATTGATCAAATAAATGCATCCTTGGTGAACATAAGATACATAAAACAGTGCTAATGTAAAAGTTACTGTATGAATATTAAATTACAAGTTAATTTATTTCTATCTAGTCTGTGTTCTGCAAATGTTGTTGACTTATGATAAATTGCTACATAAATTGCTATATAAATGTGTCTACATAAAAAATGCAATTTTATTAAGTCCTCTGAAGCCATGGGAAAGTTTTGTGTGATATTTAATTGATTCACTGCAAATCTTTTCCTTTAGCCCTCATATCAAATATGGCAGCAATGACATTAATCACATTTGAACCAATTGGAGTTAATGGCATCAATGCACCACTGCAGTCTATTTGAGAGCTGCAGAGAATATTTAGACAGTAAGGATTTATATTACTGTCTGTTTAACTACTGTATGACCTAAGTATAGTGCACTAATCACTACTTTTAATGAGCTTCTTGTCATCTTGGGGCTAAGATATACTTCAGAATAACATAAGAGTGAGCAAATGACACATTACACACACACACAAACACACACACACACAATCAGATACTGAAATATGCCGTGAGAATAATGATTAAATATACTCTGCATCTCTCATTTTCCTCTTTCTCCCTCACAATCACGGCTGCCAATATTCTAATCACTCGTATTCATTTTCTGGGTTTGATTAAAGAAGGTGTGTGTGATCAAACTGCCCTCATTAGAGATGAGCGACTATGCCAAATGTCTCTGTGTGTGTGTCTCTCTGGAGCTCCTGCAGAGTGATCTATTAGTGCGGTGCATCCGTGCAAAACAACACACACACACACACTAGTTGATGATGGCCCTGTTTAACTCAATTTAACAGTGCTATTGCAATCCTGTTCCTTTCTTAAACACATACTGTATATATGCAAGCAGTGCTATATTAAGCTCCTATATTTGCTCTTATCATGTAAGCTTTTAAACTTTTAAGTGTCCTTTGCATTCTTGGAGATGAGATTAATGAACAGCAAATGTGTGTGTGGTCATCTCAGAAACTGATGGTTTCATTTTGCAACCAATTACCGCTCTATATATGTTGAACTGTTTCTACTTCTTTTGTGTGTTTAGGCAGGCAATGCTGTGAGACTACCACCTCAGTTCATTGCACAACGTTTCAGTCCCTTTAGACTGTGAGTTGAGCTTAAGCGGCTGGGAACCGATTTAGCTTTTACTTGGGTCAGCAGCACCCAACAGACTCAATTAGATGTGAATCATGTTGTTGTTCTCACTGCTTTGCTGCCTCCAGTGGAGGGTCTAAATATGGCAGTGTACCTCAGTTGCAGTTGAGTATGTATTATTAAGGAGGGCTGTAATACCTGTAAAAGCTATCCGCTAGCAATCCCATTCATCTGAAAAGGCAGCTGGCGGTACACAGCACCATGGGACTTGACTGATGGCACAATGAGAACACACACAGCCCCAAAGCCTTTGGTACTGACTATCCTGAGCTGAGACATCAAATACAGCAGAAAGGAGAAATAAAAATCCATTTCACACTTAAGAGAACCTCTCAAAAAAAAAAAAATTATATTTGAATGCAGTGTATGGGAAGCTGTCTATTAATTTCTAGATTTTTATTACTTGAAAGGCCATTTGATTACTTAAAACTGATTAAAATACATACGCATTAGCATTTAGTCGGAATTGATATTACAGAAGCATTACAAATGGCTTGTACATGCTGTAAACCGGTTTTTATATTATTTTATTGCTTTGAGACAGACCATATTTCTATGGTGACATCCTATGCTTTTACATTATACCACATTATATGTATTTCAGAGGACTTTATCAGGGCACTGTAGTTAGTGGCTGTTTTCTTTCCATCTGTTCAGTGCTTCACTAATGGTGTAAACCCTCGTCTACTGATCAATACCGAGACAGAAACATCTCTGCCCTCGTGTGGGTTAAATTACAACACAATCCAACTGAGCCTCGGGGCACAAACACATCACAGGCAGATATTGGTGCGTGTAAAAGAGCTGAAGTGAATATTTAGAGAGGATGATGCTTTTATTTCATTCAGCTGCAGATTTGCAGCGTTTCAGACCATTAATCGTCTCGATGGCTCTTTTAGGAAGCTGCTGTTCGGTGGCG